>NC_041411.2:45737133-46073633 GCF_900747795.2 Erpetoichthys calabaricus | reverse complement strand
CTATAATCCTTTATATTTTAATGCAGTAAACTTATACCTTTCATGACCTCAAACCCTGAGAACGTTGGGTTGTACTGGTACCCAGTCTATTCCTACCGTGTGCCAAATGCTGACAGGATGGCTTCCAGGCCTGGATAATGGAAGGATACACTCTTCCTACCAGTGCCTCATCCAAGTCTGGCTTCTTCCTTACACACAATGCTGCTTGGATTGGCTCCAGCCCCCTGAATTAGGAGAGTTTAAAGCTAGGTGCATAGAAGGTTATATGCTTCTTGTTGAGTCATGTAAACTCTTGGTGATCAGAAGTTTAAATTGCCCACCAGCCTCTATGGCAGTATAACGTCAACTTAAGGCTTTTGTTTAGTGCATTTTTAAAGGAGGGGAGATTAATACATTTAGAAAGTATTTCAGGGGGTGTGCCTGTCTGTCATGTCTGATCTGACAGTGATGCTGTCCATCCATTTGTCCATCTCTGACACTCACTCTCCAGTGTGTACGCTGGTTAGAGATCAGCCCATTTAGGGAAAGACAGAACCGGGGTCATGATGGGATGGAGAATTGCCCCCAGATGTATTAGTTTGAAGTCTGTAGTGAAATGGCCTATAGAGAAAGAGTTGTGCAGTATACCAGTACTGAAAAAAACAGGCTTAAACAGTATGTTGCCAGCATCTTGTTAATTTTGTTAGTGGAAGCAAATGGTAATTTTCAGGCAGCTTGCACTCTATCGTTTATTTGTGTGATTGGAGCTCCAAGAGGATGCACCCCCCAACATCTGCTCTTCAATGTACATATTACTTCTAGCATGAATCATCAAAGGGGCCTAACTCAAACCCACCAACCAAAACTTCGAACGGTATAATTGAATTTCAAAAATGGAAAACAAAATGTGATTTACGGCATTAACAAGAGACATCTTTTCAGACAGGAGTCTGGTTCGGACGGATCAGAAGATGTGAACTTCCAGCAAGAAGAGGCTGGTTCAGTGGGATGGACACTGGAGGCGATGTTGGTGGTGGAAAAGCTGTCAATCTTCTGGGGCCTCATGTATAACGCCATGCGTAGAACTCACACTATAACATGACGTAAGCACAAAAGCGGAAATGTTTGTACACACAAAAAAATCCAGATGCATAAATCTGTGCGAACGCCAACTTCCACGTTCTTCCACTCCATAAATCCCGGTCAGCGTGAAAGGTAACGCACGTGCACGCGCCTGCTGCCCCGTCCCAACTCCTCCCAGAATTACGCCTCTTTGAATATGCAAATCAATATAAATAGCCCTTAAGCTCAGCCTTCTGTGAAAAGGCAATGGCAAAAGCATGAGGGGAAATAGAAGAATTTCACCGAATACCAAGTGGAGGCAAAGAAAAACGTACTATTTGTTGGTTTAAACAGTGGTATAAACAACAAAAGGAAGTTGATCGAGTAACATAGCGTGTTGGAGAAACTCAAAAGTTTAAGTTCACAAAGTCGCACAGTGCCCGAAATAAAAAAGAAGTTGTCAGATATCAAAGTCGCAGTGAAAAGGTCGTAGCCCACCATTTGAGTGTCATATGAAAGCTTATTAGGGTACAGAGAAAAAAAAAGGCACACTGTGGGGAAAAAAGCACAAAATGCCAACTTTAATCTCAAAATTTCCACTTTAATCACGTAGTTTATTTTATCATTAAAGCAGAACATCATAAACTTCATCTTAAAATCATTTAGTTACGATGGGATTTGAGAAACTAGTAAATTAAAGTAGCACGTTACATGCTTTGTTTTGTATTTGATCTTCTATGTGCTTTAAGTGTGTGAATCACTACGTGCTTCTCTTCCTCCGACAGGACGCAGAATCCATTACATTTGTGATATTACAGCTCTCTGAATAATTAAAATACTGAGATGTATACGTGATATAATTTTCATGATGATAGGAATTAAAGCATGTTATTAAACATGGGAACACGGTCGTGCAGTGATTGTTCTTGTCTCACGTAAGATGCTTGCTGCGTCATGCGCGACCTTCAATTAAATAAATTATTACAGAAGTACTGTCTCTTTCAAACGTACTAACCCCCAATTCCTGTCCTTACTTTTCTTTCTCCAAATACCCAATTGTCACACAATCAGCTCTGTAATAGATGTTAAGCCATCTGTAAGCTTAGAACACCGATTCTTCAAAACTTTTAAGGAACATTGAAATATCTTCATAGTACATGTTTAATTATTCTATCCATGTATCCTTCCAGTGTCGTGCCAGCCCCAGCAAGAATATAGCACGAGGCAGGAACAATCCGTGAACGGAGCGGTAGCTTCTCGCTAGCGCTGCGGCACCGTGTCCTCACATGTTTAATTATTAACAATATAGATTATTTAAATGAAGTTAAAGTTTTATCTGTATAATATAATAAACATATTTTGCTGCATTTCATCTTAAAAATGATATCGTCATCATATGTAAATACATTCTTTATAAAGTGGCTCAGGTTGTGTAATACTATAACTGTAGTGCAAGTTTACAGTGAGGTAATTGTATTTATAAGTACAAACAGTTCTACAAGGATCACTTGATGGACTGATTGAGTGCGTTTAGAGTTCTTGGGATAAAACTGTTTCTGAACCGCGAGGTCCGCACAAGAAAGGCTCTGAAGTGTTTGTCGTGTGAGAGCAGTTCAATGAACAGCATGACTGAGGCAGCATGTGCTTGATGCTGTATACCGATAATTCTTTTTCCAATCAGCTGCTGTAGATCTGTGATTCCACACTCATATGCAGTGATATAAATACTCTGAGTGGTGCAGTGAGAGTAATATGGAAAAAGATGATCAAGCTGTGGCAACCCCTAATGGGAGCAGCTGAAAGAAGAAGAAGAAGGTGCAGTGAGAGTAACAACGCTAAAGCAGCTATGGTATTTGGAATACTTTGGCTATTCCTTGGACCATTATATTGTTACAGGTTAATTACAATCAGATGCCTTACAGTAAACTAATAAACAATATGCAGTTAGTTTCAATGTATATGTTAAAGTCGCATCAGGGATGTGGATCTAAAAAAGAAAGGGTAACCACACTGGAACAGTAGCACTGCTTTGACGCTGGGTGCTGCCAGTTTGCAAAACTGAGCGGAGAAGTTGCGTAAACCAGGATTGGAGCTACTGTGAAAATTTGCATGGCTTTACGCTAAGTTTAGGTTTTATACATCACGATTTGAGCGTGGAAACGTTCGTATGCAACATTTTTGTGCATACGCACCGTTTATACATGAAGCCCCTGGTCTGTGGAGGAAGGAAAAGAGAAGGCATTATTACACAGCGTCAACCCCTGGAACGGCACGGAATTAACATCACCAGAGCTCGTAAACTGTCCTCTATGTGTATGCAGATAACAGCAGATAACAGCCTATTACTATATTATAAAACGCTCAGGTCTGTCTGTGTATCCTGTCCCTGTGAGCAACCTGATTGGTCAGTCTGATTTTGATGATACTGTTGAAAGAGGAAGTGCGAGTGTGAGATACAAGAGGAGGAGGAGGAAAGGTACAGGAGCCACACTGAAAGTCGACAAAGTGGACAGCAGCCGAGTAAGATGCCTTAAAAGTAACGGCGTCTGAAAGCAGGCTTTATGGGAACACACTCAACTGGGGGAGCGTCAGTCAAGAGAGATTCAGACACCCAAGGATACAGAGGAAAGGCATGGAAGGTACTCGTAGGGCCAGAGATAGCGAATATTTTTAAATTATTTTATTACCTGTCTTTGACAGTTAGCATGGCTAGTAGATAATAAGGTAACACTTTAGGTACTGCAAAAATGTACCTATTACTTATTTACTATTATGGAACAAGACCTTAACAAACACTTCTTTGGGTCTTCATAGCACTTACAAAGCATCAGTAAAGTGTTTACTCATCTTTGCAATGTGACCTGCTAACAAAAATTCACTTTGGAGTGGTCTGAGGTGGCTTAACTGAGACACATTTCTCTTGCTATTATTTAATATTTAGTGTAAGATCTGTGAATCCTTCATATTGACAAGTCATTTTACTGTAATGTGAATATGCCACACTGCAGAGAGATGAATAACCTATCCACTGATGTTTAATAAGTATCATGAAGACCAAAAGAAGCCTTTGTTAAGGTCTTGTTACTTAAGAGTAAATGAATGACAGATGCATTTTTGCAGTACATAAACTAAATAATAAATTGCAAAAGCCTAAAATGGCTCTCTTTCATGTATTTATCTGTTTTGATGTGCTTTACATCATCTTCTCATATGGCTAGTATTTCTATAAACGTTCTGGAGACTTCTAGAAGGAAACTGCATTTCCCCCATGCTCCTCGTAATGATTTACAGCGTGTAGGAGGCATGTATGTTAACTGGCCGCTGGTGGGGGGGGGCGATATCTGTTCTGTTTATATTGCTTTGGTGCCAGAACTGAGGTCTGAAAGCTGGTATTCATACCAAAGTGAAAATTGTTGTATTGATCCAACACTACAGTGACACCATTTGAACATGCAAACTCCACATTAAGAGAGACAAGTCCAAATTCACACACAGAGTTATGAGGCTGCAGCACTAATCACTGCACCACCATGCTGCCCGATTGACCTATTTGATTTATATACTGTATAGTGTCACCTCCTTGTTGTGCCTGAGTTTATTTTATTCTAAAGTACAATGGGGCCATCCATTCTGGCCTTCTTACTAAGGGATAGGCTGTTAGAGGATCAGTTTCATGCCTTCATTAGCTCCTTTTTTCTTTCAAAGGTCAGGTGTCTTTATCAGCCTGGATTCTTTATTGATAAAGAACACCCCACAAATGTAAATACTTGTGTCCGGGGTTATACTAGCAAAATCAGAAACTGCTTGTAAAATTGCATTTCTAAATCTATTAGTCATTAATTTTACAGGAATATTAACAAAATGATGAGGGTTTTTATTTCATTTTGTAAAGAAAAAAAAAACATTTCACTGAAAAAGTTTTTAATTTCATTTGTTTTTGCTTTCTTTCATTTATCGTGTCTCTTGTCACAAAAAGAAAACTTTTATCCTTATGTATGTTCTGCACTTGAAGTCCTCCTGGACATATCTGGTTTCATTTAAAACAGAGCCCATTGTTCCTAGTGACGATATATATCGCTTTTACAAAACAGTATGTCTGTTGTAATACACAAGCGTTGGAATTACAAGGCCTTTATGAGGTGCATATATTAGATGCTGAGATCATAGGAGCGCTATCGGGCTGAGCGTTGAGGGCTCCAGTTACTTCCATTTGCAAGGCATTCACTGCAACAGAGCAGATTTGATTGAAGATGGTGCTCCTTAATTCCAAAATTGTGCAGCTGGGAGCATTTTTTGTGAGTCTTATGGGCTTGGCGACTTCTATTGTGACCACTTTTTTGCCTCTGTGGAAAACCATGAACACAGATCTGAACGAAATGGAGAACTGGTACCAGGGGCTGTGGCACAACTGCGTGTTTCAGGACGAAGTGGGTCTCCAGTGTAAGCCCTTTGACTCTTTTTTGGCCCTACCTGCCGACATAATGATCTCTAGGATTTTGATGCTCATTTCCAATGTTCTAGGAATTCTGGGTTTATTAGTCACCGTTGCTGGGATGGACTGCATCAAACTTTCAGGTGACAAGGATCTCTTCAAGAAGAAAATTCTGGTTTCTGGTGGGGTTCTTTTCTTGTTATCCGGAATTACAACCCTCTTTCCAGTGTCCATGGTTGCATACTTGATGGTGTCTGAGTTCTGGGATGACAATGTGCCCGAGCTTGTCCTCCGATGGGAGTTTGGAGAGGCTATGTTTTCGGGATGGTTTGCCGGACTTTTTCTAGTCCTTGGAGGTGCTTTTACTTTTGTGTCAATTTGCATGATGAAGTCAAGTTCTTCACCAGTTTACCACATCACTCCCGGAAACCAGAAGACCGTGCAGTACCTGAAGACTGAGGTGCTATAGGACCCAAAGGGAGAGGGAGAGTGAACAGTATGGATATGTGTTTGTATGTTTGTCATTTGTAATGCTGGCTCCAGAGGCTGCTTACATGCCAAAATTAATAATACAGTAAATTATGAATAAATTAATTCATAAAGAAAGTCCACTGATCGAGTGTAGTGTTTTTATTCAGATCAGTTAGTGTGGTGGCCCTTCTATGCAATTGTTTTAGCCTGAATTTGAATTTTTCTTTCAGGACACTTGCTGACCTTGCTAATTTCCTGTTGGCTTCTGTTAAACTTACACCTCGACTCTTGAATTATTCCCTTATTTAGTGAATCAGGACAGGGCAATAAGTGAAGCTGCATGTACAATAAAGTAATGCCATTTAGTAGAAAGCATAAATTTTTTGTGTTTTTCAGTGCATCCTGTGAAATAATTAGGTCAGACTGATCTGCATGGTAAGTACTTGCACAGACTAATATGTTTGCAGATTTATCGTGCCCATGTTCTGCCACTAATTTCAGCAACAGAGGGCCTTGCCTTCATCTCCACATTTGATTTCTTTTAATTTGTGGACGGTGCACTTCATGGGTTTGAAAGCGGATGGACGGTGCTCTATATTTGAATAAAGTATGAGATATGTGACTCTTCATGTGAAGCCTTGCTAAATGATGTGCTTTCTTGTTCATGTTTGCTTGATTCATGGGAAGGGCTAAAGAAGATCACTGCATTGTGACAATTAGTTTTGGCATTAAAAAAATAAAAGGCAGCACGTTGGCCCTAATGTGTGGTTGGTGTGTGTGTGTTCGCTCTGCGAAGGACTGGCGCCCTGTCCAGTGTTTGTTCCTGCCTTGCTCCGTATGCTGGTTGGGATAGGCTTCAGCATCCCCTCTTATTCAGGAATAACAGAATGACTGACTGACATCTCATAAACGCATGGATGTTACAAATTGTAGGAATAAAGGATTTAATAGCACTCTTATTTTGCCCCATCCTTTTCACCAACCCCAATTCTGTTATAAATATATATAAAAGAAGGGATAATATGAATGAATCAGTTTACTGACATATAAATCAAAATATATTTATAGAAAATTGATAAGATACCATGTAATTGATAGCTAGGCAGAAATTAATTTCATTCAGAAACATAGAAAGAGAGTTATATTAGATACTAGAAATCGGAGATGTTTACTGAATAAGTAAAATACATAATAGTGTAGAGTTTTACAAGTTTTTTGCACCCTACAGGTAAAATGCTTCTGACAACTAGCCAACTCAAAAAGTGGAGCCGTCCTCGTTTTAATACTAATATATAATTACTTACATAATTACTAGAATTGAATCTTATATATCACTGTTTCATAGGTGGAAGTGAACTTGATGCGATTTCTTGAGGCAGTTACTTTAGTTATGAATTTTTGTTAGTTTTTTTTTCTACCTCTTCAGTGTTATAACTGTAATCTCCCCAATACTAATTTTGGGCAAGCATTTCTAAGCCTGTCACCATGCAATCATGTAGATTTCCTCTGCATGCAGGTTGTGTCCAATGTATGGGCTTATATATACTCTTGATGGTGGGTGTTAGTACGTAAAACAAAAAGTATTGTCTTCAAGGTGTAAGTGGCGGCTTGCAATTAATTACTATGACACTGAGTGCTTGTTATTTTGCAAAGATTTCAATTAAGTGTTCCACTTTCTAATAAGCAGCGATAGCCTTACCAAAGTGCTGCACACTTGTGTGGATTACTGCTTTGTCCTTGCAGGGCTGCTGCTGTTGCCTTTGCTTATATCTTCTTACACTTTTCCAAACCAATCCTAGTTCTTTTGACTTCTATTTTTAAATTGTAACTTAACAACCTTTTTTTTTTGTTTTTTATAAAACGGATAATGTTTCCCACAGTAGATTTCTCCCTTCTTTCTCACTGTCTCTATCCCTTCGCTTGCAGCACATTTTCCAGGCAATATCCAGTTTCTTCAGGGATAAACAGCTATTGTTCTGGTTATGGTATTCATTGCCTCCATAAGGGTTTATATTGCAGGACAGCAGATCTGGGAGGAAAAGCTAAAAAAAAGTGCTTTATAAAGAATTAAGCCTTCAGAGGCTACTGGCATGGCACAGAACACTGGGGTGGAGTAGAAAAGCCACCGAGAAGGCTGTAAATATGCAGGATGGCACTGTCTGCTCAGTGGTTAGCACTGCTGCCTCACAGCTCAGTGGTTCAACTTCTAAACAGGGAGCTGTGTGAAGTTTGCATATTCTTCCCATCTTTAGATACTTCTATTTTTTTCCATCAAAGATATAACTATTGGTCTAATTTTTGACTTGTGACTGGCATATAAGAATGGTGTGTTGGGTATGAGCTCAAGTGGGACCTGTGATGCACTGTCACCATGCTCAGTGCTGATCCCAGCTCACTGCTGTCTTAGGAAGTCAAGTATTTTCACATAAACAATAATACATTTTGTATTGTGTCTCTTTTAATTTAACTTCTGCTAGCTTGGTTTCGAAATCTTAACGTTGGCTGTAAACGCAGGAAGAATGAAATTGTGAAATGGATCAACCAAGTGGCACTAACAGCCAAATCTGACAGACCAATTAATTGAAGAAGTTGTGTGAAATGCTGAGTGAACTACCAAGTTGCAGCTGCTGCTATAAGATCCCAGGTTCGAAATCAAACATTTATTTATCTTCACTACTTTTAACCTTATCATTGTGATGTGTGCAAGCAGGCTTAAGTTGTGATCTGTCTTGGCAATCATTGGCCAAGTCCTAATGTTGGATTAACTTTTACATGTAGTAAGTACGATTTGATACTCTATCTATCTATCTATCTATCTATCTATCTATCTATCTATCTATCTATTTATCTATCTATCTATCTATCTATCTATCTATCTATCTATCTATCTATCTATCTATCTATCTATCTATCTATCTATCTATCTATCTATCTATCTATCTATCTATCTATCTATCTATCTATCTATGAGAAACAAAGACAGAAATTAGGGTTTTTTGTTCCTTGGTTGGTTAAAACAAAAAAATAATAATTGGACCAAAGTTAGTTGTGCTGTCACCTAGAGTTCCTTCCCCGTATTTGTCCAGCACAAGACTGTAAAACACCCCTTATGCCCACTTGTCTGATACGATCTCTGTGTTGTATAGTGCCTTTCGACCTGTCTGTCTGTGAAGAAGCTGAATATACCTATGTGAATATTCCCCTAATTTTATCTTCTTGATTCTAAGGTACTGTATATTTTCTCCTCGGTAAATACCTCCATTTTGTTGAAGATGCTGTGAAAGTGCTATCCTTCCTTCTCTTATCCTAGCAGCCCAGAACAGGGTGCCAGTTCTTTGAAGGGCACATTCATGCACATTTCAACAGAGAGCCAATTTAGTGTTACCAGCTAACCTAACCGACATACCTTTGGGATGCTGCGGGATGACAGAAGTACCCAGAGAATGCCCAGACATAGGAAGAACAAGTCAGCTCCACACAGACAGTAACCCAGCTGGAAGACCAGAATTCTGGGGGTGTCAGGCAATAGTGGTAACTGTTTTAGTACCACACTGTTTTGCTTTGAAAGATGCCATTTAAAGTAAAACGTGATTTATTAATAGCTACTTTATTGTCTTTAAGTTTATGTCCTTTCACGGTTCTTTTTTTTATAAGTCACTTTTCTGAAGTGTTTATCACAAGTGTCTTCACTTGTTCCCAATTCTTTATGTGTCCTTCTGGTTTCTTCTCTTTGCTTCCTCGTTTTCTCTTTCCTCTCCCTTTCTTATTTCATTTTTCTCTCACAGACATTTCCTAGTATCTCTCGTCTTTCTTGTTACTGTTTTTTATATGGTGGTTCTTTGCAGTGGGCCTCCTAATCTAAGCAGTCTCACTTAGTTTTCTGTGGTTTTGACACATCCTGAACTTTTTGTCTTTCTCTGTTCTCTCGTTTTGCTCTTTCACCTCTTTCACAGATTACACCTGTAAGTTTTCCAGTCTCTCGTTTGCTGTTCTTTTTCTGTTTTTCTTCTTTATTTTTGTTCCTGATCTCGCCAGTCTTGTGTGATTCTTTGTTTTCACTTACACGGATTTACCAATGTAAAAGAGTAACAAGAACATTGTACTCTGCACAATTTACAGACACAAGCACATGGTTCTGTTTAACTGAACAGTAGTAGACAGATCCATAAACTTCAGTTAAAATGTGTAGAAACCATATTAACAGAGGAGCTGTTCAAAGAAATCAAAAAGTTGAGTTCACTCAGTCACCCCTCGTTTCCTTACAATTGACTGGCAATACCACCTTTCACCAAATACCACCAAAAGATACCATCCCAAAATTGGAAAAAAAGTGACTTAATAAAGGGTTGGTGAGGATGTGAGTGTGACCTGCAGTGGCCTGGCATCCCTCCCAGTGGTGGCTACTGTTTTGCAGCTAAAACCACCAGGACAGACTGTAGTGTTCCCCTGTACTGCTGTAAGCAGGTTTCTGTTATGAATGAACAGAAGCTACTCTAGTAGAACTGATCACATTCAGCCTTTATTCTGCTTAGATTAGATTGACTCCTTTTCTTTATTATTTACATTTTCCTTTCTTAAGAGCAGTGAATGAGTTTTATTGTTTTAAGGCACAACATTTAACCTAATATCTATTTTTAATGTTTAAATCTCTCAACAAGCATCCAGCGCTTTCATTAAACTTCTGAACAGCAGAGGGCGCTTCAACTCTCTTCAAAAAGCCTGAACTGAATTGTACTGTTTTCACGTAATTAGTTACTTTTGGTACAGTTCACTAAAGGACTGATGTGTAAAGCAGCAACCTTTCATTTTGTAGTGTCCTGCATAATCATAACAGCTGTGGTTCACCACAGTTTCTGTGGTTGTAGTAATACTGCCAGGCACAGAGCACAGTGAAATTCTTACTTGCGTGTCTGATCAACATGCAACATATTGTCAACTGACCTTTACAGTTTTATTAGCTGCATGTCTTTGGACTGTGGGAGGAAACTCACGCAGACACAGGAAGAACATGCAAACTCCACGCAGGGAGGACCCGGGAAGCGAACCCAGGTCCCCAGCTCTCCCAACTGCGAGGCAGCAGCGCTACCCACTGCGCCACCGTGCCGCCATTGTTATTTATGTTACATCATTATTTTATTGTCATTCTGTGCCATTGTTTGCATGGATGCTTCTGTTTTGTGTTTCTGGGTGTCATGGGCACAGACTTTTTATGTAGACATTTTTAACGTGAGCAACCATCTTTGATATTATGGATCACGTGACACAGGCACCATGTGCCTAGCAACCTCACAGCATCTTGGCAACTAGACACACACAAATTGGTGTCATACAAGTTAATTTCATTTTGTTTCCACTGCTTCTATTCTATTTGTGAGCGTCAAAATATAAAGTGATAAGGCCAAGACAGCCCATGAGCACTTAATCTACTTTGAAAGTTGTATCTCTTACAAGCACATTGCAGTCATTGCCATGAATACTGAAGTAATCATCCTCATATACATTTTTTCACAATACAAATCAAACAAGCCTTCTTCCATCTCTGTTAGCTTTGAGAAGCTAAATGTATAAATTCCCACTGTTATGACCACAGGAAATGCCTCGTAAAGTAATAGTTTTACTGAAACTAACTAACTAAACGGACTAATCTTCCAAGAGTCACATAATGTGTCTGTCTATCCCTGTGATCCCACTCTTACCTACTTGCGAGGCTCTATTTATCCAATGCCTCAGGAGTGTCCGCCTGCCTTTTTGAACCTTCCCAAGCTTACAAAGCGTAATGAAAATGATCCAGGGGTTTGGGGAATGCAGAGGTGCTGTGTACCTTTGTGACATTGCAGTGTCAATCACACATCCTGCCCCACCAATCTTCAAATTAATATGCTGGCTACTACAATGCAGTTTGCTCCCATGACCACCTATGTGATACTGTGATATCGATTACAATTCACATGCGCATACTCATCCACACTTGGGGCAATGATCTTTATGTGTGTACTGATTTGCATGAATGCAGCTTGCTTTAACATTACCTCATGTGGAGTGGTGGGGAAATGCATAAATCTATGTATTACCTCACATGTTGTAAAGGCATTCAACATTTAGTGCAGAATTTGAGAAATGTTTGGTTGTGACATACCTAGATCATCACTATTGTAAAACTACATTTTGCACGCAACATTACCAACACTTTCATTTCAGCTGACAGCACATGACTTCTCCTTGTAGATGGAGCAGTCACATAACGTACAAGTTTTATTATGAATATTATTTCATCTCTGTCAAATCAATATTGTTTTACAGGTTCATTGTTGTCCAGCATTTCCCAAACATTTTTCCTTTCACAAAACGTGGGTACTGATCTCTGCCTCAGCATCATTTTCTGGCAGCTCATAGTGAGTTACGATAGCTCACATGCTCTTCCTGGTAAAGTTAAGAGTAGTTTAGGAAAATTGATAATGCTTTTTACTCCTACTCCTAAGAATAAGACCAAAATTGCATCACTCAAAGAATTTTGAGCCAGTTAGGATTGTTTTCCTTCTTTAAGACGCTTGATAAATATAGGCACAGATCTTCCTTTTTTTGGACTATATGAGGAATGTTTAAAATAGTGCTGTTATCAGAAAGTCAATTCATGAAGTAATTACGTTATAATAAGTAGTGAACTGTGTGAACATGTTTTCCATAACTATTGCTTGCATTGATTTAATTATGAAACAAACAGTTTTCCTACATGTTTCTTGCAGACCGCGTTAGGTTTTCCTCCAGGATTCCCCCATATTTTGCTCCATTCATTTTCCCCTCACAAAAGTCTTCCTGGGCCTGCTGCAAAGAATTATCCCCATAACCTGTTGTTGCTGCCAACATTCTTCACAGTGGGGATGGTGTGTTTTTGATGTTGAGTAGTGTTCAAGCATGGCGTTGTCTGCTGTCCTAAAAGCTCAATTTTGGTCTCATCAGACCATAGAAACTTCTTTCTTCAGTGTGTCCCATGTGCCTTCTGGGAAACACTGTGCATTTATTTTTTTAACAGTGGCCTTCTCTTTGCCACACTCTCCTGTAACTGGTGGAATATCCAGGCAGCAGTTCTTGTCGGAATAGTCTCTCCAATCACAGCCACTGGAGCTTGTAATTCCTTCAGAGTTATCTTGGTGGCCTCCCTCATTTGTCTTCTTCTTGCACAATTACTCAGCTTTTGTGAATGTCCTGCTATAGGATGGGTGGAGTGGTGGCTCTGAGGTTAGGGATCCTTGCTGGCAACCTGAAGGTTGCCAGTTCGAAACCTGTAAATTGCAGAAAGGAGACTCTTCTGCATTGGGCCCATGAGCAAGGTCCTTAACCTGCAATTGCTCTCTCCTGGGTTTGACGTTAATCTGCATTAAGCCCTGCAAGCAGGTCCTCCAACTTGCAGGGAATATTTGGAGGTTAGTGGCAGGATTGCCAATTCAGCCACTGTAAAAAAAAAAACTCACGCTGTTCCAGTGTGGTGCTGAGGAGTCACCCGTTGCACAGTTGCAATCGGGTCCGAATCCGGGAGGTTAGTCGTGGTACCAACGTATCTCTCTCTGCTGTAGGACAGATTCACAACTTAGATATACTCTTTCCTTTTCTTCATGATTAATTGAACTGGAGTCCAGTGACTTAGATATTTTCTTGTCTTCATCTCTTGATTTGTGCTTTTCAATCCCCATTTCATGTAGCTGCGTGTTCTTTTGTCTTCATTGTGTAGGTCAGGCCATGATACTGACCTACCAGAAGATGGACCTTCCAGATAAAGTGTGTTTATGCTACAATCAAGTAAAACTCTAGACAGGTGATCTCCATTGAATTAATGATGTGACTTCTAAAGCCAATTTGCTGCTCCACTGATGATTTAGGGGTGTCATATTAAATGGGACTCTCCAGATGAAGAGGGGAGAACTCCCCTTAGTGGAGGAGTTCAAGTATATCAGGATCTTGTTCATGAGTGATGGAAAAAAAGGAATCTGTGATCAAAAAACAGATTTAAGCAACTTCTGTTCTGCAGGCGCTGTACTAGTCCATGGTGGTGAAGTGGGTGATGAGTCTAAAGACAAAGCTCACGGTTTACCAGTTTACCTACATCCCTGTTCTCATCTATGGTCACAAGCTGTGGGTAATGACTGAAACATTGAGATTACGAACACAAGCGGCATAAATGAAGCTTCTTTGCAGGGTGGCTTGGCTGATACACCATGATAGGGTGAAAAGATGAGTGATTAAGGAGAGCCTCAGAGTAGAGTTGCTGCTCCTCTTTATCTCTAAGAGCCAAGTGAGGCGGTTTGGGTTTGCTGCTCCGGGCACATCCTGCTGGGAGACCAAGGACACAATGGAGGGATTATATCTGTCAACTGGCTTAGGAATGCCTGGGGACTCCCCAGGAAGTGCTGGAATCTGTAGCTGGGGACAGGAAGTCTGGTTTGACCAGCTTGTTAAGATACAATAGTGACCCTCACCAGGAAAAGTGGAGAAGAAGGTTAGATGAGATATTAAATGGGAGTGAGTACTTATGAGATCAATTATTTTATGGTTCTATTTGTAATTCATTCATTCATTCATCACTTTGACTATTGGTCAATGACAAAAAAGCCAAATTAAATCCACTGTGATTCAATGTTGTATAGCAATAAAATGTGAATTAGACTTACTATCACTACCAATGAATACCACCTTACATAAAGTTAATAAAAATAAAATAAATCCTTCAGCTTTGCACATGCACATGATTTAACACTATATTGCCATATACAAAGGGGGTAAGTTTAGGGCTAAGTGAACATTTTTTTATATTTATATCCCAACTGCCAATTAAATTCTTTAAGAATTTCTACCTTAAACCTGTACATCAGTCTCAAAGCTTTCAACTGTGGTGACAGTGATAAAATGGTAGGAGTAAGAAAAATGTTCCCCTTTATAAGTAATTTTTTAAAATGATTTTATTTTCAATATTGGTGTAATATTGCTTTAATTAATTAGTAATTGCTATTGAGTCATGTAAACTATGTTCTCTGGTTTAACTAACTTTGAAAGTTCTTTTTCCCACCCATTTCCCAAACCTAGTATTTGATTTCTTGGTGACAAAGAGCCTGTCTTTAAGCAGTGGGTGCAAGATGGGGAACCACCCCTGAACATTGTGCTAGTCCAGGCCACATTCACTCACCAACGTAGCCACCGTGCCTGCTTATTATGAACACCATTGTAAAGTCATCCTAACTCTGCTCAGTACAACTTTCATAATGGTAAGCAGCTGGATGTCTCTCTTTGCATGTAAGCCAGTTCTTGTGATATGACATATACACCTGCTACAATACCTTGTCATTGCTAAACATCAAGCATAAAAGACAAAATGGCCACGTAATACAATTACCATGAAATACTAACAACAAAAAGGACAATTAATAACTGATTAGATGATGAAATAAAACCAAAATGGCTCAAAATAATTCTTAAGAATTTCTTTCTCAGTTTCCTGAAAGTTTAAGGGAGGGAGCGTGTGATCAATTTTAAATAAAATGTGGTGCCGTACATGTGATTTACTCCCTTTTAATGAAATCATTCAAAATCAGCTCTATTTCTTAAACCTAAAAATAACGAATTGTCAAGTTTCTTTTGTTCCTAGATTGGATCCTGGTGGAATTCCTGGCTGAGGCGCCTTCTTTATGCATTTTCTTTTCACTTTATTTTCTGCTCTTTCATAAAAAAATACGGTTCTGGTGGGTTGGTGTCTCTGGACTTGGTTGACTGTGACTACACGAGTCACTTACGTCTCGACCTTTCTGCCTCAGGCTGTGGCTCTCTGAGAATCTGTATTGGATAAAGTGAAATCAGAAAATGATAACAATGGATGGAAATGTTAAACAGTTTAAAGAGTTTTTAACTTATTTGTATGCAGATATGTCTACGGCAACCCATTTATTATTATGGGTGTAATTACATGTGCTGTTTATCACCTTGCAGGCACACGTGTGCCACCAATAACACATTCTTAAACAGTATTATTGTCTTTCCTTTAACAGAATAATGACACTTTGTCACTTAGTTTTCTGCCTCCTGCTTATACGCACATGCCCTTTGGCTGATTTAACATTATTTGCATTCAGTTTTTGACACACACCCCTCTTTGATTGCTTTTCTCAATTGCTCCACTTAACTAGATTAAAAAAAACTACAGGACCCGGAAAATCAGGCTCATTTTGACATCTGCTTAAGGGGGCATTTACGGCAACATTCAACTGTCAGATTGCACTTTAGATATAAACTACATAACAATTTCAGCCATATTTTGTAACCTACTTGTGCCTTTTGAATGCTTACTTCAGCAGCAGGATTGGATGCTAGTCCATCTCAGGGTACAATCATGCATGCATCTGTAGAATGTCCATTTTGAGTCACTAATGGATCTAATCTTTGGGATGTGGGAGGAAACCAAAAACCATTCATATACAAGGAGAATGTGCTATCTTCATACAGTGACCAGGACTTTGTGCCTATGAGGTAGTGCTTTGACCACTGTGCCAGCCTGCTGATTGTATTAATCCATCCAAACAATATTGCCCAATTCAGGGTCACTGGAGTCTTAAGCTTATCTCAGCAGCACTAGGTACTCGTGTTGTGGTTAACAACATAGAAATACAAAACAATAAAGTGGTATGCAGGCCTCAAAATAAACAAAAATCCGACCATTATGCATATTTATCAAGCATATCAGACGAGGAAAACACTCCTAACTTGCTCAGAAACCCGAATGACGTAAATGTGGCCCTCCTAATAGCATTTTATCAATCGTAATTGATGAAACTTATCTTTGCCAGGATTTAGGAAAGCTTATGAGCTGTCGTAACTCACTGGGAGCTGCCAGAAGATGGCGTTTAGGGAGTGATCAGAAAACACATTATGCGAAAAGCAGAATGTTCTGGAAATGCTGGAGAACAATGAACTCATAAAAGGGTATTGATTTGACATGAGAATGAATCTTATAACAAATGTAATACGTCTAACAAATGTAATAATGTCTTGTAACAAATCTTATACGTTACATGATCACTCCTTCTGCACAGGAAAGCCGTGTGCAATCAGACAAAATGAAAGTTTTGATAATGTTATGTTTTTTATTCACAAGGAAAATGCAGCTTTGCAATAGTGTTGCTTTCGGTATGTCTGAACTAATCATGGCTAGCACTGTTTTCAACTTGTTTTGCTTCTGTCTTACAATTTTGATTTTAAATTTTGCACTAGCACTAGTTTACTTTTGGATTGCCTTCTTGTCAACTCCTTCTGCATCCTTTTCACTCTTTTGAGTATTTTGTTATATTTTTCCTGATTTTTGTGAATAAAGTTTCAATTGAATAAAGATTTTTGAGGGCTTTTTTCAACAGTTGGAGTTTTTATGGTGCTCCCTGTAGATTTTTCCCAAATTCTCTGATATTAATTTTACTTTAAAAGCTTGTTCTTCATTTTGGGGCTTAATCTGGCCTGAATCCCCCTAGTTGCCTAGAGTAAAGCCTGGGTAGGTTAGACCAATATTGGGGCTGTCCAGTCAGGCATCTGGCCTGGTTTTTTTATTTTTTGTGGGTCTTTTTGAAGGCCTCGTCTGTTTCTGCTATTTTATGGAGCAAGAATTACAACAGATTTCCTTTTCGTCCATTTGTTTTTTATTTGATCAGTTTGGTTCAATCAGCACATTATGCCATTGATCTTTAGCACCTTCTTGTTATCTTTGTTCAATCATTTGAGTATCATCAACATCATCTTAGGGATTTAGGACCATCATCTGTTTTTTAACATTAACTTCAAGGTTAGCATTATGGGTTTGGGTCATTTTTTTGTTTTTTTGACCACTACACAATTTTGACTGAATTTTTGGCTTCATATCCTGGTCTTCAGTAGTGGGGTTTACAACTTGCCTGAAAGCTTGCATATTGTAATTTTTTTAGTTAGCCAATGAAAGGTGTGATTTTGCTTGACTTCTCATTGCGTACTGGTCCTCTTCATTCTCTATTTCCATCTTCCAGAAGACACAGACCATACTTATACCCATACCTAGTCAAACTGAGACAGCTTAAAGTAGATTCTCCAGTTACCCTACCCTAACCTAACATAACCTTACATACCCTTGGAATCTGCAAAGAAGCTCAAAAACCAAGCAAATTCCACAAAGAAGTAAGCAGACCAGAATTCGAACCCAGGTCTCTCAGGTGGACCACTGTGTCAACCAGTTTCAATTTGAGCCACCTACTGACACTAATGCACAAGAAAATGAACATCTTATACAAAATTTATATGGAAAACCTAGAATATCTAAGACTTTTGGCCAGCACTGTACTACTTTATGCTTGCCTGATACACTCATCATCTCACCGTACTTTTCAGGCCTCCAGGCACCAGCCAGTATAATTAGGATGGGTGCAGTGGCACAACACTGATGCTGTAGAGATCATTCCCCGGTAGACTCCAAAGAGAGTACCGTACACTACCAATTAATCATCTGTGTCTCTTCACTCTCAGATTCATGCTTCATTTAACCAGTAGACTAGGGAAAACACAAAGAGGCACAGGAGATTGTTCCAAAAACTCCTCCAGCAACACTTTGGGCCTCAAGAGGGATGTGACTACCAATCTGTTGTACAAGCTCTTCAAGGACATGGTACTTGCAGCCTCTGCCATTCTGTCCTCTGGGAGACCTTGCATCTTTCAAATTCAGTCCAATAAAGATAGACGGAGGGAGCTCCCTTTTGAAAGAGTGTCAGCCACCTAGTGAGGCAGGTCAAAGGTAGTGGCCTTGAAGTCAACAGCACATGCCCTCAGAGTAACTTCTTCAAAATGTCTGAAGCTGAAGGCCATTTTTCACCTTGCAAAAGGGGAATGATCTCTACCACTCATCCTCCTGAGACAGGTGCACACTTCATTGATGCAACCAAAGCTCTTGATAGCAGCAAAGGTTTAATGCATCCCTCTATAGTGCCAGGAACAACTGTAGTAGGAATTCCAGAAATGACAGTCTCTGCATAAGAGGTGAATCCACAATGATTGTTTAAAGGAGGGAGCCACTTCAGAATAAATGGGGGTTTAACCACCGGTGACAGCTCCAATGGCCTCATTTTCTGTAAGATCCTGTGTGACACACTGACACTGTCCATTTTACAATGCCTGGAACATAAATCCTGGCTTACAAAACTTCTAGTAGACACTTTTAATGTCAGCTAAAGAACCTCAGTTCCTTCTCCACAGGGCCTCTTTGAAATGCAGCCTCTGTGTCTTGTCTGATAAAATGATCAATCATCCAGTGACATCCCAGAGATGGCACTTTCTCAGTTCCCAGGATTGGACAAACAACCATAGGTAAACGATTGGCAATCTTGATGGACCAAACGAAGCCCCAATATTCAACCAAAGAGGGTGGACACCCAAGAAACCAATGGCAAGCCTCAATTCCTTCCTTTAAAAAAACCTCAAACCTTCTTGCTTCCTCACTTAGCTCACTGCTCTAAAGCCGGCCATAACTTCTGCTCTCAGTAGAGACTCAGGTGCTTAAAGAGTGTGACCGTATCAAAGAGCAGTCCCTTCTAGGGCAACTGGTGTGACAAATGTTGATAACCTTTTGCCTTCTTTAATCCTTAAATGGAGGAGGAAATCCAAGAGAACCTCTAACATCACTCCTCTTTGGCTCTGGAAGTCTCATCCCTTTCGACTCATCTGCTATATAAGAAAGAAGCAGACTAGAAGTCGTTCATTAGCAAACCCATGAGCTAGTTTCTCACAAGCAGCCTCTTAAGACTGATAACTCAAAGCTTGGACCATGATGGTCATTTTTCACAGCCTCTCACATCAGCAACTACCATTAAACAGGGAATTCCATCACGGACACCAAACTTACAAGGCTGTGTCCTTTAACATTTTACAGTGATGTAGTGTGGTGTTATGGGTCCACAGCTCTCCCAGCAAAGGCCAGTTAAATAAATAATCACCGCGCTCGCGGCTTAGCGAGGGGGTGTGGTGACTGTAGCGAGCCGCAGGGCGATCTGCGCTGTAGGCGTTTCTCCCCTAAGTGCACAGGTGGGAGACTGCCCACATCCGTGATCGTTCCTGTGGCTAATGGGCTGCAGCTGCCATGTCTTCTCCGCATATATAGAGAAGCGCGAGCCGGTTAGGGGGAAAAAGAAAGAGAGAACGGGAGGTAGTAGGAGAAGACAGGAAGCAGGTGGAGAGAGCTGGTGTGAGGAAGAAGGAGAACGAGCGAGGGAGAAAGCAGGCAGCTGGGAGGAGAGCCCACGAGGGGAGTGTTTGGCCGACACTCAGTGGAGCTGAGAAAGTAGTCACTCCAGCTGAGCGATTTAGGAGCCGGATTGACCAGTGGAGAAGTCGACTGACCGTAGAAGGGAGCAGGACTCGATGAGGCTTTGGACTGGTGTAGCCTCAGTGTGAGCGCCTTGGCCGCTGGGGAATGGTCCAAAGTCTTGGTCCGGTTGGGAGCCTGACGAAGCCAAGAGGGCTACCGGACCTGATTGAAGGGCAGCTGATCCTGCAGGTAGGCGACTCTCCTGTAGAGCAGTCCAGATGGGTGTAGCAGGGGAGCTGCCATGGAAACAGAAGACACCAGGCTTTTGGTTTTAACATATTACTTCCTGTGACATTTTTACCTTGTGGTTTTTAGAAGTTTGTTTATTGATTTTAACCTCCACATGTTTTTGGATTATTTATTTAATGAAGACATTTGAACTGCACAGCACTTTATTTTGAACACTGTTTTGTTCTATTTGAATAAAAGCACTTTGCACTTTTATACATCATCCCCTTGCTCAATTGTTTATTGCCTCACTGTCTAGCTCATCGGTGACATTACCAACGGTGTTGGGTTCAAGGGCTCCCTAACAGCCGATGGGAGCGTGGAGCAGAACCCGCATTGTCACATTTGGTGGCAGCGGTGGGATGAGCTAGCAGTGGGGACAGAAGAGGAGACAGAGCAGCAAGCGGGATTGGTGCCAGACTTTGATGAACCCACGTACCCGAGCCTGAGGAGGACATTTTTAAAGGACAGAGCTTTTTATGGACATTTATTTATTGCTGGTTTTATTTGTTTTTTAAAGTTCTTATTCTTTTAATGTCCTGTTTTAATGAAGGGGGGCTTGGGTTGGTTTTATTGTGGGATTGATTGTTTTAGTGCTTTTATTGGTTTTAGTGCAGTGTAGAGTGGCCGAGCTGTGGATCTGGTCTCCAGTTGCATTGGGTTGGTAGTGGCGTGGAGCCTTTCCATGCAACTGGAGTCTTATGGAGGGTGGAATGTGGTGTTATGGGTCCACAGCTCTTCCAGCAAAGGCTGTTTTGTTTTAAATAAATAATCGTTGCGCTCGTGGCTTAGCGAGGGGGCGTGGTGACATTACCGATGGTGTTGGGTTCAAGGGCTACCTAGCAGCCGATGGGAGCGTGGAGCAGAACCCGCATCGTCACATGTAGTTGGTGGGATTTGTACTGGAATTGTCCAATCAGGCAGATCTCAGGACCTTGATTCAACAAATAGTAGACCAGCTCAGACAGTTGCAGCTATAAGTCTCCGGAGTAAGTAAGCTCGCTAATCAACACCAATTTCCAGTCTGCGTCTTTCTTATATAATGGATGATGCAGAAGGGGTGGGACGTCTGGAGCCGAAGTGGAAGTAATGCTAGAGGTCATGCTGGGTGTCTTCCGCCTCTACTCTAGGGGTAAAGAGGGAAAAGTTGTTACCAGTTGTGTAAAACCACTCTGTGCCCTTCCCCCCAAACAACAAGCCCCCTCCCCACTTGGATCTACATGTGGAGAGCCCTAAAAAGGCTCCCCCATCCCATTTATTGTTAGTCACTGCACTGTGGCCATTGCGCTGCTACCTGTAACTCTATATTGGGTTCACTAGGAAAAGAAAATGTAATGGATGGCAACAAAAGCTGTCTTCAGAAAAGAGAGATTTCTACTACTATGGAATATTATTCCACATAATTAAACAAGCTGACATAGAAAGTTTAGTAATAAAGGTTCCTGTAAGAAAGGCAAAAATGTTTAGATTTGCCTCCCTGAGCACTAGTGGACAGTTGGCCACAGTGGTCAACTGGGTTGATAGACACTCTGTCAATCAGTTGGAAAAAAATGGGGGGTGAGCTTGAGCTTTTTAAGTCTTAAAAGGGGCATCAGGGAGTCCCATTACATCAATATTTGACCCTCAGCAACTCACTGTGGTTAAGTTGGCAAATGACCTGGGGGTTGCTTGTCTGCTGATTACCTGGAAGGAATGAAATAAAAATAAAAGCAAAAGTAAGTGATCTGCAGTAACAATTATAGTCCAAGAATACATGAAAATGAACAAGGGAAGCATAGAAAAAGTACAAATAAAATGTCCACCATAACCCTTGTAAAGGGCTGAAAAGGAAGAATGCTCCAACAAAAGAGGGTTGTGGCTTCAAGAGGTAAACCCTGTTTAATGCTGGAAAAAATAAGCAAAACAAATCGGCACATAAGTTTGCAAAACCAAAGAAATAATCCCACCAGGTTGCTGAGAGCACTCTGACTTTCTTCAGGGTTGGTTCCAATCTGAGCACTGACTTCCGACTGCATGGCAGTTTATATTTCTTCAGACTGGAAGGGGCGGGACTTCCTGTAGGAAGTGCAGCTGGGCCACTGCTCCTCTCGGGAATGAACGTCTGAACTGCAGGTAAAAAGGAACATGCGGTTAATGACAGCGTCCCCTCTCTTTCTGGGGTGGAATTGTCAGGACTTGACGAGCCCTTACGATCTCCCCTATACACACACATGCGTGACACCCTCCATATATGTGATTTTGTTTTTCTTTGTTTTTTATCATGATTAAAATTATGTCAGGTCATTGCTCTTTTTGTGGAGGCTTTCCTTTTCTAGTCCTGCCATTTTGTTGGTTCATTCATGGGAGTCATCGTTTGAGGAGATGATCCTTTTGCTCGTCAAGTGGCACAAGACCCTTGATGTCACCACCCTGATCCCACGAAAGATGGTGGTGTGTATTACTGGCTGTCCAGGTTATGAATTTGTTTTCTCAAAGAAACCAGAAACATAAGCTTTGCAATGTATTTCAAAATTTTCTGTCTTTCCGTTTTGTACTTTAGGCATTGTTTTTAGAATTTGAGTTTGAATTTCTGACTTATGAGTTTTGAAAGACAATTATTTTGATGATGTATTGTTTTTTTTGGCTTTGTAAATTCACTTTTCATTCCTTTTTGCCTCTTGATTCTTTTGTTTCTTATCCAAATTGAAGCCGTAACAGGTGTTGTTTGTGTTTGGGGATGCCCTGCGAGTGCCCCCTAGTGACCATTTAATGGAAATGAATCTGTGGAGCACATTATGATGAAGCCTGCTGCTAACAGTCTCTTTTTTGCTGGTTTCCATTTATGTTTTTATGTTACTCAGTTTCAAACTACTTTATTTTCTTGTGTGTTTAAACAAATCTGTGTCCTTATATGTACTTATACTGTATTTAATAATTTGTAAAATATACAGTTGCATTTTAATCGAGAACTTGTCACAAAGTTTGGGGACTGCACTTAGTGAAGAGTGCGATTCAAAAATACACTGAATTATTTGAATGGCATTGAATTCAGTTTAGGATTATGGCGGGTGCAGAGACACAAATGAGGGGGTCAATTAACACAAATGAGTGAGGTTTATAGAAAGAAAACTGGAGAACCCAGAAAAGAATGTGCGGACAGATGGTGGAAACACCACACCACTAAACTACTGTTGTAATCCAGGACTTTGGAGCACCAGGCCTCCATGCCACCCTGGTTGTTAATATAGCATGTGGACTGATTGATTACTTGATTGTTTGAAAATCTGGACTACCGTGTCCATTAGGCTGTATGCTCGATTAGATGTTTCTGTCTTCTGTCATACTTCTACCCTTATGGGGACTCATGACCATCATCTCAGGCCAGAAAGACAAGTCAGAAAGAGGCCTTCTATCTGACACCAGAGGCCACATAGAAATGTGTGAAGTTTTGAAAAATTAACTTGAAAGAAAAAGTTCAAACAGTATTGTTAGCAGGGCTAGAATTAAGAAAAAAAACCGCAGGAAATATTTCAAGAATCAGGCCCTTTGGCTTAATGGTGTCAATCAGCTCAGGAGCAAAAGAAGCAAGCGGCAGTTTGATGGAGTTTTGAGCTGCCAAGAAAACAACTACAATCGACAGAACACAAAAGAAGACAATGGAGAGCAAACTGAAGAGCAGCTTGAAGACACTTGGAACAGCTGACCGGAAAGGAATGAACAGCGGTGGACACACAGCATGTAAAGCTCCACGCAGTTGTCCTCAAGTTCCTTTGGGGTTTCACACCTCGCTGGGACTTTCTGAGTATTTCTGTCTGAACATGCAATAAAAGCTTAAGTCAAACCATGTAGTAAAGCTGTCATGAATTATGAATTTTCAACCTTTACACTGTGTTTTCCTTAATGTAATTTATTTGTAACGTTTTAATAATGACATCAGCACCACACCAAATGGGAAATTGGGAAATTTCTTGCTTTGTTTATGGAAATGATGCTGTTGATACTCTTGTGACCTTTGGCCTAATGAAAGATGGTGATGCACTGTTAGGGAAACTAGTCGAAAGTCACCGTTAGCAATCAATTGAAAATGGACCTCCTTTATTGCACCAAATCTGCCACAAACACTACTCAATGCCACACAACAAGACAAAGCAATAGTCTTAAATAAATTTGGTTCACTTACAAAACTCAGTGTGATGGACAGCAGGCAGAGGCTGGCGTCCCGAATGGGATGGTGCATGATCCATTACCTGGCTGGGAGGCCACCATACTCATGTGAGAGAATAATTTGGAGGTAAGAGTAAGTACAGTAGAGTCTCGCTTATCCGACATAAACGGGCCGGCAGAACGTCGGATAAGCGAAAATGTTGGATAATGGGAGGTGTTAAGAAAAAGCCTATTAAACATCAAACTGTGTTATAATTTTACATATTACGAAGCTAATAATCATGTTTTACAACAAAACAACAGAAAAAATTAACTGAAAAAATGAACTTACAGTTACAGCAGTTACTGAAGTTAAATACAGTATGTACTGTACTTAAAAAGTTCAGTCCTGTGATAATAATAATAATAATAATTCATTACATTTATATAGCGCTTTTCTCAGTACTCAAAGCGCTATCCACACAGGGAGGAACCAGGAAGCGAATTTAAAGAAATTTTTGATCATAGTCTGCTTTCCTGACGAGTGACGTTTCTTCGCTGCCAAGTCTCTCCATCTTTGTAGCATCATTATGTTGATTCCTGTAGCTTCTTCTTGTTGCTCAATGTATTTAATTACAGGCGCTTATAGCATGTCCGCGAACTTTTCGGATCCGCTGTTATGGCGAACTGCTACAGCGCTGGGCGACTGCGATTGCTTTGGGACGCTCTTCCGTGTGTCATCCCGTTGGGTGGAATCCCACAAGAGTTTAGAAACTCACTCACACCAGCCATGATTCTTTTCAAAGGTAAAGTGCAGGTTAATTTGTTTTATGTATTTTTACTTTATATTTTGTACTAATCATTTTTATATGAATAGTTTTGGGTTGTGGAACCAATCATCTGAGTTTCCATTACTGTATTTCTTATAGGGAAATTCGCTTTGATATATGAGCTCTTTGGACTGCGAGCACGTTTACAGAACGAATTATGCTCGCAAACCGGGTTCTACTGTAATTAGCTGCGGTAGAGTCGGGAGCAACTAAAAGTAGACTACGCTCACGCTCGCAACTTGCAGTTCTTGTTGCCGATTGATGCGTTTGTTTTTTTTTGCGGTGGGACATAATATGGAATGTTGGATAAGTGAAGGTAGGATAAGCGAGGCTCTACTGTATTTTGGTCTGCAGTGCATATTGAAATATATAAGAATTTGTTTTAGAAATGTCATGAAGAGAACTACTGATGTGGAGGAATGTACTAAGAGGAAGTTTGATATGATACACCAAATATACCAGGAGATGATCAAGAGATCAGCAGATGTCCTATAAACAATGAGACTGGACAGTTGTCACATACACAGAGATTTCAAGGATAATAGCTGACCCTAATAGATAGGAGAACAACAAGAGTGTAGAAGAATAGACTTTTATTTGCATAAGTTATTTGGGTGTAAACCAACAAACTAATCAGAGTAAGTCAATTACTCTGTTATTAATCACTGTTATGTAAATTCAGTTGTTTACAAAATGGACCTCTGCCCTTATTTTTGATCATTCTGTTATAGACTGCTGTGATGAATGCTCCCTGTTCAGCATTTCCTGTGGAGAAAATACAATGCAATGGACTTGCTTCCTCCTGCCTGTTTTCTGACTCAAAGAGGCTTCATCAAACTTATCCTAGTAGAGGATAAGTTTCTTTCTTTAATTAATATCTTGATTTCTACTACATACTGAATGCCCAAGAACAATGGCAGGGTATTCCGTGCCTCAGCTACAGGTGGAGTGGTTACACTGGCATCCCAGCAGCAATGGATTGAAGAACATTACCCGGCCAGCAAGTCACTGTAACAGACGGATTTGGTAACCTATTGGGGCCATTGGCTCCATTGATTTGCTAGGTGGCAGCACCCTGGTCTACAGTATCTGTAGGTACACCTGCAAAGCTTACTAGGAGCTGTAGTGCCATAGAGCAGCCCTTTTGGGTTCTGCGGTTGCTGCCAGGGAGTGTTGCAGGAATTTGTGATCCCTACTTTGTGGGGGTTCTGCTTCCTACAAATAATGACTGGGCACCAGAAGGCCTCCCCAGTCTGAGATAAAAGGAGCCATTCTCTCTTACCCAGGCAAGCAAGTTGTGGCGGATGGACAGAACACAAAAGTCAAAAAGCATTTCAGTTTCACCCAATCAAAATACAAACATATCCTTGTACTTATTGTCATGGGAATACCGAACGTTTCCTTGTTTGTCTGGCCCTGTTGTTCCTCATAAAGTATATGAGGATAATCATCAGATTCCATGTCAGTTTCAAAAGGAGCAAGTCATATTAAGCCTGCAGCAGGAGTAGTGACAGGAAAGGACCAGTTGGAAACATGCATTGATGGTAAGGTGAGGAGTCTAGGCACAGAATGGAACTAATAAATATGGTGGTGGTATAAATGTGGTAAGAAGGGAAACCCTGCAGTTTTGTGGAAGAGAAGAGTTACAGCAGTAAACAGATTTAGAAAAGAAAAATACAGCCCACCTTGAAATGGAGAAAGTGAAGTTTCCAGGTTTTTTTTCTAGGATTGAAGGAAGCTCATTAATCTCAGTAAATCCCACCTTTTTTTTCCAATAACCTTATTATCTTGACAAATAGCATTCATCTGTATAGACTTCTCCACCATTCCATACATTTTATAATTTTGAATACCTGTAATGTGACTGGACTTTTTCTTAAACAATTTCCATCATTTCCCTTGGAATTGTTTGCTTTTGATTGCATGTTGTACTTTGGTGGTCTTTTGTGTGGTTTAGGGAGGACATTGCTCAAGGGGCATTTCTTATACCGTGTGTTATTTAATTTTCAGTCTTTCAATTAAAATATCTAGAATTGATTTTTTTGTACTTATAGTGTGTAGTGTTGAGGTCAGTTGAGAAGACGTATTTGGTTATCCTTTTTCTTTATTTTTATCTTTTTTAATATATATAATCGTATCGTTTGGGGATTGGTACATCCTTATAACAAACCTATGCCACAACAAAACAGATTAAAAGTCTTTGGCACACTTATTTACCTATAAAAAGAAGCTTCTTGTTTTATAATTCTTAAAACCAAAATGTTTAACTATGATTTTGTCTCTTGGCAACTGTTGAGGACACTATAAATATATGAAATGTCGTAGTCACACAGGAAAGGCAGACTCAGAATGGCATAAATTCAAACAGAAATAATAAAATGCACAAGGACGTACTTTGGTGTTTTTCTGTTACAGAGTATAATCTCATTATCTAGTTTTAGGACTTCATTCAAAAAACAATTCTCTTGAGTACAGCTGTTATATATGGGTCTGTCATTATATGTATTTTATGTTTTACTGTCAATGCTGAATTATTATTATTCATATTTTTATTAGGAATGCTGATTAATCCCATTTACATGAGCAATTAACGTATTTAATTTTTTAAATGTGATGCCTAAATATATTAATTTAATCCAGTAATTACATTAATGATGTTAATTAAGCAGCGCCAGATGAAAAGAGCGTGCTGTGTGTAATCCAGAAAGGGAAACCAATTTGGAAAGTGTCCAGTGGGACCTCTGATACAACAACCACTGCGACAATTTTAATACAACTACTACTGCTACTACTAATAATATAGAATACAACTACTGCTATTATTATTATTAATACAAATAATAATAATGATGATTATATAGCATACAACACCTTGAGCATGGGAAAGGTGCTATATAAATAAAATTAATTACTACTTCTACTACTAATAATATAAAATACAACAACAACTACTACTAGTAATAATAGTATTGAATATGATTACTACTGGTACAACTTAAAATACAACTAAAGAATACAGCAACTACTACTAATATTAATGCAGAATGCAGCAACTACTATTACTATGAATAATAATATAAAAAATACATCAACTACTACAACTAATAATACAGAATGCAAAAATACAGCTACTACTATTACTAAAAAATATATAAAATACCCCCCGGTTTTATAGGGCAGAGGGTGGTGATTGGTGGGTAGACCTGCCTCTTTTGGGGACCGCCCACAAAACACATGGATCATAACACAGGTAACTTATATGCATTGACAAAACTTAAAATGAAGAATGCTGTACATAAATAACATAAATCAAAGAATAAAAAATGAACAAAAGAGGCAAAACATGAATTTGTACCACATGACAACAACTACTACTATTATTACTACTACTAATAATAATATATAAAATGCTACTAATACTGCTACTATACTTCTGCTAATAATAATATATAAAATACTACTGCTACTGATAATAATATCAAATTATAATAATAATTTATAAAATACTACTATTACTATTACTAATAATATATAAGATACTACTAATAATAATAATATACTGCATAAAGTATTGCAAGTAATAATAATATGTAAAATACAATTACTACTAGTACTACTGATAATAATAATTTATAAAGTACTACTACTAAATAATAATAACGAGCGGGCACATGACCAGGCGGTGTATATGCTTCGAGAACGAAGGTGGACGCGGCAGCACCATCTAAGAAGAGGCATGTTTGTCGCGGATGTGAATCGCTGTATGCAGCGTTTAAAACAGTTTGTTTGTCGCAGATGTGAATCACTGAATGAGCGTGCGACGGCGGTCCTCCAATTATCAGTCACGGACAATTGTATGTTGCCATCTCCAGAGTTCCATCTTTTCATTCACCTACAGTCGTATCCTCAAACCCACTCCATTTGGACAACTGTGTCTTTCAGGAAGTGTTCACCCATCAATACATAATTATGCGGCGTATGCTACGCCGCGGGTTGGCTAGTGAGACTATATAACATGTATATATCTTAAATAGTATCAATTTTGTAGCGAGCGTGCGGTGATCACCAGTGGCCTTATTGGCCAATTGTTTTCCTGGAAATTCTCAGTGCAGCTGGCTTAGAGAGACATTTTTTCTCAGCACCCCTTGATGCTTTGCAAGACCAGTGTGACATCACAGAGCGGTAGCAGCCATGTGTACTGTAAGTGCACTCCACCTCCACTGCCCGATTTGCTATG
The DNA here is from genome assembly GCF_900747795.2 of Erpetoichthys calabaricus. Lineage (NCBI taxonomy): Eukaryota > Metazoa > Chordata > Cladistia > Polypteriformes > Polypteridae > Erpetoichthys > Erpetoichthys calabaricus. Next base: position 46,043,922 of record NC_041411.2, on the reverse strand, counting down.
TTTATGTGTGATGTCACTACCCGATTGGCACTCTTTGTGCGTTTAACAATTAAAAATAAAAAAAACACTTTTCAGTGTTTTCATTTGACGGGTACATTAGTTCTCCACAATGAGAATATTATTTGAACATTTTGTTGTTCTACACTGACTCATTGTATGCTGTGGATTAAACATGTTAAGCTGCCCGTTATGTAGCACAGATTGGGTGGTGACAGGGAGAGCCCCCCAAGAAAAAAACACTGATCCCCCACATTGCAGGCTCTGTAGGTGTAGTGATAAGAGCTCAGGAGACCCACAGAGAGATGAAGGACTTGGAGTATTGTGGATTCAGAAGATAATTTTGTCTCTGGGAGGGAGTGCAGTGGTTAGAATGGCTGCCTCACAGCTCAAGTCACATTTTTGGTCACAATAATCGGTCTAGCAGTAGGCAGACACTTCCCTAACCATCTGGGACCCTTAAAATCTATTATAAATCACTCAAAACGAGTTCATTTTCTCCTTCTCCATTGATTTTAACCTCTTTTGTGTTAACCCTGATCGTCTATTGTGTTCAGAATTCTATGTAAATATGGTTAATCCAGTGTAGTACACGAATCAACCAATTTTGATGAGATATGGAGCATTAAGCTCTAAAAAAGCTTGGGACAATATTCTGCTGTCATCCTGTACATGAAATAACATTATACTGCAAAAAAGATTAATTTTTCTGTATGCTAACTTCTCAATATTCATGTGTGGGGTGAAGCTTTCAACAAAAATCACATTGGCGTATAAAAGAACAGTTGTAAAGCCAGTTTTAGAACAAACTGAATCTGAGCCATTAGTTGAATCAAGCAACAGTGATGACAATGTGAATCAATCATTGGACGTTGACACGGATAGTGCAACTGATGTGTATGGCACTGTACAACCAAACTGCTGTGATATGCCCGGTGAATTCTGTCCTGTAAAAGTTTATTGCAGAGCAAGTAGCTTCATAACAAAAAGGTAAAATGGTTATGATCAAGTGGAAGGACAAGAGAGACGTTAGCTCTGTAGGCACTGTTTACAATGCAAGAACTGCCGATGTTCATGTTGGCACATATGAGCGATTGGGAGACAGTCAGGGCTCATTTGATAGTAGTTGCCCTCCAAACCAGGGGTTAGCTCTGCCATCCAATGTCTCTCTTCTACCTCATTCATCGGGAAGAATGACTGACAGATTGGCCTCCGATGATGTCTACCAAAGCTGCATCTATCTCAGAGTTTCCTTAATACTGCCTTCTTGAAACAGTCTGATTGCCAACCAAACAAAATGATAAAAACCTTTTTTTCAACATCATAATATGTAGGGATCATTTTGGTACCCCAAACCTTTGTGATCTTTTGTTGTTTATTATTTTACAGTGCCAGGTGAATGTGGAAGTCACTGAGCCTTGCGCAGTAGTAGCCTACAATAACACAAGGGGTGTGTCGATTGTGCGGATCAGGCACCGACATTCAATCTTCTCATGTGCAAGCTACAGAAAAAAATAAAAGCGCACAAAGAAACACACTTCTACCATCCCAACTGCGACTTTGGGCTGTGTGTTGGTTTCAAAACATGTCACATGAAGGACGAGTACTAAGTCTGCATCAGTACAGCAGTGGACACCAGACATACTTTTACTACTGTATTTACATGTTTCTGTTACACCTAATAACATTTCTGTCTATTATAAAATAAAATCTTGAGACGAGACGAGACTATAGCCAAGAGATTTTCTCAAGTCCCGCCCTCCTCTCAACCATTTACTGTTAACGGCCCATGCCCGCGGTCCTCTCACCTCTCATCTCTCATTCTTGTGAATGCTTTTGTCACTCACAGTTCCTGCGCTCTCAGCTCTTATAAATTTTTATGTTTTTTTCACTTTAAGTTCCCAATTAAAGAAGACGTATTATGTCCAAATCTTAATGAAGAATTTAATCACAAAGGGTTATCAACAGAAGAAATGAGTACACAGGCAATCCTAGCACTGAGAAATGATGAAGTCAAACAAATTAACACCAAAAATGTCGATCAGCTATATGGCAAATTGGTTAAATACGTATCAATAGACTATGCTGAAACAGTTGGTGGTGATTGTGTGGAAGATGAAAACATCAACTTACAATATCCTGTAGAATATCTACAACTGTTAACACTGTCCGGTCTTCCACCGCCCGAATTACTGTTGAAAGAAGGATATATCGTAATGTTATTGTGTAATTTATGTCTGAGTGATGGGCTATGCAGTAGGACAAGATTAGTTGTATTCTAATTGGTCAAACAATTCTGACATGTAAAATTTTAACAGGTGACAAGAAAGGTAATGTAGTACATCTTCCCCAGATAACATTAGACACTAAAAGAGATCTTGATATGCCATTCATATTAAAACATTTACAGTTTCCCGTTAGAATAGCTTTTCCTATGACAATTAACAAATCACAGGGACAAACATTCGAAAAAGTCGGTTTATTTATTAGAGAGAAAGAAACGAAATTCACTCACGGGCAGTTATACATGGCATTGTCACGATGTAACTCCAAACACGGAATCAAAATTCAATGCAATATTGACAAAAAGTTAATTCCAAATATTGTTTTTACTGAAGTTTTACAGCAAAAGTGTAAGTTTAAAAAGTATTTGAGTGTTAATTTCAAAGCCAAACAGAACGAAAATGTATAACGCAACGAATACCTCTAACGCAACATGAAACATAATTTTCTTTCAATCTATTACGTTTTACTATTTTTTACTAGGGTTAATTACTCGCTGTAATGTAAAATAGTTAGTTCTATTATGCATATGTAACAATTCCCATGAAAATAACAATCTGTTTAAATTGTACATCCGCTTCCCCATACGTGAGTGGCAGAGCTGCGAAGTGAGTAGCACGTAGCACCTGCCTGGGGGTTGGTGAACGAAGCGAGCAGGGGGCAGAGCCCCCTAGTTTTCTTGAAAAAAATGCAACATTTTTGGCTCATTTTTCCAGGGGTAAACATAACACTAAGGAGGCTGCAGCATTCCGCAAGGTTTTCTAAATTTCCCAGACATTTCCACATTTTTGTCGAACTTGAGGTGAAGCAAATTCAGTGGGGTTTGCCCATCACTGTTGAGAAAACACAAGTAGCAATTACAAATGAACACAAATCCAAATGGATTCCTGACAATGACTAAGTACAAGTGCGGTAATACTTTAATTTCTTCGTGATTATTTCATGTACTTTCTTGATGATCTGTTAGCTAATTTTGCCCTGATTGGTGTTTCACAGCAGAAGTTTAAATCTCACAGGTATGTACTGTATATCGCTATACACAAACACACAAGTGATTATCTGGTCAGTTTTTAGCATGTGAAGATAGTTAAACCCGATCACATTCCAAGATAACATTTTAGCCCTTTTATCATACCATCCCCAACTCAGTCATTACTGACAATAATTGTGACTTGAATAGAAGACTTCTTAGCAGGTCTTGTCAGGCTTTGGGGGGGAGCCAAGGAGATTGGCAAGAAATATATAATCCTGTAAGGTGTTTACAGTAAATCATTCTCCTGACTTGGTAATTGTGGCGAACGCTTCAGTTGTCTGGCACTAATGCAATGCACTTCTTCACTGGGTCATTGTCGCTCAGTAGTGTGATCTGTGAGTACATTCGCACATAAACACATGCCAGAAACTGAATTCGTTATTAAGCTTCTACCTTCGATCATTAACTTGTCTGACACCTGCCAGTCAGGGGTGAAGTTGCGGATTTACTGTCATGCTGCTAGACGAAGAGAAACACTTACTGTAAAGGATGAAATGATGGCAGCACAGTGCTTGGGCACTGACTGGATTTCTAGCTTTTTTATTATGACTTAACTCTAAGATCACTTATATGCTTTGGACATACAGGGGATTCAGAAACTATTCAGACCCCTTCACTCTCTGCACATGGTTGTGCTGTAGGTTAATTTTTAAATGGATAAGTTTGCCATTTTTGCAAATCAGTCTACACTCAATAGCCCATAATGACAAAGTGAAAACATGTTTTTAGAACAGTTGCAAATTTATTAAGAATCAAAAACTGAAATCTCTCCTTCATGTAAGTATTCATATCCTTAATTCAGTGCTTTGTAGAAGCCCCATTGGCAGCAATTCCAGCTTTGAATTTCCCTGGGTAAGTCTCTACAAGCTTTCCACACCTGGATTTGGGCAGCTTATCCCACTCTTCCTGGTAGATCCTGTTAGGCTGTATTAGACTGGATGGGAAATGTCTGTAAACTACCATCTTCCTGTGTCTCCACAGATGTTCTATGGGGTTTAAGTCTGGACTTTAGCTAGGAGATTCAAAGACAGTCAGAGACTTGTCCCAATGTCTCACAATGTCTCACAATTAACTGTCATGCCGCCGTTTGTCCGTTGAGTCCATGTGTGCTCCTTGCTGTCCTGACTGATGACTGGGTGAACAGATGGATGAAACAGGCCCTTAGATGTTCCACCCAGTGGCACCCTGGCTTCCTCTTTGTCATGTACAGTACATCATGATTTTTCTTCAGGGGAAAAATTCTACTGACATGTTTGTGCAGTCAAGCTGGATATTTTAGATCCCCACTTAGTTGTTACTGAAGGAAATCACCTCTGACATTGCATTACACGAGTCCTGCTTCTTAGAGACATTTCCTTCTCATGTTTATATCTTGCAGGCTGTAGAAGATTCATTTCATAAAGGAAAATGCATCAGATCTCCTCCTAAAATCCAGAATGGTTCTACTCTGCCAGTTTAAATTGGCACAGTTTGTTGTGCAGGACTCAGTTAATAAGTTGTCTTTGAGGCTGAATGGTAACAAATACCACCAATCACAGCAAGATCTTTTCTCAACCGTTTTTGCTCAGCAGTGTCTTTGATGTCTGCAGGAATTGAGGAGAGCTTGTTTTTCTGGTTGCCTTTTATCCACTTGTTGAAGGTGGCAGATGACTAAAGCACAGCAATTAATGAGAAGTGAATCCCATTTGCCTTTGACTAATTCTAAACTGTGGACTGCAGTTCCACTGCCCGTGTTTTCAGTTTGCATCTTTTGTGGAGTCTGTTTTTAAGGAAATTTAGCAAAGAAGGAAATGGACAGTAGTAGAACCACTGAGATGTGAACCAGCCTCGCGGAAATGGCACATAACACTCTGAAAGCTGCTTATCTTAATTTGTTCTCACTTGGTGGGGAGAAAGTTTGTCCCTGAAGATTTGGAAGAAAGGCAGGAACCCAACCTGGATGGGGTACCAGTCAGTCGCAGGGACCATTCACACAGACAAAAGGAGCATTTAGAATTAGATAGCAGCCAAACCACGTGCAATTCAGAAGAGGCCATCCACCTGTTTGGGCCCGGCGAGTACTTGGATGGGAGACCATCTAGGAAATGCTTGGATTGCTGCTGGAAGAGGTGTTGTTGAGGCCAGCAGGGGGCGCTTACCTTGTGGTCTGAATGTATATCCCAGTGCAGTGATGGGGATTCTGTGAAAATGGTGCCGTCCTTCAGATTAGATGTAAGATTGAGGTTTGTGATCATAACAGATCCCTGGGTGTCCTTCAAAAACAGTGCGGTGTACCCCGATGTCCTAGCTAAACTGGCCACCTCAGCCTGGTCATTCTGTCCCTCTAATCATCCCCTGTCTCTAATTGGCTGTTTCATTCACTAACATCTAATTGTGTGGTAAGCGTACTGACGCAAAAGTGGCTGTCATTGCATCATCTAGGTGGATGCTGCACATTAGTGGTGGTTGAAGTGGTTCCCCAATCATTGAAGCATTTTGAGTATTGAGATGTAAATGTAAAGAATTATTATGATTATGTACAATTTTTTGAATGAGAGCAGAAATCCCACAGGAAACAATCAAAGAAGCTAACGCCACATGGGTAACCACTGGGTACAGGATTTGCACTTTCCTTCTAATACGCATTGTAGGATATCTAGTCCTCAGTTGCTCTTTTGAGTGATTGTGGCTTTTGATAGGAGCTGATGTCATCAGATGATGCCCAGCCTTCCTCGGGTGTTTCAACCCTTAACCATAACACCCTCTGGTCCAAACCACTGCCCATCAGCTCCTAGCTTTCATCTCCTCTCCTCCCTTTTATTCCATAACCCCCAAGAAGCTAATTCTGTTGCCTCTCCTTTCCTGTTAACCTCAAAGCTGTAAGCATATTCCATATCACTTGTCCTGGGAATCCCCCACATCCAACCCCAACTGGCGACCTTGGACCAGATGTTTTATACATGGTGGCTTTCGCTTCATAAGCTTCTTCACACCATTCCTCTGTTGGGACAGTTAATACAGTATGATCAAGATGATCTCACCAGGTGACCACATCCAGTCTAAGGGATGTTTGGACCACTGAGGGGAGTCTGCAGCTTCCTTGCCAAGTCCACCCTCATCTCCTACCCTTCTGCCTTCTGAAGTTGGTTGCTCTTGGTCTTTCTTGAAACTGGTGTCCTCTATCCTGCTCTAATGAATTAGAGGGATGGTGCTGCTGTTCCCCAGGTTTGAAATTTCTTACCTGTCTCCTGCACCAAGATATTTTTTTAGCACAAGATGTACTTTGTTGAGCCACCACATGTATCTTCTTTGGGTGAGTGTAGTGTTGCAGCTTGGCAAGATTTTGCCTATGGTGCTTTTCCTGCCATAGAGCCCACAAAGTGGATCTTCTCTCAGCTCCCGCCAGTACAAGTTTGCTGGTGATGGAAGGGTGTTGTATAATGATCGGAGCAGAAAAGAAATCAAGCTTCCAAAAGTTCAGTCCATGAGACTTTCCTCTTCAGGAGGTGCCACTTTGTCCAAGCTTGGGTCAATGCCAGCTTCACTCTCCTGCCTTTAGTAGTTGAAGCTGTCTTTAAAACAAATATGACCTGTCCTGACTGTCCTCGGCAGTATATGCATTGGTGTGTGGACAGTAGGGGGCGTAGCAGCACCCCAAACCCCAGACACAGCTGCGAACACACACATTCTGGTACAATAAAAGGCTTTTTATTAACATGATTAACTTCATAAGGCTTCGCAGTACAATAAACTTCTTAATCTTTCCCCTCCACTCTTCCCGGTGAGCTTTGTCCTTACTTTGCACCTGACACCATTTTGCCCAGAAGAAGTGGAGTAATCTCCTTTATATCAGTCTCGGGAGTGTTGCACCACTGCACTGCATCCAGAAAGCATTTTGACAGCAGCTCCTTAAACTGGGGCCAGCTTCCCATCCCCCCCAAGCTCTACTGGAGGCTCCCATTAAGAAGACCTGCCTGAAAGTGCAAGTGCTCTGGAAACCCATGGCACTGGGAGGCAAACTTGGTCTACCCTTTCATCATCCAGGCCTCCTGGCCAGGTAAGATGTTATTCATCCCATCTTGGATGCCAGATTACCTGTGCTTTCTATGACAGATGGCAGAATAAGAAAGTGCATGTAAGTTGAAGGACTTCATTGTTGTTCCATGCCCTTAAAGACAAGAAGTTGGAACCATCCATCTCCAGCAAACAGGGAAAAGTAGACAAAGGAATGAGAGAGAGATGATCCAGTCTGAGTTACGGTACCAGGAGGAAGAAGGCAGGAGAGTGACATTGGCATTGGCCCAAGCTTGGACAAAGTGGCACCTTCTGAAGAGGAAAGTCTCATGGGCTGAACTTTTGGAAGCTTGATTTCTTTTCTGCTCCGATCATTATACAACACCCTTCCATCACCAGCAAACTTGTACTGGCGGGAGCTGAGAGAAGATCCACTTTGTGGGCTCTATGGCAGGAAAAGCACCATAGGCAAAATCTTGCCAAGCTGCAACACTACACTCACCCAAAGAAGATACATGTGGTGGCTCAACAAAGTACATCTTGTGCTAAAAAAATATCTTGGTGCAGGAGACAGGTAAGAAATTTCAAACCTGGGGAACAGCAGCACCATCCCTCTAATTCATTAGAGCAGGATAGAGGACACCAGTTTCAAGAAAGACCAAGAGCAACCAACTTCAGAAGGCAGAAGGGTAGGAGATGAGGGTGGACCTGGCAAGGAAGCTGCAGACTCCCCTCAGTGGTCCAAACATCCCTTAGACTGGATGTGGTCACCTGGTGAGATCATCTTGATCATACTGTATTAACTGTCCCAACAGAGGAATGGTGTGAAGAAGCTTATGAAGCAAAAGCCACCATGTATAAAACATCTGGTCCAAGGTCGCCAGTTGGGGTTGGATGTGGGGGATTCCCAGGACAAGTGATATGGAATATGCTTACAGCCCAACCATTTTCTAAAGAACAGGAGAAAAATTACAAAACAGCAGGAAACCATTCAGCCCAGTTGGCTCCTTTGGTTAGCTAGTCGATTGGCTGTTCTCTGCTCCTACTGTCCAGTTCTGCAATTCTGGACACTGCTGTGTGTATCGTGGTGTCCTTCTGTGAACTAATACAACATTGAGATGATCTGATTTGTATAACAAAGGTTTCTTGATTTATAAAGAAAAATTCAATGCCTTAAAATCCCCATTAAAATGTGTGCACTTTTTCCTTGGTTCTGTTTTAATTTGAATGGGAACACATAGGAATTTAAGAAGTAATTTCATATTTATCATGACTGTTTCATTTAAAAAGTACCAGATGCGCAATTTCCATCTTTCTCTTTTCAGTTACCTCAATACAGGGAATTAAATTCATTTCTTACTGCCTAATTTTTAAAAATGAGGTTTGATCATTTAAATGTATACAACTGAGATTTCATTTCACTGACAGCTGCAGACAATTTGTGTGTCTCCTTAGTTGTATTTGAATTTCATATTAATTTATGCAGGTTAGAAAAGAGCCCAAATCAGATTTCAACAGATGCAACAGAGATGGTACTGCAACTCGCCTGTGGCCTCCAGACTGATGACATGCCAGGAGTTTGCTATGTTGGTTTAACATAGGTAGGTGGCCATTTCTATCTCTCTACACTACCTGTATGTAGTCCAAAGTCCATGGACACCCCTCAAAATGACTGTGTTTAGGTGTTTCACTGTTAACAGGTGCATAAAATCAGCAATGGCCATGCAATATCCATTACAGGAGAATGGGTCTTACTGAAGAGCTCAGTGACTTTAAACGTACCACTCTCATATGATGTTATTTATCTTTGTTCAAGTCAGTATGTGAAATTTCTGCTCTGCCAGATCTGCCCCAGTGCTGTTATTGTAAAGTGGAAACGTCAAGGAGCAGCAACAGCTGAGTCAAGAAGTGGTAGAACATACAAACTCACAGAGCGGGCCAGCTGAGTGCTGAAGCAAATAGTGCATAAAAGTTGCCTATTTTCTGTGGTATCACTCACAACAGAGTTCCAGACTGCCTCACGAAGCAACATCAGCATGAGAACTGTGTATCAGGAGCTTCATGAAATGAGCTTCCATGGATGAATATCTGCACACAAACCATAGATCAGTAGAAGCATTGACTGGAGTGTTGTAAATCACGTCGATGTTGGGCTCTGGGGCAGTGGAAATATGGAGTGATGAATCGCACTTCACTATCTGGCAGGTCTGATGGACAAATCTGGGTTTGGTGGATCAGTAGAATTCTACCTTCTGGACTGCATATTGCCTACTGTGAAGTTTGGTGGAGGAGGGACGGATTATGGACTGCGCAGTTTTTTAAAGGTTTGTACTCAGCCTCTTGGCTCAAGTGAATGGTACTGTTATTGCTACAGCATACAAAGACATTTCAGACAATTGTGCACTTCCAACTTTGTCACAAAAGTTTGTTCAAGACCCTTATCTGTTCCAGCATGAGTGTGCCCCGTACATAAAGCTAGGTTCATAAAGACATGGAGGAACTCAAGTGGCCTGATCAGCTACATCAAATACCTCTGGGATGAACTGGAATTTGGAGTCAGGTCTACTCGTACCTGATCTTGCAGATGCTCTTTTAGCTCTGTTTTGCGCAAATTCCCACAAACACCCTCCAAAATCTTGTGGAAATCCTTCCCAGAAGAGTGGAGGCTGATGTATTTGCAAAGGGGGACCAACTCCACATTAGTAAACATGATTTTGAAATGGGATGACCAATACGTTCATACAAGTGTCATGGTCAGGTGTCGGCAAACATGTGGCTGTATAATCTATCTATCTATCTATCTATCTATCTATCTATCTATCTATCTATCTATCTATCTATCTATCTATCTATCTATCTATCTATCTATCTATCTATCTATCTATCTATCTATCTATCTATCTATGGAGTCTCTGTCAGTCGATTACTCTGGTCTGGGGTGGGTGTTGGTTGCAGGTTAGCTTTGTTCGTGGAAGGTCTCTGTGAGTATTTCTGTTTTTTTTTCTTCTTTTGGCTTAATGTATAAGGATCTTAATACTAATTCACCATTTATTTAAAACTCTATTGTTCATTTTCTGTGGTTTGTTGCCCTAGTTGGGCGCGGCTGCGGAAACCGCCGCTATGGCTGCGACCCGAGCAAGGCCTCCTGAGCTTAACCCGCGAAATGTTGAAAATTTATCGGGAAAAAATGGAATTAAGGTGAGTGTGGAACCGATGGTGTCTGTTGAGCCATGTGTAGTTGAGGTGGTAAAAAGAGTGGGCTGTAAGAATGTAAAGTGTGCCTCACGCATGAACAAAACAGTTGTGATCTTCTTGATCAATGAAGCTTTGGTGCAGGAGGGGCTGGTGATAAATGGTTTACTAGTCCCATTGCTGTCTTTGTCGACTCCTGCTAAAAGAGTCATAATTTCTAATATTCCGCTGTTTTTGAAAAACGAAGTGTTATTGAACGAACTTGGGAGATATGGTGATGTCGTGTCAGATTTAGTCATGATGCCGATCTCCCGATTTAAAGCGTGTCGTGTAGTTCAGGTGACAGGCGTACATGCTATTAAATAACTCGCACGAAGGGCTTCATGCTGCCTTAAAATTTAAAGTAGCGGGTTACGAGTACATAGTGTTTGTCTCTACGGAGTTAATGAAATGCTTTAAGTGTAGTCCGACAGGGCACAAAGCGAGCCAGTGGAAGCGCGCTGAGATGATAGGCCGGGACCACAGAGAGCTCTTTAATAGAGCATCTGACGATGAAGAGAATGAACCTCTGATTAGTGATTCAGAAATGGAAGAAGACCTGAGTTACGATTCTGATGAGGTGGCTGGAGATCAGGGTGAATTAACAGTAGGTAAAAGCGCTACAGTAAGACTGAGAAATGAAGAAGGGGAGACGGCAGCATCCAGCGGAGAGCCTACGATTGAAAAAAGGCCAGAGTGCTGAAATTGATGCAGATGCCAGGCAAATGTGTGAAGTTAATGGGAAAAAGAAGGTTGAAGTCGGACCTGAAGAGGAGGAGGCGTCTGCAGGTAAAGTGGCACCAGGGGACGAATGTTATAAAGAGTACACTGCGGCACATCTCCAAAATACACCCAGTGAGAGCACTGCCGCTCCGGAGACAAGCCCAGGTGCAGCGTCTTCTCAAGGGGAGGCCGATGAGAGCGCAATGGCTGTGCAGCCGTTGAATGAAAAAAATAACACAAGTGACGGGGGGCGATGGAGAATGCTTACTGAGGAAGGGAACGGGGCTTGGAAAAGCTGGTAACCAGGAAAAGAAAAGAACAACCAATCAGTGGTGGACGTGTCAAAAAGAGCAATAAAATAAAATTTAGGGGCTGCCGCTAGTGGTCTGCAGCAGAGAGATGGCACTGAAAGTACAGTGAGAGAGGAAGGAGGGGAGGTCGGCAATGAAGCTGACCCGTCGATCAGGCTGGATCTGTCATCTCACACGGGCTTACACGGGGGGTTACAGCACAGAGAGCGTTTTACAGTTTCTAGAGGTTTTAGAAGGAAAGCGCGGGGTCAGCATTGTTCAACACTCTCCTGATTTTTACTTCCTTCTGAGCTCAGGGAAGCAAGTGTGGCACAGAGGGTTACTGAACTAGAAATGGCCACCAAAGAGAGAGTGCGATTAAAGAACACCATCAGCAAAGTGAAGCGCAATCATGATAGCAGGTTTAGTGCAATTCCACGTTTTTTGGTTGATTTAGTTTTGACTGCTACCCTATTTTCTTGTCCAATGCCTTTCTATTCCCTGGGCTCTTTAAACGTGAACGGCTGCAGAGATTCAGTGAAAAGAATGGCACTATTTGAGTAATTAGCTCAAAAAAAGATCAACGTCGCCTTCCTTCAAGAAACACACACTGGCGCTGCCGATCAGTCCCAATGGCACAATGAGTGGCAGGGTTGTGGCACATCTAAGTCATGGCTCCAGTCTCAGTGCGGGGGTCACTATCCTGTTTTCTAAAGGTTTTGTGCTGGAGATTGTTGAGTTAATCCAGGGGAGGCTGCTAAAAGTAGAAGCTCATCTGGGAGAGAAGAAGTAGGTGTTTGTCAATTTTTACGCCCCAAATGCAGGGACCCAGAGAATTGACTGTTTTTCTGTTTTAAATGATGTGCTGGGGACATCTGAGGATGGCGAGTTGCTGTTTGTTGGGGGCAACTTTAACTGTACTGAGAATGTGCAGCTGGACAGGAATGGGCTGGAACCTCACCCGGAGTCCGTCAAAGCACTCGTGTCTGGGGTCGTCAAGAATAATTTTATTGACATTTGGAGAGCAATTCATCCAGGGGGTCCGGCAGTATATGTGAGTGAAGGGCACGGCTGGGCTTCTTTCTATGACCAGACTCAACAGATTCTCCATACAGAAACAGCATAGGACTCTCATTGCTAACTGCTCCATTCTTGTTTCCCTTCAAATCTCTTTTCTGTCTTCACATTCTGTCAAGTCCTACTGTCACTTTAATAGCAATCTATTGAAAGACTCCCACTTCATCAAATGCTTCAGGAACTTCTGGGATCAATGGAGATGCACACATAAGAACTTCTCTTCACTGACGCAATGGTGGGATTGCTCTAAAACTGAGATACGCTTATTGTGCAGCAGACCACCAAGAATGTGAATGCGGCCATTTCTGAGCTAGAGAAGGACATTGAAGAACTTCATTCAGTTTTGTACACAAACTTTGACAGCAGCACGTTTGAGTCCCTTAGAACTAAAAAACAATTGTTGATGGACCTAATGGACAAGAGAGTCAACGGCACACCCGTCCTCTTGAGAATGCAGACTGTCACTCAGGTGGACCCACCACGCAATTTTATTTTAGACTAGAAAGAACAGTTGGTCAAAGTAAAGCCATTTATTATTTAAAAGTGACAAAGGCCAAGACCTGATGGAGCCTGAGCACATTAGCTCTACTAGCAACTGTTTTCTGCGGACATTGCAGAGGTATCTTTGGAGTCGTCGTGTTTTCTCCAGCACTTACCTCAGGTTCTGGACTGGGAGAAGGACATCTTAGAAACCACAATCTCTTTAGATGACTTGACCACAGCATTGAATGGGCTGAACACAGGAATCGACGGGTTGCCTGTTGAGTTTTTTAAAACCTTTTGGTCTCACCTTGGTGCTGATCTGGTAGAAGTTTTCCGTGAAAGTCTGCGAGTGGGTGAACTGCCCCTCTTCTGTGGCAGAGCAGTAATCCCACTAATACCCAAGAAAGGTGACCTCACAGAACTAAAGAACTGGCGTCCAGTGAGTCTGCTAGATATAGATAGATAGATAGATAGATAGATAGATAGATAGATAGATAGATAGATAGATAGATAGATAGATAGATAGATAGATAGATAGATAGATAGATAGATAGATAGATAGATAGATAGATAGATAGATAGATAGATACTTTATTAATCCCAATGGGAAATTGCTATGTGCCGATTATAAGATCTTCCCCAAGGCCCTGGCTAACCGGTTAGGAAGAGTCATGGCAAGTGTTGTGAAACCGGAGCAGACATACTGTGTCCCCGACAGATGCAGTTTTGACAACATCTTTTTAGTTCTGGATGTGGTTGATGCTGCCAGACTTTTTGAGTTTAATGCAAGGTCTTTTATCGCTAGATCAGGAGAAGGCCTTTGACAGTCTCTGGCTTGCTCTTCTTGCTTTCCATCGAGTTGCCACTGCAGCAGCTTCAAATTCATCTTCAACATCCCTCAGTGCTTGAATTTACACCTTAAGGTGGTCGTGTATGCAGATGACCTGACTGTGTTTATCAGTCATCCTGGAAAATAAATTGGGACAAAAGTAACACATTTTTAATTGGCAACTGGAGGGATGGGGACCCACAGGGTCTGCCTGGTGGCCTTAAGTGGAACAGGAGAGAGTAGTATTAAGGCAGGGTGTTTCTGTCAAAATGTCAATCAAAGATGATTGATGACTTGATGGCCCCGCCCCCTTCCTCTGATTGGTTGATTTAAATGATGCACCACACCCCCTCTCCTGTAATTGGTGAATTCCAACCTGCCCCCTCCCTAACCCTGCCTTAATCCCACCCCCACCTACCTGATTGGTTCAGAGTTTGTGTCAAGAGCAGTTTGATGGGTGTTGGTCCCGTCCAGACCCCACCTTAATCCCACCCCCACCCGCCTGATTGGTTCAGGGTTTGTGTCAAGAGCAGTTTGATGGGTGTTGGTTCCGCCCAGATCCCATCTTAATCCCACCCCCACCCACCTGATTGGTTCAGGGTTTGTATCAAGAGCAGTTTGATGATTGCTGCCTCTGCATTGCCCGCTGAGATAGAGACAGAGAAAAACAAAACAGTGAAAAATCAATACGTGCCCTTTGAGCTTTTAAGTATGCGAAGCACCGTGCAGCATGTCGCTTCACGAAGCAGCTGCACACAGATGGTAGCAACGTGAAGATAATCTTTCAGCATTTTTAGACGAGTGTCCGTATCGTCTAGGTGTGCGAACAGCCCCCCTGCTCACACCCCCTACGTCAGGATCAGAGAAAGTCAGCGCAAGAGAGAGAGAGAAAAGTAAGTTGGGTAGCTTCTCAGCCATCTGCCAATAGCGTCCCTTGTATGAAATCAACTTGGCAAACCAACTGAGGAAGCATGTACCAGAAATTAAAAGACCCATTGTCCTCAGAAATCCGCGAACCAGCAAAAAATCCGCAATATATATTTAAATATGCTTACATATAAAATCCGCGATAGAGTGAAGCCACGAAAGGCGAAGCGTGATATAGCGAGGAATCACTGTATCTATCTAACCTTTGCTTTATAATTTGTAAAAAAAAGGAAAACCTTTTCAATCTAAACCGCTTTTAATGGCTCTCTGTAAGCCACAGTTCTAACGAAACATCTTCCCCTCTCACAGAAAGCCATCTAGCATAAAGGTAAGCTGACAGCCGCTGTGGTAAAACGGCTGCCTCATCTCACAGAAAGGCACGCAGACACATTCCTGTTGCTGGAAGCTGGCAGTCACGAGCCTGCTCTCTCTCTACACATGGAGCCATGAGCGCTCAGGCCCTGCGCGTGCTCGTCCTACACATCTGTGTGCACGCGCAGCCCCCCAGTCGCAGAGAAAACAGAGCAGGTTTTGTGGTTTTTAACTTTTCAAGGTAAAGGATTTTAGGTATTGCGTGTAAAGTACGAGATAACTAGTTCGATATAAGCCTTTTAAAAATCACACAGAGGTAAGTAGTATACAGCAATTCCCATTTAAATCACGTTTGAGACGTATAAAAAATCTATCTAAAACAAACCCTTTTCAGTCAAATACACCACATTTTAAATAATCACGTACATTTATGTATGTACAGTATTTTCAGCTGAGCTAAGGATCCACGTTGCGGAAGCAATTCGCTTAACTTTCTGAAGGTCAAAGCTGTACCCAGACACACACAGAGTGAACGGGCATGCTTGAATAACAAGCTAGCAGAAGAGGGGATTGAACCCACGTGGGCATTTGCCCACTGGATCTTAAGTCCAACGCCTTAACCACTTGGCCATTCTGGTGGTTAGAGAAAGGCATTTTAAGCAGTCTTCGCCACTCCATGAAAACTGTGAACATTCTTTCAAATCCTTCAAAAACAGGTGGAGACGCGGGATGCCGGAAGGGGCGACCCCCACTACAGCGGCACCAGCATAACAGGTTCATACATATGTCTTTTAACATAAGGTCATATCTTCCTGTAGTCAATGTAAAGTGGTCTTAAAACGGGTCAAAGGACAGACACCTGCTTAAAGAAATTGCTCTCCTTATTATAAAGTCTGCTTTCAAAAAATCGGTATATATAGCTAAGCGTTCAGATTGGTCCATTACACAGCTTGCCGTTAATACTGAAAGAGGACTCCGAATCTCGTCGAAAGGCAAAACGGTGCATCTTCAATATCTTACTAGATCAATGTTTTCTGTTTATTTATTTTTTTATGGAAAGGACTAAATGAAATATACTTGCTGTCAATACAGTCTATTCTCCCGAGAATCCCTGCAGTCAAGATGATTTCAAAAAACGTATTGCTGAATCCTTAAATTTTATCCTTAGGTCAATATTTCCAAGTTGATTCTCTGATCTATTACTTGGAAACTGGTAAGTCCCTTTTTAAAAAATTACATCTGTTTAAAACGAGAGGGGCTGGGGATTTAAAAAAAATGATCATAGGATATCGTTAATTATTATGCTTAGTACCATTTTCTCTGTGTGTAAGCGTGTGAGAGCACTCGTGTCTGTATAATATAACTTGTAGCATTTTATATTTACATCTATCTATCTATCTATCTATCTATCTATCTATCTATCTATCTATCTATCTATCTATCTATCTATCTATCTATCTATCTATCTATCTATCTATCTATGTGTATGATGATTAATGTACAAATATAATGTTCATATTACTGAAGCATGCAATATTAGTTTTTTTCTGTTACTGAAACAGGCATTCCAGTCAATATAAAGTTTTTGTCTCGGCGTCTGAAAATTTAACCAGGGCCTCTCCTCTGAGAATATTCAGGAGTGGTTTAAAAGCGCAGGCAGGTTGTGCATTAGCTCTGACATAACAAGATGTTAGTATTCTGAACTACTTACAGAAGGGACCACTTGTGAAATGCGTACTCATTTGAAACGGACTCTCGCAGTAGCAGGTGATTTTCTGCAGAAGGTAGCCTGTTTTTAAAAGTCTGAGATAACTAAACTCTTATTTGGGCAGCCAGTTGGAGACAGACTGACTGAACCCTGAAAAGGGCCCAGGAGCTTATATCGATGCGAGTGCTTAATAGAAATACGGCAACTGTGTTTTCATGAAATGTAATTATTTTAATACAGACTAGTCGCCCGAAAGTCCAGATGATTTTTGGACGTATTAAGTGTATTGTTGAATAATGAATTAAATGATTATTATAATACTGCGGTGGGCTGGCGCCCTGCCCGAGGTTCGTTTCCTACCTTGTGCAGACCCCCATGACCTTGTAGTTAGGATATAGCGGGTTGGATAATGGATGGATGAATGGATTATTATAATATGTTCCTGTATTTATGAGATTATATCTTAATACTGTCGGACGGCTTTGAGGAGATTCTGGTCCACTGTCCGGCGTCTCAGGAGGGGGAAGCAGTGCAGTGTCAACACTGTATATAGTGGGGATGGTGCGCTGCTGACCTCGACTCGGGACGTTGTGGGTCGGTGGGGGGAGTACTTCGAAGACCTCCTCAATCCCACTAACATGCCTTACAATGAGGAAGCAGAGCCTGGGACTGAGGTCACCGAGGTGGTCAAAAAACTCCTTGGTGGCAGGGCCCCGGGGGGGAAAAGATACGTCCGGAGTTCCTCAAGAATCTGGATGTTATAGGGCTGTCTTGGTTGACACGTCTCTGCAACATCGCATGGACATCAGGGACAGTGCCTCTGGATTGGCAGACCGGGGTGGTGGTCCCCCTCTTTAAGAAGGGGGACCAGAGGGTGTGTTCCAACTACAGAGGGATCACACTCCTCAGCCTCCCTGGAAAAGTCTATTCGGGGGTTCTGGAGAGGAGGGTCCATCGGATAGTCGAACCTTGGATTCAGGAGGAACAGTGTGGTTTTTGTCCTGGTCACGGAACAGTGGACCAGCTCTACACCCTTAGCAGGGTCCTGGAGGGTGCATGGGAGTTCGCCCAACCAGTCTACATGTGTTTTGTGGACTTGGAAAAGGCGCTTGACTGTGTCTCTTGGGGAATCCTGTGGGGGGTGCTCCAGGAGTATGGGGTACCGGACCCCCTGATAAGGGCTGTTCGGTCCCTGTACAACCAGTGTCAGAGCTTGGTCCGCATTGCTGGCAGTAAGTCGAACCCATTTCCAGTGAGAGGTGGACTCTGCCAGGACTGCCCTTTGTCACTGATTCTGTTCATAACTTTTATGGACAGTTTCTAGGCGCAGCCAGGGTGTTGAGGGGGTCCAGTTTGGTGGGCTCAGGATTGGGTCACTGCTTTTTGCAGATGATGTTGTCCTGTTTGCTTCATCAGGCCGTGATCTTCAGCTCTCTCTGGATCGGTTCGCGGCTGAGTGTGAAGCGGCTGGAATGGAAATCAGCACCTCCAAATCCGAGACCATGGTCCTCAGCCGAAAAAGGGTGGAGTGCCCTCTCAGGGTTGGGAGCAAGATCCTGCGTCAAGCGGAGGAGTTCAAGTATCTCCGGGTCTTGTTCACAAGTGAGGGAAGAATGGAGCGTGAGATCGACAGGCGAAATCGGTGCGGCGTCCGCAGTGATGCGGGCTCTGCATCGGTCTGTCGTGGTGAAAAGGAGTTGAGCCATAAGGCAAAGCTCTCAATTTACCAGTTGATCTATGTTCCTACCCTCACCTATGGTCATGAGCTATGGGTAATGACCAAAAGAACGAGATTGTGAATACAAGCGGCTGAAATGAGTTTTCTCCGCAGGGTGTCTGGGCTCTCCCTTAAAGATAGGGTGAGAAGCTCGGTCATCCGGGAGGGGCTAAGAGTAGAGCTGCTGCTCCTCTGCATCGAGAGGAGTCAGATGAGGCGGCTCGGGCATCTGATCAGGATGCCTCCTGGACGCCTCCCTGGTGAGGTGTTCCGGGCACGTCCAAGACCTAGGACACGCTGGAGGGACTATGTCTCCCGGCTGGCCTGAGAACGCCTCGGGATTCTCCTGGAAGAGCTAGAAGAAGTGGCCGGGGAGAGGGAAGTCTGGGCATCTCTGCTCAGGCTGCTGCCCCCGTGACCCAACCTCGGATAAGCGGAAGAGGATGGATGGATGGATATCTTAATACACAGGGAACCTGAGATCAGGCTCTCTGTTTTTATTTACGTCTTTAGATTTTAAAGTTTGTATCCATCTTGATGTAGGGATTGCGCGTGCATTTTGTTAAAGAGTACTTTGTATGCAAAGCGTAAGCGAACGTCTGTGTAAAGTGTTTTGGATAGTTACAAATAGCAGGTAAGGGGCAAGAGTCTGCCTATCATAAAAATAGAATTTTTATATTTACATGCTTCTATCTAGCCATCTGAACCGGTCATGAAATGGGGTGATGAGGATTAAAATGTGCAGGGGATTAATTAAGAGCATGAACGGAGTGTATATGGATGGTTATTTGTGTATATTGACAGTTGTATAAAGGAAAATTTGTTGTGACACATTAATAAAGGTTGTTTTAAAAATTAAAATCTATATATCTATCATTTAAATAGATGTTGCAAGCCATTTATTTGCGTATGTACCATTGCAGCGATATCCAGCCAGAGCTGCTATAAGACTTACGGTGGTGAGAGGGTTACCCTTGAAACTAATATCAGATCATTTTGTTTGAACTTCTGCGTGCACTAGAAGGGGAAATGTGGTTTTAAAGAGTGCCTGCATTTTGTTTTCTAGATGACACCCTTTACAATCTGAAACAGCTTCTCAAAGGGCTTCCTTCCCCTGATCCGTCTGATCGCAGTAAGTGTCATTTTAGGTTTCAGTTTATCGAAGAAACATAGGTTGTATACATAACGTCAGATTTTGTGAAAAAGATGTCTTTAACTGAGAAGGTCAAACTTTATTTCCAGATCCCAGTCCACCAGGTGTTTTAATGCAAGTGCTGGACGGTTCAGAAAATCTATCAATCTACCAAAACTGGCAGAACCTACAGCCCGCGCAATCATTGCCACCCTCTGAGAGCAGCTTTCAGCATTCTCCTCTGCCCTCTGAGTTCAGCCTGCGTTTAAGTCTCCTGGATTCTCATCCGCTATCACCGACACCCTCTGATTGCAGCCTCCGTTCAGCCCTCCTGCAATCCCCTTTGCCATCAATGCCTCACTCCGACTGCGGGCCTCAGCTTAGAATTCGTTATTTACCCCGATATTCCCTTTGGTAGTACAACGAGTGGAGCCGCCAAGAAAGACTAGAATGGGCGCATGTGGCTGCGGACCTTCGCCGGTTGCTGGTTCGAGTTGTAGAAGCAGAGTCTCCTTTGTACATTTCCAGGTTATATATGCTACATATGTATGCTTTTTACATGGTTCTGACCCAAGATTAAAGGATAGGTTTTATATTCCTTTTTCATTAAAATAACATTGATTGCAAATTGTTATATTCTGTGTTCATAACTGCAACCTTTGATTAAATTTAGGTCATGCCTGATAACAGGTATAGTGACAGCAGCAGCAGCAGCAGCAGTAGCAGCACCGACAGCGACCGTGAACAGCCTGGAGGGGCTAAAGGTAGGAAAAGACCATCCGGTGAAAACCTAGAATATTCTATAAAGCCCCCTAAAATCCCCACACCGTCGCAATCTCCTCAAATTTTTCAAGCACAATTCTCAGTTACACAACCAGTCAACAATTTTGACATCATTAATAGTTGGCTCCAGTTTCTAAATTCTGATGAAATAACCGCCTTGAAAACTCTGCTGGAGCTAATGAGGAAAGCCTATTCTGAAGACAGAACATCTTCAGATCCTGGGCCTTCACAATAGTATAGCACCCTAGACACAATTGTAAAATCCCCACAACCTTCTATCTCAGGTACATGTAGATCCCTACATCAACACTTACCTGCTGATGACTTGACTACGTTGAACGGTCCAGTAATACAACCTTCCACCTCAGGTACGAGAAGGCCCGTCTTCAACAATCACCTGCTGATGACTTAACAGCGGCAGATAATTCAATCTTACATCCTCAGACCGGAGCCGGAGTGACTAATTCGTCCGGAGCAAACTTGAGTGTCGACACTAACTGTCCACAGCCATCTACCTTGCATACGGCGAATCCTTCGTCTCCAGAGCCGTCAGTAAGCTCCCCACAACCCTCTACCTCTAGATTAAATAATTTGTCTATAACTGAGCATCCAAAATTTAATAATATCGAGAGTTAGACACCATTTCAATTTTTTAGAGGCCTACAAACTTGATTCATTTGCTGAAGTTTTTAATCATATACACGAGACCCTTCAGCAAATATTAGACAGTTTTGCAAGTTCTTTGAATCCTAATGATCTAGTGCAGCTAGAATTACACGCCGATTCTCACAATCCCAGTGTTTTTTCCCTAACCACCGCTGGTACACTTTCCGTTAAGGACTTGTTTAACCAAACTGAATTACTTCTCCAGAGTCATGCTACTATTTTAGCCGAAACGAGTCTGATGCTAATCGTTCGGGTTGTGAGGGCCCCATCTGGTGGTGGGGTTCCTAGGCGTAAAGCATGTACCATTTTCAATGATATGATCGTGCAAAAGAAATGGAAGCACCTATGGATCTCCATCAACCCGGATGATGAGTGCTGTTTTCCCAGAGGCTTGCTGGCTGTATTAAATGATAGGTACAGAAACAATCAGAAATTTTGTGAAGAAGAGGCCCGTCAATTGTACGTCTGGGCTGGATTATCACCGGATCAGAAAGTGGCGTTTTCAGATGTTGAAAAATTTGAGAGGCTAATGGGTATTAAAATTATCGTCTGGTACCGGGCACCGAACACTAGCGCTCTATTAAAATTTGAAGCTTCCCATGCCAGAAATCCAAAGACGACGTTCTTGTTTTTGCACAATGAGCATTATTACGGTATTTTGAATCTGAAAGGATTTCTGGGATTTGACTATATCTGCAATTTTTGCTACACGGGATATTCTACCTTGTCACAACTCCGCTGCGAACATCACTGTGACGTCTGTTTATCTACAGACTGCCGAGGGGGTGATGGTAAGGCTTTTCGATGCCCAAATTGCAATCGTTTTTGCCGATCAATGTTTTGCTTTGAATTCCACAAAACGCGTAAATTTAATGAAAAGACATGTCAATCTGAAAGCATTTGCAACATACTTTGCCCCAGACACTGCTGCGTTTGTAGAGTTGAAATGAAAGAGTCGGATGAAAAGCATCAGTGTTTTATTCAAAGCTTACCGCAAAATCCGGTCCACGAAAAGTACGTGTTTTACGATTTTGAGTGCCGTCAATATTTCAGGACTCACATCCCAAATTACATCCACTGCATGCATTGGAACGGTAAATCGTGGAGTCGGGCCGGTGAGGACTGTGTAGCAAAGTTCTTCAGCAGATATCAGCACCCGAAATACCAAGCTTACATGTTCATAGCTCACAATTCTAAGGGGTATGACGGCTATTTCTTAATGAAATATCTCGTCCAGTGCGGTCAAACCCCATTTGTTACAACTCAGGGATGTATACTAATGTGTTTTATAGAAGAAGATTATGACTTACAATTTATGAAATTGAGCAGTATGCCCAAAGCCATGGGGTTCCAGGCTCAAAATGGGTACTTTCCCCATTTCTTTAACACTGCTGAAAATCAAAATTACATCAGTCCGTACCCAGATCCTAAATATTGCGGCATTCAATACATGATAAGCAAGGAAAGAGAGGAATTTTTGTCTTGGTACGAATCGATTAAACGTGAAACCTTTAACTTTAGACAAGAAATGGCTTACTATTACTGGCTTATAAATGGCTTACTATTATCGTTACTTGCAGAAACGATGTTGTTATTTTGAGAACAGCTTGCATGAAATTTAGAGAGGAAATGCACAGAATCGGTAATATTGATCCTTTTCAGTGTTTGACCCTAGCTTCTCTCTGCCTGTCCATGTTCCCTTATGTCAACAAAACAAAGACCTACCCGATCGGTCATCCGACCTTTGTTTTTGATGATTTTGGCGATCTTAAGCATTATAGTAATCCCTCGCTATATTGTGCTTCGACTTTCATGGCTTCACTCTATCGCGGATTTTATATGTAAGCATATTTAAATATATATCGCGGATTTTTCGCTGGTTCATGGGTTTCAGTGGACAATGGGTCTTTTAATTTCTGGTATATGCTTCCTCAGTTGGTTTGCCCAGTTGATTTCATACAAGGGACGCTATTGGCAGATGGCTGAGAAGCTACCCAACCAGAGCACGTATTACGTATTAATTAAAACTCCTCAAATATATTGTGAGCACATGGGCTGTTCGCACCCCTAGAGGATAAGGCCGCTCCTCAAAAAACGCTGAAAGACTATCTTCATATTGCTCCCTTCCTTGCTGGGCTTCCTTGTGGCTGCTTTGTCAAGCAATATGCTTCCCGCACGGTGCTTCGCATACTTAAAAGATCAAACAGCACGTATTGATTTTTGATTGTTTGCTTCTCTCTCTCTCGCTCTGACATTCTCTGCTCCTGACGGAGGGGGTGTGAGCAGGGGGGCTGTTCGCACCCCTAGACGATATGGACGCTCGTCTAAAAATGCTGAAAGATTACCTTCATGTTGCTCCCTTCCATGCAGCTGCTTTGTCAAACGACATGCTTCCCGCACGGTGCTTCGCATACTTAAAAGATCAAACAGCACGTATTGATTTTTGATTGTTTGCTTCTCTCTCTCTCTCTCTCTCGCTCTGACATTCTCTGCTCCTGATGGAGGGGGTTTGAGCAGGGGGGCTGTTCGCACCCCTAGACGATATGGACGCTCGTCTAAAAATGCTGAAAGATTACCTTCAT
Organism: Erpetoichthys calabaricus; assembly: GCF_900747795.2. Taxonomy (NCBI): domain Eukaryota; kingdom Metazoa; phylum Chordata; class Cladistia; order Polypteriformes; family Polypteridae; genus Erpetoichthys; species Erpetoichthys calabaricus. The sequence continues at coordinate 46,020,156 of NC_041411.2, read as the reverse complement.
GTTGCTCCCTTCCATGCAGCTGCTTTGTCAAACGACATGCTTCCCGCACGGTGCTTTGCATACTTAAAAGCTCAAACGGCACGTATTGATTTTTGATTGTTTGCTTCTCTCTGTCTCTCTCACTCTCTCTGACATTCTCTGCTCCTGACGGAGGGGGTGTGAGCAGAGGGGCTGTTCGCACACTGGCCTAGAGGATACAGACACTCCTCTAAAAAATGCTGAAAGACTACTTTCACATTGCTCTCTTCCTTGCAGCTGCTTTGTCCGGTGGTGCTACGCATACTTAAAAGCCCAAACAGCCCTATTGATTTTTGATTGTTTGCTTTTTTCTCTCTCTCTCTCTGACATTCTCTGCTCCTGACGTGCATTCCTTTGAAGAGAAAGATATGTTTGCATTCTTTTAATTGTGAGAGGGAACTGTCATCTCTGTTTTGTCATGGAGCACATTTAAACTTTTGAAAAAGAGACAAATGGGATTACTGTACTTCGGTCTCATTAAAATCACCATGCTAGCCCCTCGCACATTGTATTTTCCGGTCCTCCCTTTAAGAATTTGAGGTAAATTGATGTTCACTCTGTGTCACATGTGTGAAGAAACCCAGGCATCAACCAGCCTTTGCTGTCACAATGATCAGTAAAGGTCTTTAACAGGAACCTGGTGCAGCGTTGAAATACTAAAGGCCTTAGATTAATGGTACAGAGTTTTAAAAATTCATGAGATATGGCACTATGACCAGAGCACCGCAGATGTATTTTCCGATTACATCAAAATTCATCTGAAAGGCAAACAGGAGGCCTCTGGTTGGCCATCATGGGTACTGGATGAAGCATCCTGCAAACGCTATGTTAAAGATTATTTCGAAAAAGAAGGCGTATTATTGGAGCCCAAAAACATAGCCACAAACAATGCTAAGAGACACATTTCCAAGTTATTTCTGAATTCTCTTTGATGAAAATTCGGTCAGAAGCCTAATCAACTTACCACTACATTTGTAAAACACACCCAAGAATTCATTGATTACCTGTTCTTGGACGAGTATCGGGTCTCCTATTTTGGTTTTGTCAGCGATGACATCGCTCAAGTGCAGTGGAGGTATGTGGATGACAAATACGTTATACCCGTTCCCGTCAATGTGGTGATAGCCGCTTTCACAAAGGCCTATGCCTGCTTAGAATTGTACGAATTGTTGGATCGTTTAGGACCGAGGGTTCTGTATCATGATACAGATTCCGTTATATTCACAGCATTGCCCGGACAGTATACGCCGCCACTCGGTGACTATTTAGGTGAACTCACCAGCGAACTAGATCCTGACGACTTCATAGAAGAATTTGTTTCTGGGGGGCCAAAAACGTACGTGTATAAAACGTTCAAAGGCAAGGTCTGCATGAAGGTTACGGTCGTTACTTTCAATCAAGGAACGGTTAGGTCGGTAAACCTATACTCATTAATGGATCTAGTGCATAGTTTTGTAAACCGCGATCTCGCAAAAGAAATAATGGTTCATGGTGCTCAGATTCATAAAAAACAAAAAGAACCTGATGTTGCAAAATCGCCCACTCAGAAAAAGATTCAGAGTGGTGTTCAACAAAAGGGTTCTATTGCCTGATTTCACAACTCTCCCCTATGGATACTAAAGAGGGTTTTGATGTTAGACTTCAGCACCTGTTCTCAAAAATTGTCTCTGGGCCCTCCTGTTCAGTCAAATCGCATTATGTGAAAAAGCTTTTGGAGCACGCGGACCGTGTGCTTTCTCACCGCCCTGACAATATAGTCTGGGTTTACAGCTGTTGGCAGCCTCTGTACGATGAACTGTTAGCACGATTTCCAAAATCAAAATTTTTGCAGGGGTTACCTTCTTCCTTGAGCGATGATGAACTACTGCCGCCTGACAGAGTTAACTTGGTAATCATCGATGATTTGATGGAACAGGCGAGCCATAGCGAAGAGATAGAGCGGGCTTTCACAAAATATACTCATCACAGGAATTTGTCCATCATTTACTTGGTCCAAAATTTATTTTTGCAAGGCAAGAAAAGTAGAATGATAAATCTGAATGCTAATTACATTACCCTCTTTAAAAATCTTCGAGATAAGTTGCAAATCGCCAATTTAGCACACCAAATGTACCCTGGGAGGGTTATATTTTTCTTGGAGACCTTTGAGGACTTTATGAGGGCCCATCACGGTTATCTGTTAGTGGATCTGAAATCCCATATGCCTGACGAATTTCGTTTACGTACCGGATTGTTTCCTCCCGACTGGCCTGCTGTGTACGTTGTGAAAAGATAAAACCAGATCTCGCAAAAAGAATGAATGGATTCCTTATTGAAATGTAATTATATTTTTGTTTAATAAAATGTTAAATTTGATTACAGAGTCTGCCTATTCTTTATTAAGATAATTACAGGTCATAGAACTTTACATACAGGGATGATCCTGAAAACCTCTAGAAGTGTTCTTAGACAAGGTGCTGACAAATTTTTGAACCATATAATCATTCTTGGTGACTTCCTTAAAATACAGGTTCATGACATCTTTATAAGAGCATCCTTTCCCTCTGTGGTGCATGAAAAAAATAAAGTGTTGCCCGCAGACGGTGGAAAACCAGCTTTGAAGCTGTCGGGTATGGTGAATAATTTCTTTACAGTTTTTGTTTAAAAACTTGTATATTTCCTGGTGTTGCGCCGTAGGAATCGAAAAATTCTCCAGTTCCGTCTTCTCTGAGATGTATCGCCAACCAGTGTTGATTTTGACGGTGAGTATTGACGATGATCATGGCCGGGAGATCCATAAGTATTTTTTCAGGCAGTTCGTCGCACGCCAACACTCCGTGACACAGATTTTCTGTGTACGGGTTACAGGACATGAGTTCAGTGATCTGCAGGGTGTTCATGCTTTTTTTAGTAATCATAAAGCATGTTTCTTCTCTGGTTTATTTCAATAATGTTGTCAAAGACGGCGTACACTATTAGATTCACAGTGTGGGGAAGGGGTAGCTGAAAGTGGACTTCAAATCTCATGTTCCCGGTTTTCACAAATGAGAAATGGTCTCCGTATTCTTGATCAGGCATCAAATCAAAGGCAAACAGGGTGTAGCCCCGGGAGAAGTCAGTACGACTGATGGCTAGAGGCAGGTCTTTCAAATGCTTTCCGGAAGACAACACGAAGTTGTAGTATTCTCGAGTTGTGTTGTTATTAGCAAAATTGGGTTGAAATGACTTGGCAGGAATCTGCTCTCCGTCCAAATACAAGGCTAGGAACTCCACATTGTTATGATTGAAATTGAAGGGGTTTCTGGTGTAATCCCCTGAAAAGGCATCATTATCCAGTATGCCTATGACCACGTACTTGGGCAGCTGACCCAAGAACAGGTTCTCCTGACTGCACACTCGTATCCTGGCCGGCATAATGAGAACTTTCATATTCACTCTTTCAACGGGGTACTTGGCATTGTAGGACGTGAGAGCGTGGGTGTGCCCTAATTTCACCGCCGCTGAAACTTTAACTTTCTTGACAAAAAGAGCAGCGGACAAAATGTTTACTTTGTAACGCTCGGCATCTCCGGACATCAGACAGAATTCATTTTTGCTCTGCACCATTTTAATTCTGACGTCCACACCGTTTAGAATGAATTTTTCTTGAAAAAATAGGTCGGGATGAATAGGTCTGAGGAGTTCTACTGTTTTACCCAGGGATGTATAACTGTTTCTTTTTTTGAATCCCTCATTCAAAAGTCCAAGGCCGTGTTTTCATGTTCGATGGCCATGTCTTTGTAAAAAGACCCGCCGCAAATTGAGAATTGAGAGTTTCATTGCTGTAATTTAGCAGCCCCTCAAAAATGGCCCTGTACAGGTAAAGGCTGGAACTCTGTGATATTAAGCGATCTCCCAAAGTCACATCCACTTGTGAAAATAATCCAGCTATCGGGTAATTCACAAAAGCTACCTTGGCAGCGGCTGCTGGATTAGTTCCTTCGGCCTTGACGATTTGCATCTGATGTGTAGAAGCGTGTTATTCAGGTCCAAGTAGTCTTCTCCGTTCCCAGTAATCAGAAACTCTAGCGGCGCAACTTCAGATAGTGCTGAGAGAGGTGGTACCTCAACGTAGATGCTTTTTTCTATGCTAGTCTGAGTATAGGGCACCATAAACAAGTCCAGTTCGGATTTCACACACTGTTGAGACAATCGATGAACGAAAGACATTTTGAGTTAAAAAATGTTTTTCTATTTCTTTTTTCTGCGGGCACCGTACTTATCCTTGTGGCAGAGAGAAGAAAATGATGTAAAAGCTGAACGGCGCGTCTTTGTGATGATCGGTCCTGCGCATGACCTCTTACATTTAGTCTTCCTCATCACCATCAGCCCCGAGCCCTCTTGATTTTCTTTGCTTCCTGAAGTCATCACTCCGGACACGGCCCCAGCCACCACGTCTTTGACAATATTCTTAGTGGCTGATTTAATGTGTGGTTTGACAATTTTGAATCCTGTTTTCAAGAGAGGCAATGCTCTTCTAAACAGACTGCGAAATATCCTCCCCGATCCCAGAACCGTACAGCACGGGAGCCCCAGAGAACCCGGGGAGTCTGTTGCCAGCTTGGGATTCATAATAATACACGTAGGGGCTAGGGTCCTGGGAAGTTCTCTTCTCTGTATTAGTCGTGCATACACCGCTTAGTGGGTCTGAAATGTAACTTGACTATGACCTTGCCAAACTGAAATGGAACCGATTTGTTCTGATTCGTCTTTATGTCAATGGTCAAAGTATCAAACTGAGTCTTGCTGACCAGAACGTAGTGCGGCTTGTCATAGGTGATTGTGGTGATCTTATTCATCTCATCCTCAATATGTACACATCTCAAGAGAGGGACGTAGCTGTCTTCGACTCTTTGGTAAGACACAATGTCGCTGTAGACGTACAAGGTATAAAACCCCACTCTGATATCCGCAGGGTAGGAGCCTCATTCACAATGCCTATGGTTATGTCTGAATGAGCTCCTAGATTCATCCCCAACTGCCCCCTGACATGAAGAGTTTCATCCTTCGCAGAGTTTATGTCGTAGAATATTTGCTCCAGCGCACTATAGCGGAATCTCATTGTGTTTTTCAGTATCGTAGTGACTGCTGAACCAGCCTCGATGGATTTCGGTTCTTTCTTAGCAACGTCATTCATCTTGGATGTAACTTTCTCGACGCTAGAGTAATAGCCTGCAGGAATAGTGTAAAATCTGTTTATTCGCGGGGACACAACGATAAATTCATTATCCGGTTTGTCTAGGGTGTTCTAGGTGTGCGGATACTGAACTTCCCAGTTGCCCTGTAGTTCAATTGGGGCGGCTATTTTGATGGTAAAATTGGCAATGGTATTATTAGGGAAAACATCCCTGGAAGAATTGCTGGGGAGAACAACGTAAAAGCTTTTTCTCTCCATTGTAAACCCACAGTTAATTAAATACTTTTTTTGATTCTCAGTATTTAACGTCTTGCGCGTAGCTTTCAGGGATCCAACTGTTAAACTTGTCGGGCCATCTGAGCCATTTCACCAAAATATGCTTTTTTCTATTGATGGTTTTTTTCCTCCAAAATTTTTTCAATCCTGAAGACGTCTGTACCTCGACTCTTTTGTAACTCAGCGTCATAAAAGGCCCCTATAATGTCTTCACCGTCATAATTTTTGAGCTTGTAGACAGGCGGATCCCTCGGGACAAGTTCGGAAACTGTAAATACCTTGTCTGAAAATGTTTATTCATATCCCCTTGTAAAGGGATTCTGGGATTTTGATACTCTCACCGTATCTCCGACTTTGAATTTATATTTTGGGGGTCTTTTGGGTTTAATGGCAGGGGCCATTTTTATGCCACGGTGATAGCTCAGATTATAAGATTTCACCAAATCCTGTAGTACTTGCAGATAGGACCGAGTATTGCAGGAACTGAAATAACGCCACATTTTGGTCTTCAGAGTTCGACTGAATCTCTCAACCACCGAAGCCTTTAATTCACTAGCGGTGGTAAAATGTTTTATCCCGTGTTTATTTAGCAAGCTTTGAAATTCCCGGTTGAGAAACTCTTTACTGCTATCGGTCTGAAGTTTGACAGGAACTCTACCTTCCTCTAAAATTTCTCAAAAAGCCCTTGTCACTTCTTTACCCGTTTTGTTTTTCAGAACCCTGACCCAGGCACATTTAGAAAGAATATCTACACAAGTCAATAAATACTTGGCCAGGTTTGTCATATCCACAAGATCGATCTGCCATTGTCCATCTACAGTATATTAGAAACATACACCTTATTCCTTTTAAAATGGATTCTGGCCGGTTTATACATCGTGTAGGTGTATTGCCCAGATAACCACTCGGACACCTCTTGATCACTAATATTGTGAACCGATTGCAGGAGAGCTCTTTTCAAGGATTCTTTACCCCCCAAGGACCCCGTGTTCTCAGAGTTATAATATGTTTTTTCCAAGACCTTCTCCATCGCCGGTGATAAAACAGACACGTTGACACAACTTATCAACTTAGAAAACATTTATTTAGCAGTCTGAATTGTTCAAATTGGCACAGCATCAGAATTACCAACAAGTTCTGACACATCAGCATATCCAAGGTCATATTCACCCCAGGGGTCCTTACACACCCCAGGATCAAGGTTACACTTACAAAACTCATGTGCAATACGGCAGGTTACAGAGTAGGAGTGTTCATCCATTTCATAAAATGACTGCATTATAGCATCATGAATAGAGTAGGTATTTTCAAGTTCATCAACAGACTTTTCAATCACCACATGTGTTTTGTGAGAAGGTAGGAAAATGTTATAATACCCCAGAACTTTTACAGCCAAGGCTTGCGGAAAATCTTCTGAAAGCGTCCTATGCGGTATGCGCTATCAGGTTCACTGAGACAGGAATGTCTTGTCTGGCTGGGATGGTCTATCTCACAGCCTTGACAGTCTTTTTTCTGATCACGTTAGACAATAATGTCCAGCAGAGCCGTCAACAGTCCTTTAACAAGTTGCAGGGCCTTTTTCAAGGTTTCAGGCAGCACACCATCAGGACAATCTGTATCTGTCTCAGAAAGTCGGTTCCTGTGGAACTTGTCTGTTCCCCCACGGCTGTACTGGAGCTAGGTAAGAGGTATCCGTCTGAGCACAATTAGCGGAGACAGGGGTAGGCATCGACGGTCCTGGAGACTGGAATAAACTGTCTGCCTCAAGACGTTCAACCAGAGACTGTAATCAGGCCGTAAACTTAAAAACAACGGGTCAGATTCTTGGCTGTCCTGAATACAGTTGATCTCGACCTCCCTGTCCGAGTTATAGAGTTGGTAAGATTCAGGCTTTGGAGCCTCAGGCGGGACCCCTGAGGTTGTTACGCTGACAGCAGTCATTTCAGAGTCTGTAGCAGTCGATATGCGGAGACCTTTAAGAGCTTCAACGAGTTCTGAAATTGCAGTGCCCTCGATCTGGCACCGGTTGATAACAGCCTGAGTATTTATTGTAAATGGGAGGGGCGTGGTTTAGAATAAAGGCGGGGTTTCCATTTCGTCATTGCTCGATTCTGTCAATGTTTCAGACAACTTAGTCCGGAACCCGACCGGATACGTGATTGGAAATTTCCTCTTAGGACAGGCCAAGTTGGTGATTTTAAAAATGAGGAGAAACCAAGAAAAAAACCTCTTGGGGACCGATGCGCTGCTGCTCTTCAAAGTTTTCATTAAAAGTCGAATTTATGTACCACAAGTTAACAAACAACTTAGAAATGTTCAGCAACATGTGGGGGACATGACAGGTACTGAGGGGGGCGAACTGGTGCTCAACTGGGAATGAAAAGAAAGTAGTGGTGGGCGTGAACAAAATGTTCTTATTAATGTGTGGAGTGGGAGTAGTGGGGGTCTGAGGTAGGCCTCATTTGTTTATTCTGAAATTTGGCTTTTGTCATCTATCTATCTATCTATCTATCTATCTATCTATCTATCTATCTATCTATCTATCTATCTATCTATCTATCTATCTATCTATCTATCTATCTATCTATCTATCTATCTATCTATCTATCTATCTATCTATTGTGGCACACGGCTGGGGGTGGTACTCAGCTGGGACGCCCAAGAGGACCGGAGGAGGGCTCACACCTCTTCCAGACCACGAGGGGGCGACCGTCCTGGTTGCTGTGGGGGCCACAGGTACAGGGCTGTGAAGCCCAACCCTGTAGGGGCCCGTGGTCACCACCAGGGGGTGCCCCAATGCCTGGAGAGCCCTGGGCCTCAGCATTTCCACCACTACAGGAAGAGGATACAGCCGGCACTTCCGCCACACTGGGGCATGTCGGTGGAAGATTGCCGGAGCACACCTGGAGCACATCTGGGGGATAATAAAAGGGGCCGCCTCCCTTCATTCAGGGCTGGAGTCAGATGGAAGAGGACGAGGTCTGGGAGAGGAAAGAGGCGGCCTGAAGAAAGGAAAGGCAGACTGTGGTGTTGGCCTGGACTGTTGGGGTGATTGGTGCTGCGGCACTGGGTTTGTGCTTTGAATTATAATTGTAAATATTGTAAATAAATGTGTGTTGGGTGCAAACATGATGTCCGTCTGTCTGTGTCCGGGCTGCTTCCCACACTATCTATCTATTTAAGGCAGAGTGGTGGCTCTGAGGCTAAGGATCTGTGCTGGTATCCCGAAGGTTGCTGGTTCGAATCCCCATCACTGCCAAAAAGAGATCCTACTCTGCTGGGCCCTTGAGCAAGACCCTTAACCTGTAATTGCTCCAGGGGCACTGTACAATGGCTGACCCTGTGCTCTGATCCCAAGGGGTATGCGAAAATTAACATATTCCTAATACAAGAAATTGTATAAGGCGAAATAAAGGAAAAAAAAATCTATCTATCTATATAGTGCTTTTCACCTATCTATCTATCTATCTATCTATCTATCTATCTATCTATCTATCTATCTATCTATCTATCTATCTATCTATCTATCTATCTATCTATCTATCTATCTATCTATCTATCTATCTATCTAATAGGGAGTTTAGGACAGGCCAGGTTTAGATCTATACATGGAAGAACAAACAATGGTGTAGAAATAAAAATGCAGTTTTTCAGAGCTGAATCACTTTGCCCTGGAAGGGAGCACTGGTGTATTGTACGGTATGTTTGCGTGCACGTGCTCACACACAGCATACTAAATCATGTAAAGTCAATCTAGAGCCATAGATTAGCCAAAAAAAACAACAACAACAAACTAGCTGGAGTTAAACTCGCATAGCAAATGCAAACTCCATGCATGAAGTGCCCATGCTGGGAACCTTGGACTTCAGAGTTGTGGAGCATTCTTTATGAGTTTCCCATTTGAAATGTTCTATTTTTCGTAACTCTGAATAGCATTTTGAATTTCTACATTGGCACTGTGAGATATAAGTATGAAGGGTTTCTCTGCTCAGCAGGCCATTGCCTGTGCTGACTTGATTGAGTGAGACAGTGCAGCCCCCAAGAGCCTGCATACAAATTTCTAAAGACTGTTGTTCTGAACTGTTGCGGTTGTGAGACACCCATGAGATGATGTGCCAATGCCCCATGATGGGAAAGAAGTGAAGCGTTTTTGCTCTGTGACTCAAATAGTAAATAAAACATAAAGCTTTAGTGCCTTTGACAGAGTGACTCTGGCCTGACCCTGAGTGTTGTCCATGTTTCTTACTCTACGAATGGCAGACTTTATTGGCACACAGGGAAATGTCAGCAAAGCAAAGGGGTGAAGAATTTTAAACTGTATTGATATTAAATCACCAGGGCATTTGAATCCCCCATGCTGTACTTTTACTTTTTCTCAGAAGCCCATCACAGGGAACCTGAAATCATGGAAAATCTGCATAGTGCTAGCCAACTGGACCTTGGATAGCAATAACCTGTGTTATCAGGGAAGCAGACAAAGCAATATAAATGGAAATATATTTTAAGAAACCGTTTCTCTTTAATACAGTGACAAGTGAGAGAGTCAAATTGCTGTAATAAATACTTATCAGTGTTTACAGTGCGAGAAAAAAGCTTACCTGGGATTGTGGAGAAATGTCACACTGTTCCTAAGCATCAAGGTGTGATGTGCAAGCCTCTCCATTACAGGACTGCTTGGTGTTCATGTCTGACACTGCAGAGTGCCATGTGGTGGTGCCTACTGTCACTGGCACTATATACAATACAGACTGACTGAACTGGTGCCCACCCATGGTTGTTTTTTTTCTCTCTTAGACTAGATGAGGCTGGCATAGACTTAATTTCCCTACAATTGCATAACAGGGTACAGAAAATTAATGAACCAACGAATGATTAAGAAGTAGGATTTTATCCCAGTTAAGCTGCTTTGCCTGACCCCTCAAGTAAGCCAAATGCAAATGAGACCTCACTTCAGTCTAACCACAAAGCTTTCCTGTTGAAGTTTTGAGCATAAAGTGTCACCATCAACAGAAATGGCTTTAAAAATGGTAACGTTAAGACATGCTTCACCTCAAGTATGATGTTGATTATCATTTTTAGCATTTAAAGGTCTGGTCAGCAGTTTGCTGACAGAGTGAAGTTCACTTTAGAGACGGCGGGATTCCCCTATGACATACTGGCAATATAACACTTCAAGATTCACAGTCTGATGATGATAACAGTTTTATGCCAGCATGCCTTTCATTTACTTTATATTAAAACACTAATGTCTGTGAGTATGTGTGTGTGTGTATGTGTTCTGTTCCTTAGAGCAATATGATTGGTTAGCAGTGATGAGTGTAACCCCGTGGAGTTTGATGGAATCACAGAAATGTTAACTTGACTCCAGTCAAAGGGGAAAGAGAATCATTGTCAACACTGGAGTTCCACAAGGCTGTGTGCTGAATCCTCTGCTCTACTCACTTTACCCACACAATGGTGTGGCCAAGCACATCTCCAACACCATTGTTAAGTATGCTGCTGACACAGTGGTCTTAGGCCTCATTTCCAGCAATGATGAGGAGGTCTATCTGAATGAGGGAGAGAACTTGGCAGTATGGTGCCAGGCTCATAACCTCTCACTGAATGTCAACAAGACCAATGAGCTAGTGGTGGACTTCAGGCGGAGGCAGCAGCAGATCTACAGCCCCATCAGCATAAATGGAGTTCCTGTTAGGAGGGTGAGTGGCTTCAAGGACCTAGGTGTGTACATCACTGAGGAATGGAGTCTGGAGGAGGAGGAGGAGGAGGACAACACTTGTGTGGAGGAGTGGAGGAGGCAGTGACAGAGAGAGAAAGAAGAAAAGAGTTAAAATTGTACTTGTGACTGTGGTGGGAAATGCTTATAGGGAAGACTTTCCCACAAATAAAGACTCTTTTGTCTTTATACTTATGTCCAAGCCTGCTTGTGTTGGGTGTTTGGGGAACTGGAGCATCCAATTGTGTCCACCTTTGTGTGGACAATGAGCCAGCAGCATTCATATCATGTTTCTAAACTTGCAGTTAGTTCCCATAAGCTTCTCATTATACAAAATACTAATGGAATTATTTTTTATTCTCTTAAGACTGCACGATAATAATTTTAAAGCAAATGATGGGCAGTTCTGCTGATGCTCTCTGCTCCCAAGCCAGCTCTCTTCCTTTATTCTCACACGTTCAGATAGCCCACGTCCAAATCACAGCATCATCTCTGTTGTGGATATCAGATTTGCATAGTAAAGACATGGGGGCTCGAGAGGTGGAGGAATGGACTTACCATTTTGAGCAAAGCTTGTAGTAGTTAGCCTGATATAGTCTGTTGAATTCGTCAGCTCAAAGACCTGTTCCTCTTAACCACTAAGGTCTTCTGGGGCTTCATGTGCTCTAAGCTATTTTGTCCATCTACCTGTGCATACATATCACCAACGTCACCTCACTCTTCTCACCTGGCTCTATGAGCTGACCCATAGCTAGCGTACAAAACAACGCTCATTGGCGGCCATGAATTGATGGACTTTAGCATTATGGTCAGCTCCTCCAGGTATCCACCTCTACTTCTCACAGTCCTCAGACACCTGAAGAACATGTGCCTGACTGGGAAGTGTCCGGAAATCAGGAAATGGCCAATGTCACGGTAAATTGACCGGCCAATGTCCGATCTTTTCCTCGATTTTGGGATTTGGCCAGCCAGTTTGCGAAATGGCATGGGGCGATCGGCCAAAGTCAGAAGAAAAAAGGCATAAGCAGAGATTTGTTGCGCACTTAGTAGTGCAATTGCATTGAGTGTAGCCTTGTTCAGAAAGCGGATGCCACTTGTTTGTTTCACAATAATTAAAATTAGGTATACAAGTAGGTTTCACATTTCTGTTATCATTTTAGCCCTATAATAGTGACTTAACATCAGGGACCTATTTTATTGACCATAAGGTTAGTGTTTGGGCGAGAGGAAGGCCGTCTCAAGTGGCGTCCGCTTTCTGAACAAGACCCGCCTCGAGCAGTTTCTTGTGCAGAATGGAAAACTCACTTCTGAATCTGCATCTCAAAGTTTTTAAGCATCTTTGCACCTTGAGTGGACAGTCTTACATCAGTGCATCGGAATTTGGCCAGGGAGTTCTTGCCATTTCACGAACTGGCCGAACTTCGGGTTTTGGCCGTAACATATATACATATACTGTATTAAGCTTCAGAGTCTAATGGTGGTTTGAGAGGATCTGCTAGGAAGAATGGGATTAAACTGTCCAAATCCTGGTGTGCAAAACCCATAGAGACTCAACTAAGAAAACTCAACGCTGTAATTGCTTCAACATAATACTGAATTAAGAGTCTGAATACTTACATGAATGTGAGATTTTAGTTTTTGATTTTTCATCAATTATATTTGCACTTTGTTATTATGGTTGACTGAGTGTAGATTGATGGACAAAAATGGCAATCTATCTATCTATCTATCTATCTATCTATCTATCTATCTATCTATCTATCTATCTATCCATCTATCTATCTATCTATCTATCTATCTAATAGGGAGTTTAGGACAGGCCAGGTTTAGATCTATACATGGAAGAACAAACAATGGTGTAGAAATAAAAATGCATAGTAATGTAAATTCTAAGCAAACATTTAAATGTAGGAGTAACACATTAAAAATAGCCTTCCTTAATGCTAGAAGTATCAAAAATAAGGTAAGTGAATTGGAGTTGTATGTAGCAGAGCATAATTATGATATTATAGCAGTAACAGAAACCTGGCTAAATAACAAAGATGGGGATGAGTGTAACATAGAGGGATACACATTTTTTAGGAAGGATCGACCGAACAGAAAAGGAGGTGGGGTTACTGTTTATGCCAAACAGGATTTAAATGTAAGTCCTCTTCAGTTGGATGATGAGCCCCATCTTAGTGAGGACAAGTGGCTTCGCCTGGAAAATATTAGGGAAAGAGGTCTTATATTAGGAGTGTGTTATAGACCACCCAATTCAGACAGTAATTTCAACACACATCTTTTCAGTAATATCAAAAAGACAAGTTTACAGGGAGATATTATAGTCATGGGGGACTTTAATTATCCAAATATTAACTGGGATAACCTTACAGATGGCGGAGTACAAGAGCAGGAGTTTTTAGAAGTAATCAATGACTGTTTATTAACACAACATGTTAAAGCACCAACACGGGGTGAAGCCTGTCTGGATTTAGTGTTTTGTAATAATCAGGATAGAATTGAGGGTGTAGAGGTGATTGAACCACTAGGGTCAAGTGACCATAATGTAATTCAATTCTCAGTATTTTGTAAGAGTGCAGATACAAAGACTAAAATTAAGTTGTTGGCGGGTGTTTTCTTTGAGGGGCGCGTTGCCTCATTTTTTATTTCTGTTAGTGGAGGGGGGCTTTGTGTGTCGTGGGTGTGAATCCTCATTTTTGTGTGCGTACCGTTTCGTGTGCTATGTGGCGCTTGCGTCTGACTCCTTTGTTTTTGGTGTGCTAGGGGCGCGTTGCCTCATTTCTTATTTCTGTTAGTGGAGGGGGGCTTTGTGTGTCGTGGGTCTGAATCCTCTTTTTTATGTGTGTCCTGTTTCGTGTGGTATGGCCTTCGTGTGGCGCTTTGTTGCATGGGTCTGTTGCTATGGGCGTGGCGCATCATTTCTCATTTTCCGGTGCTTGGAGGGGGGCTTTGTGTGGTGCCTGCGCACTACGTCTTTTGCGTCCACGGCCCATGTCCCTGCGTCCATCTGGTTTACCATTCTCGTTTAGTAATATGGATATAATAAAACACTACTGTCTGTGTGTGTGTGTATCTGGTCCCTCACAATAATCTGATTGGTCACTTTGGCTTTGGTCTCATCGGCCAGTTTGCCATTGGTGACTCTGGTAGTGATGATGACACAATACATTAGGGGTGCGAAATTCAATTCCTCATTGTGACTATGATTATTATTATTATTATTACTATTGATTACTTTATTGATTTATTTATTTTGCAAGAAAGGAGTTGAAATGGAGCATTTCAATGACAACAGAGCAAATAACATTTGTTCACTAATGAGGCACAACCCAAGTCACCTTCAAAGACTGACAGTACTCACGAGAATAGGAATGATGTTTCCACAGCCATTAATGGGATCCCGTCTACCACTGGTCATAGTCCAAAAGCATAAAAGAGGCGAGGAAGGTGTCTTGAAGTGACAGAGTCTGAGAAGTGGGCTTCATGGGAGAGGAAGCGATGGACAACAGAGGAAGAAGCATAGGAGGAACACTGAGGGTACACGTAAGACAGTAAATATTAACCATTTTCACATTTATTATATTACCTGTCTTTCTCTGATAAAGTGGCTAGTACATTATAAAATTAAATAGTACAGTATAAATATAAAGTAAAATATAAAGTATAAATATAAAATTACAATACAATATGCAGGTGGTGCAGCATTTAGCCAAGCTGCATCACACATGAGACTTCCTGGTTTCAAATGCCATGCCCAGTCTTTGCCTCTGGGGTCTGCAGGTGGTCTCCTGTTGCCCAAATGACTTTTCTCTGACTGCTTGGGTTTTCCTCCCCCACCTCCCCAAAGGCCTGCAGGTTGCAGTTAGTTCAATGGTGATGCCATACTGGTCCTAAGTGGGTGTTTGTGGGCCATGACTTTGCCATCGACTTGGTGGGCTCTTCAGGGCTACTTCACCTGTTGCTCCCTCGCCCCTGAATTGGATTAAACTTGTTTGAGAGTGCAATTGCATTTTACGACTGCAGTATTATTATTTTGCTTGGATTTTTGTGTATTTGGTATGGTACTTGCTGCTATTTTTAATAATATTATTAGTAGTAGAAGTATTATCATCAGATAGTGAATCATTTTATTATGTAATACCTAAAAAGAAAAAAATCAAGCAATATAATAATACTGCAGTCTAGCAATAAAAATCAAAAACCTGTTTACTCTAATTCAGGGGTCACAAGGGGCATCCTGGCTATACTACTACTGCTGCTACTATTACTATTATTAATAATAATATGGTAAACGACCACGTTTCACTGAGCTTTAAAAAATGAATACATTCAAAGGAAAGCTGAGGAATGCGTGTCTATTCTCTAATCCGGTGTAAAAACGTACTCCTAAAATCTCCACGCCAGCTCACCCCTGTCTAGCTCGCAAACTGCTGAAGCCCCCCACTCAAGGGTCCAGTGGAACTCCAGCTCCTGAGCCCAAAGGGCAGCCAGGCGACTTGACCCCCTCCCCGTAACAAGCGCCACTAAGCTTATCGACACCGCGGCGCGCGTTTATTGTTCCCCTGACGTCCCCAAAAATGACGAGACGCTCCAGACACACGGGCGATTTGGCGTGCCCCCCGTGGCTCGCTACCTGACGATGAGTGCCGACCACCCGCCAGCCCATTTGCGGCATTCCCTTCCCCTGCTCGCGGTAATTCCACACGCCTGCTTTCTCCGCGTGCTGACGATATTTCCACCGCTGTGCCATTCTGGGCAGCCCCCCGCACCCAAATCTCTGGGCACATGACTGAAAGTCTTCAGCGGGAATTAGAGCACCGCGCTTAGAAATGCGTAAGGCGGCATCTTTTCATTCCAAGGGTTAATTCGTTGCATACGGGTGGGGGGCACATTGGGGGTTATTTCTGAGGAAAGGTGGACATGTGGATCCCCCCATTCCCCTGTGCCTGGTAAGCGGCGCAGCTCCGAGAGGAAGCCCCCCCATCTGGACGAACCCGCACTGCATCCTCGCTCGCTACCAGGGAAAGCTGCGCACAACGGCCACTCTGGCTCCGGGACCCTGCGACGGCGGCTGCAGAGGTGACTGCGAGAGCTGAGCGGAGTTGCCGGATCGGCGACTTGAGCAACTGGCAACGCCGGCGCGCTAACCGGACGGGTTCTGCTGCATTTTCGGAGCCAAAGCTGCAGAGACCTTCGTGTGTGCCTTGCAGTGAAAAAAAAAACAACAAAACCCATAAGCTCCGCCGTCCCCTGCAGCCACGCTAAGGGGCTTAACTGCTAACGAGCGGGGACTCCAGCGAATTATTGCTGTGCTTGCATCCTGAGCCCTTCCTGCTTCATCAATACTGCAGGCAGCTGTCGAGTGACTGGCAGCCGTCCCTACCGCAGCCTCTCGCAGCACGCGCTTAAAGGGCTCGAGACGCACGGAGCGACACCCGGGGGAGGCCAGAGAACGGAGGACCAAAGCGGCCGGCCGGCCGGCCAGGTAGGCACTTCTGGCGCTTAGGGCTGTTTATTTATTATTGTTGTTTTTAACCAGACGTCCGGCGGGTGAAACTGGGACGTGCGGGCTTTGCTCTCGGGCCACTCGGGGGGTGCCTCTTAACTGTCCTGGAGGGGCTGGGTGACACCGCGTATAGTTTTGACAAGTAGAGGGATACGGGCCAGTCGGGTTGAGCTCCTTAAGTGGCCCCATGAGAGTGGGCACTGCAGCTGAATTCAGGTACGTTGGTGTGCCCCATCCGAGTTGTTGCTCTTTGATTTGACGTGGCCAGCGATCCAAAAGTGGTCATATTTTGGAGCTGGAGAAGAATATGGCAGCTATCAGAGGGGAGATTGGGGATATGGTCTGCATGATGTGTGCATAAACGTAGGACACTGTATAGATCAGGGGGTCCATCTAAGGTGTCGAAAGGATATTGACACAGCTGAACTTTAATTTGTGTCCAAATTCAGAATTGAGACGGTCCTGGGATCAAGTTGTGAGAAGGCCACTCTTAGAAATGAAAGGTGGGCTTACTTTGTATCGTAAGTTTATGCTACAAACAATTTATGTGGTTTGACATGGGATGTGGTGTAAATATGTATCAGTACACTCTTAAACATAATGGTGCCAGAGTGGTTCTTCAAAGCGGTGCCATAGGGAAGCCATTTTTGGCTCCTAAATCACCCATCCACATGAAGGTTCCAGAAAGAGCTTTTATTTAGATCCATCACAGACTTCTTTCAGTATAAATAGAATGTGACAGATTTGTGAAATACCAAAGGGTCAAGATTTGAAAAGATTTTTGCTGCTTACAATCACAGGTTGATTGTACAATCTGGTGCACTTCTAGCAAACATTAAAGATTTAAGTTTTTTTGTACATATTAGGAAGTTTTTTCAAAGCAGAAGAGAATCAACTCCACATGCAAAGAATGTGTCCCAAAATGAAATGGGGCTTTGTCAAGCAATGGTTCTATGAGGGACCACACAACCCAGTGAAGAACCATAAAGTGCCATTGACGAACCAGGATTTTTAAGCGTGTAGCAAGGAAGAGGCTGCGGATCGATGGGTCAGAGCTGCGTCTTCTCTCATTCCATGTAGCGACTGGCGTATTCATCCCCTTTGGAAGTTTTCACATTTTATTGTTAGACAACACACTGAATCCCAGTGCATTGTATATGGATTTTTGTAACACTGATCAAATAGATCTGTACATAATGCTCTTAATTAACTGGAAATTTAAAACTTAAAATAACTGATCATGTAAGTATTCACCCTGTTCTACCAGCTGTTAACATCTGGGCACTGCCACTCCTCCCCAGTCGTCTTTGCAAAACTGCTTCAGCTCTCAGGTTCATATGTACTTATTTGGCTGACATCTTTGTCAAAGGCCATTTAACAACATCTGAGATACACCGGGCTCCATTTCGCTTGCTTTTCCAATTGGACCACAAGCAGGTGAAGTGACTTGCACTCTTGGTCATGCGGTGTCAGCAGTGAACCCACATCCTCAGGGTTTAAAGTCCAAAGGCCTGCGTGGGGGTTGTGAGTGAACAGAATTCTTCAAGTCTAGCAATGAATTCTCAAGAGCTCTGGACTCTGACCTGGCCACACCAGGACATTCACATTGTTGTTTCGAAGCCGTTCCAGTGGAGTTTTGGTATTATGCTTGAGGAAACAAGTCTTCCCCCAAGGCACAGGTTTCCATCAATGTTTTCCTTCAGGATTTTTCCCAGATTTTGCTGCATACATTTTACCCTCACATCTTCACAGCCTGAAGTTGCCACCACCATGCTTCACAAGTGGGGATGGTGTGTTTGTGATAATGTGCAGAGTCCAAACCTGACATTTAGTCTGAAGGCCAAAAAAAGCTCCATTTTGGTCTCATCAGACCATAGAACTTTCTTCTACCTGACTTCAGAGTCCCATCTATGTGTTTCTGACAGACTCTTGCTGAGATGTCCTGTGTTTGGTTTCTCGTTGCCAAACTCCCATAAGTCTTTGACTTTTGAAACACCCCGGCACAGTTGTTGTTTGCAAAGTCTCTCCAGTCTTCCTCACTGTAGCTTGTCACTCCTTCACAGTTCTCAAAAGTCTCTTGCCAGCCTCCCTTAGGCTGGGATTATACTTCACGCTACGCATGCTGCAGCGGACGCTCCTGCTACGCAAGCGTTGTACTGTTTATACTTGCGCGCATACTTTACGTAAATCTGGAGGAATCCACCAGGTGGCAGTCCGAGATATCTTCACGGTGAGAACAGGTTCGGCTTTGCTGTGTTGTGAATTGCCTGGAACACCCATTAAATTCCGATGACACCTTACCGTAATATCTCTGAAAAGGATGTTTAATGATTAAATCCATCAGTCCAGGGATTTTTCCATTTCAGCTAGCATTGGGCACGAGGCTGAAACAATCCCTGGACGAGGCCTCAGCTCATCGCAAGGTGAATACAAGCACTCACATACACTAGCGTCATTTTAGTGTAACCAAATCTGCATATCTTTGGAAGGAAACCCAGCAGGAAAACATGTAAACTCCAGGCAGGGAATATCAGCGACGTGACTCCCTGAGAGACAGCAGCGCTAACACTCCGCCACCTCATCACCCCATATGTGTGATTATTAAGCGTATTCATTATTTAAACGAAATTACCGATTTTTCTGTAAAATGTAACATACATACTTTAATGCATTTCATCATGAAAGTGATATCAAGTATAAATATAAGGATTCTAAATGTGCAGAGAGTTGGAATATCATACATTTAATGTGCTCAGTGTGGCAATCTATTGCTGGAGATCCACTGCTGTCAGGTCAGGAGGAAGCCCTAGAAAAAAAGACGGCACAGAAGACGGTATGTGAGACTTTTAAAATGTATCGTGTCATTACGATTGGGAATATGTGACGCTTGAATATAAAAGCACCACGAATACATCTGTATGTCAGCATTTTGCTTCACCACATCGAACCATTCATCAAACATCGAAGCACGCACACCGATCTTGTAGGATCCACAAAGCAGCTTTCTGTCACATGTACGGTAGATAGTAAACAGATACTCTGACGTCACAGTCTGACTTTTAGCACACTGCGCCCCTCCGACTTTTTGCTGGTACTGCAACCCGTGCACGCGTCGCGTTAATTTCTGAGGACCAGCTAAGAGGATGCATCAAATGAACTCTGGGAACGTGTGGCAGTCATGATGCGGGCGCGTATGCGTTCTGAGCGTGAAGTATAAACGAGCCCTTACTCATCTTCTTCTTGCACGATTGCTTACTCCAGGCAGAATTACGGCCCTGCCATACTCTTTCCATTCCTTAATATAGCTGGATGTTCAGTGACTTGGATATTTTCATGTCTCCGTCACCCGTCTTGTGCTTTTCACAGGGTTGTGTGGAGTGTTCTTTTGTCTTGATTGTGTCATTCCACAAGCTGGCCCTTCCAGAGAAGCTGCATTAAGACTACCATCAATGGAAACTCCAGAGAGATGATCTTCATTGAAATGGCGGTGTGACTGTGACTGGCTGCACAAGTGATGATTAAGTTTGGGGTGAATACTTTTGTGTTTTATATTTGTAAGTAATTAAGACCACTTGGCACAGATCTGTTTTCACTTTAAGACTGTGGAGTCTTTTTTTTGTTGATCAGTGTCCATAAAACCAAATTAAATGCACTGAGAGACAATGCTGAGTAACAATCAAATGTAAGAACTTTCAAGGAAGTGAATACTTTTTTCAGGGCCTGTATCTACATACATGAGGAAAATGGTATGGCTGATGGTGAGAAGGTGGTCTGCTCTGTGAGATGGAAGTCAATTTACTGGGCAGTTGGTCTGAACTACAAAATGGACAGCAGTGGCCTTGATGTGTCTCTCTTTCACTTTAGCCACAGAGGAGCTGACTACATGGTGTTGGAGGCTCAGAGATGACACTACAGGACAGTCCTTCTGAGTGATGACATGGAGGATGGATATTGTTCTGTTGATTCCATTCGGCTTATTTTTGTATTGCGCTCTTTACTGAGTGCAGATGGCAAGTGCTGTCTTTCTGCTGCCACGTTTTGAAACAGTAGATGGTTACTGTAGTGATTGGGCTTTAATGTGGACACTGAGGTTCACCCCAGGCTAACCAACTGGAGCTGGCCAGGATCTGAAGTGGACAGGATTGTCGGATGGAGATGGGACACTGAAGTCTGTCCTGTGTTTGGTTACTCTTTGCCACTCTCCCATAAGACTTGTGAAACACCCGGGCACAGTTGTTGTTTGCACAGTCTCTCCAATCATCGCCACTGTAGCTTGTCACTCTCTTCACAGTTCTCAAAAGACTCCTGGTAGCCTCTCTTACTGGTTTGTGGGGTCCACAGTCCTCCCAGTCTGAACTGTAAAGTTAGAGGATTGAGAGAGAGGGAGATTACAGTCTGGCTTGACTCAAGCAGCAGAATAAAATTGTGAATTCGTTTCCCTCGATTTGAGCTCTCAGGTAGTGGGAAGCGTGGTGTCAGCTATGAGATGATGAGGCACAAACATCTAAAGGTGACAGCCAAAGTGGCACCAAAAACCGAATGGCAAAGTAGTGAAAAGATCCAGGAACACAAGTTGGAGCAGCAAGTGATCATGGTGGAGATTGCAGGTGGCAGCCTGGCAATGCTTATCTCTCTTAATATGCCAATGCCACCCTTGTGCCGGAGTTCACAGAAGTGCTGTCATGTGCAGCTTTCTTTCTCCACATGCACAGTTTTAAACGGACACTCTGCTAGTGTTAGATCCCACAATTGTTTTGTAGACATTTTAATTTCAGAGAGTGGAAAAATACTGGCCAGCATTAGAGCCCTTGGTATTTAGGCATTTTTTTCATTTTTATGTAGTCCACGCCAACAAGCAATGCATTATGAAGCGAATGTCCCTGATAACAGAGTGCCATAATAAAGCAAAAGCCATGTTATCACCAAGCTATTGCCCTCAGAGTGGCTTTCTTTATCTGATTTTAAGTGTTGCAGTCAATACTCATTTGTTAATAAGCACATGGCCTCTTGATACAATCACAAGGAGGCAGCGAGACCTGATGCTTTAAATCTTTCAGTTTTCAGTACCCGTGTAGTGTTAGTAGGGGTTTCAGCTGAGCCCGTGTCTTTTGTAACAAAAAGGGAGCTGAAGCCACAAATGCAATGAGACAATTTAGAGTCACCTTGTCTTTGGATTGTGTCACCAGCATAGCCACAGAAGCAGAGCAAGCACATAAACAGAAAGGAAAAAAATGAATTAGCCATCAATCATGTCTTACATTAGGGACAGGAAAGTTAAACTCTACTTGAAAAATCTGGCTCAGTCTGCTCAATGTTTGCCCCCGTTGGATCCTTCTGTGACAGACCCCTGCGGACACACTTAAGGGTCATTACTGTGGCGCATGTCGTTAAACTCACTGTTGGCTTCTTTGAATGTTTGTAATCCCCGCAGGCGCAGGACTGTGACCTGAGCCCAGTATCTGCGTGTTTTATCCTCAACTTTGGTCGACTTCTGTTGTCTTTAAATGTGCTCTAGAAATAAAATTGACTTGACAAAATGTACCTTCAAATAATTATAAAGAGGTGGCCGACCCTTAAGGGCAGACTGGGTCATGAGAACGCTGCTGACATTTCTGTTTGATTTGTTCTGGACTGTGGTTGATGTATTGCTTGTCAAAAAAATTTAATTTTCCCCATCTTCTATCTAAATTTTTAGTATTTTAAATGTATGCTTTGTTTTGTTTCATCTGCCTTTTAGGGTGCCTATAGTGGTTACCATTGCTGTCTCACAGTTGGGAAGACCTCCCGCTCCTCATGACCCCATGAATAAATAAGGAAATTTGGATAATGGGGCATTATTAATATGCTGAAGACTGGTAATAGAATAAATATAAAAATATTTAGATCAGATTAGATAAACTTTACTAATCCTATGGGGAAATTCAGATGCATACAACATCATAAACATAAAAAACAAGAGTACGGGCTCACAGGACAAATAATTCAGCCAATCAATAAAAATAAATAATACTCTTGTCCTGCGTGTACCCTCAGCGTTCCTCCTACGCCTTTCCTTGCCTGAAGAAGGGGCCTGAGTTGCCTCGAAAGCTTGCATATTGTAATCTTTTTAGTTAGCCAATAAAAGGTGTCATTTTGCTTGGTTTTTCTCTACATTCATAATGGCTAACACGGTACAACACCCTAGTACTACTCGGTATCCTCCTGTAACTAAGCCTCTCTTGTCTGTCACTTCCTCTCTCGATTGTGTTTCTACAAAGCCTTTCTCTTAGACCTGGTCATTTCAAGGCCCCTTACTCACATCTTGTCCAACTTTTTAACCCTCGCCAATGGTAACTGAGCCCCCATTACCCACTGTAAAGATACTGTGAATACTTCCCATCTTTGAGTGCACCTCGTTAGTATTTAGCAAACAAATATTTCTTAGTGAGTTATTTGCTTTGTTCTCGTTGAAGTGCTCCATTTTAACTTGTAAGAATAAAAAAAAACAAAATTTGTCACAATCAGGAATTGGACTTTGTACCACTAAACTATTGTGTCGTCATAACCATGTTGTGAACTGGGAGTCTCAATAGCACATAAAGCCCATATATACCACCAAAATAACCCACTATGGGGGGATTACCATCCCAACTGTGACTAGAAACAAAAAGGGCCTCAAAGATTCTTCATACAATAAAAAGCTTTATTCTTGACAAAATCATTTTGTGAACAAAAGCAAGTTCTGGAGAGTTCAAATGTAAAGTGGAATTTCATAAAAAATGAAAGGTAGTCCAAAGCAAACTAGTGCCACTGCAGTATGCCACAGTGAGTCAAAAAACAGAGCAGAAGGTTAAAAAACAACAGAAATCCCCCAAAGGTATAAGGTCAGCTCATCACAGTCATAGTGCATTCAAAATGAACCACCAGGATCTATGACAGGCCCTCCAGTTTATAAGATGGTGGGCAGTTTCTGGCTTTGACTGACAGGTGGCACTGCTTCATGGGAAACCACCCTTAAAACACTTGGTACATTACACAGACTACATATTAACATCGAGAAAAAACGGAAATAAAAAAATGAACATTATGTGCATACATAAAAGAATCAAAAATGAACCAAAGAGCCATAAACATAAACTTGAATCTCAGGCAGAGGAGGGACCCCGGCTGAGATAATGACAGTCCACCACTGAGCAACCAAAGTCAAACTGACCAATTAGATTGCTCTGAGAAAATGGACACACCCACACCCACACAGACAGTATTTTGAATATCCTTTGCTTCTGTTGGGGGTTTTATACCATTATGGTATCCATTGAGTTCATTTATTTTTTAAATATAGTGTGGTCAGGGGCAAGGAAGCAATCTGAACCAAAGAGAAGCATTGCAGTTTCACCCCAGTAACTCTGTTAAATTCAGACAACAAAAAAAAAAAAAGAAAGAAAGAAACGAGTGCTTAAAAAGCACTGACATAAGGTGAGTCACAGTGGCTTTTTCTCGTGCTCTGCTCTCTGTAAGCATGTCACGTTTTTAAGCCGGTATAAAGACTCCACCTTTCTGCACTGTCACCTTATATGGTGGACTGGCTGTTAGGGGCGGGGCTTGCTCCAGATGTGCCCTCAACGGGCATTTTCTCTGGACTGTGGAGAAATGACAGGATACTGTTAGTGTCAGCACCCACTCTGTCCCCGGAGTGCCACAGTTTTCCCTGTTTGAGGTCAATAATTATAGTTTTAATTTTGATTGGAGATTTGGCTCATTATATTGCGCCATTTTGATGATGCTATTGTTGATTACTGTTGCTAGGACCATCCCGGAGTAGGTGTGTCCTGAGAGGTCGTGGTCTGTCAATCACGATGCAAGAGGATAAAAGGTCATGGAGGGGTATGCTTCCCTCACCGACTACACAGATTCCAAAAGCCTTCATACCTTTTTGAAGAAACGTTCCTTGATTTATTTCTCTGGCTTTTGAACGTCTGTGCACTCCTTCTGACGTTTGTCTCGTGATTTTTGGTTGTTCTCCTGGTTCTGCAAATTTTTGGCTACGTCCTTGTCTTCCAGTCATCCTCTTCAATCTCGTGTCTGCTGGGCATAATATTCTTATTATACAGTAGATCGTTTCTTTGGTAAATATAATTGAATGAATGAATTCAATAATCTGTATTTTATATCATTATGTTTGCAGTTGCCCGGTGGGAACCAACAGCTTTTAGCAGTTGTGTGGTATATGCTTATAGACATCAGTTTTATGTCTTCTACTACAGATTGTATGTAGTAGGCATTAAAGTCTCCACAACCTTTCTGAATGTTTAGCTTGTATTGATATACTGTATACGGCAATTTTACTTTTAATAAGCTCTGGTTACCAGCAATACTTAAGTGAAAGACTTCAATAATTTTAGGGAAATATTTCTTATTTGTACACACTCATTTTTTTCATGTTATCAGATCACCAGTGATACGCACCTGACACAAAAGGTACCAACCAACCTCTTTGGTTCGGGTTAGGAATAGGAAAAAATGTCAAAATCAGCTATGTAACCAGTCTCACGGTCCTTATTGTACCCTGCAGATTCAACTCTCAGGACCCCTAATGGCAGGCTGCTCAGTGACTGGTGTGGAAGAAATACCTTGGAAATTTATTAAAGAAAGAAATCTTTGTCCTCAGCTTGGACCTCTGTAAGTCAGGAACGAGGCAGGAGGAAGCTTGTCCATTGCGTCTTTTATTTATTCTTCAGCAAATACTAAGGAAGAAGCATTCGCCACATCAGTCTGTTGCAGAATGATCAAAAAAGAAGGGCAGAGGTCTATTTTATAAACAAGTGATGAGTAATGCATACATTTACTCTGATTGGTTTGTTGGCTTAAGTCTATTCTTCTACACTCTTGTTCTTCTCGTATCTCTTAGGGTCAGCTATTACCCTTGAAATCTCTGTGTATGTAACAACTGTCCATTCTTTGTTGGGTGCAGAACATCTGCTGATTTTCTTAATCCTAGCAGAACATCCTGTGTATGACATCAATTTTCTCCTAGTACATTCTTGTCTTTGTTGTTCACTTGACCTTTATCTGGCTTCCTAATATGCTTGAACAAGTTTCTGACATGTAATATTACTTCTAAGGTAGAATGCTATATTTTAGTGTGGAGAGCATACAATAACTATCCATCCATCCATCCATTGTCCAACCTGCTACAGTGATCCCTCGCTATATCGCGCTTCGTCTTTCGCGGCTTCACTCCATCGCGGATTTTAAATGTAAGCATATGTGAATATATATCGCGGATTTTTCACTGCTTCGCGGATGTCTGCGGTCTACAGTACGTGTGCTTCCTCAGTTGATTTGCCCATTTGAATTGAAACAAGGGACGCTATTGGCGGATGGCTGAGAAGATACCCAATCAGAGCACGCGGTTAAGTTCCTGTGTGCTGCTGATTGGCTCAGCGACGGAGTGCTGCATTAACCAGGAAGTCTCATCTCACTCATTCAGCATTAATGCACGTTACTGCTAATGCTTCAGGATTGCAGAAAAGGTAAAAGTTTTGGATATGTTGAAGGAAGGAAACAGCTACACCGCTGCAGGACACCATTACAGCATAAATGAGTCCACGATTCTTTTTATTTAAAAAGGAGGAAAAGCATATAAGATCTACGGCCGCAGTGTCTTTTAACCAGGGCGCAAAATGAGTTGCAAGTGGACGTGATAAGGCAATAGTCTGGGTGGAATCTGCTTTAGGGATTTGGATTGAAGAGTGATGGAAGAAGAATAACGGCGGTGCTACTCAGTCACCTGAAGAGGCTCCTTTAGAAGAGCTGTAACGCTATCCTTTGTTGTGCAGTAAAATTAAACTCATCGTTATCGGACAAGTCGTCGTGTCATTGTTGGTGAGTAACCATAATTAATTATTTACGTACAGTACTTATTACATGTACATAGTTTAGTGTCACTGTACACACATTTTACTGTATACAATTTTTCTTGCATTGTACGTATTTATTGCTGGTGGCCTGTCTGTCGTAATGGCTGTAACATATGTGATATCGGAGACACTCGATATCTTTAAAATAATATTTAGGTTTTACTGTATGTAAACTGTGTTTACATACATAATTTCAATGAATCTTACCTAATATCTAAGAGAATACAAAGGGTTTATGCTGTATAATTGTGCGTGAAATGTTTCTAATAGTGTGGGAGAGTTTATAAGGGCTTAAAATATATAAAAATAACCATATAAACATATGGTTTCTACTTCGCGAATTTTCTTATTTCGCGGGTAGCTCTGGAACGCAACCCCCGCGATGGAGGAGGGATTACTGTATATCCTAACACAGGGTCACGGGGGTCTGCTGGAGCCAATCTCAGCCAGCACAGGGCGCAAGACAGGAACAAATCCCTGGGCAGGGCGCCAGCCCACCACAGTACAATAACTATATTACCTGTTAATGACTATTTGATCCCTAAGCCTCATTTTGATTCCACACTGGGGCTATCTGTTATATTCACTCTTTTACTTTAACCGTGGTTACCACCAATAGAAGACTTCAGAAAGTGTCCTTCATGCCTTTAAGACAAGGAATGACTATCCAGCACTCAGCAACACTAATAAAAAATAATCAGACAGACACTGAGTTAAAGTTTTTATTTAAAATGTATATTTATGAGGTTAAATGAAAGAGTAAGGCAAATTAAAAATTAAGCAGTAACCACAACGGGCAGAAGCTGATGCAATAGAAGATGTTTGCAATGGCTTATTGTAAGCTTGAATACACTCAGTGCAGCACTCCGCCATTAGTCTCGTTGGAGCCAGGGTGAAATGAACATGGATGCCCCGTTGCGGGACTGCACCATTATAGAAGTAAACACACTTGTGAGATTTCTTTAGGCAGAGGGAGTGAAACCTGCTGAAATTCACCAAGGGATGTTGGCTCAGCACGGAAGTGAAAACGGCCATGAGTCAATGAAAAGTTTATGAATGGGAAGAAAGGTTTAAAGTGGGAAGAACAAGTGTAACCAATAAAGCTATATTCAATAATATAAAAAGGAAAAGCAAGGTAGATACACAAAGGATCAAACATATCCAATAAACACCAAACAGAAACAGTAGCTTATAGTAGAAACGGGGGACAAATGCCAGATAATTCTATTATAAATAAACAAAGCAAATGAAAAACAGTGACCATTGCTGTTATACTGAAGCAGCAGAGTACGCTAAACCTTCAACGTAAGTACTAGTGGGGCGCCAACAAGGTGGTCCTGCCTCCTTAGGCTGTACATGCAGGAATCAGGGCAGATCATAAGCAACAGAAACAAAACCGCAAGTTTCTAAAACACAAAGACAAAACAAAACCCCAGAACAGACTAAATGACATGATATACTGCAATATATTTAAATACCAACTCGAAAACTAAATGAGCAAGAAATAAACTTGAGTTAGGGCAAGGAAACCTTGCTATACCATAACCCTGTATTATAGTTCCCTCTTCTTTCATTTATAATATTAGTTATTTTTATTTTAATTTAATTTATTTTTTTTATTCACCTACTTCCAGCCGAGGAGACACTTTTGTCATGATCAGGACTGAATTTTGGGGTCTTATAGCATTTTTCTGTAGTGGATGCCATTTTACATAACTGTTGTTATGGTTGTGATCCACGTTTCTAAGGGCGTGGTCTCCGGGGTCATAACCTCAAGTTCATCAAGAAGATAGGATAAAAGGTCAGTAGTTGCACTAAGCTTTATCGAGTCTGCGGATAAATCCTTCAAAACTTACAGCAATTCTCTCTTTTTGATTGATTTTAATGTCTTGCTTGGGTTTTGACTTCTTGCCTGAATTTTGACTGTGATTTTTGCCTTTCGTCTGGGTTTCAGTCGCATTATTTTTATTTTATTAGTTTTGTTTTGCCTATTGGCACGCATCTTCAGGTTTAACTTACAAAATTAGTTATCTGTTTCATGCTGAGTCAGGACAACTTTCAATTAACTCTTCCATGGTTTGTTACATTATTCATAACATTCTGCTTATAAAATCTAGAATAGAGGAGGCATATATTCATATTAAGAGAGCCAATTATATTAATACTTAAGAAAAAAAGACATAAAGACTTATTTTAACATCTTGCAGAATTTCACAAAAGTATAATTTGTGGTATTGGGAGCTACTGAAACAGAAGACAGTTAACCAAGATAGGCGTGTAATTAAATGACTGCTTCCATTAACAGTAAAAATGGCTTCTAATTAAGTAGGCGGCTTGAGCACAAATCCTGTAGTCACTGCGGTCTGCAGGGACAGAATTACAGCTCCTCTCCCCTGCTTTGGGAATCGTTTTAGATGTTCCTCCATTTTATTAACCCGCAATTGGTGTGGGGAGCTGAAATCTGTCTAGCAGTATCAGGTACAAGGCAGGAAGCCGTCCAGTTCACAGAGTCCAGCCATACTCATTCTAAAAAACCTTTGTGGACTCATTATCCAAAAGGAAAAGGTTAGGTGCAGTGCCATGCGTGTTGTCACACACGTGCGCATGGGGAACAGCTGAAGGGCCTAATCACTTGTAGTTCTACGCCAGACCAGGGGGTGGCGGAGTATACTGACTATCTCTCTCAGTCCCTTGCAGACCTGTCCTGGGAAATCCCACCTCTTGCCGGCCCCAAGGATGAAGTCACTTCCGACCACGAGGACGCCACTCCCAGTTCCTGCTACGCTGATGTCATTTCCTTTTCAGGCCTATAAAACTGCCATCTTGCCTCATACAGGCAGTTCTGTTTTGGACTCTGAACGATTCACATCGTGTACTTAAAAAGCGATTGCAGCCAAGCATAATATACGGGTGGCTGCCCCAAACCTTTGTGATGTCTCCGACTCATTCTTGTTACAGTGGCATAGTCGTGGTCGGAAGGGACGTCATCCTTGGTCTGCAAGGGACTGAGAGAGACAGTCAGTACACTCCGCTGCCCCCTGGTCTGGCGTAGAACTACAAGTGATTAGGCCCTTCAGCTGTTCCCCATGCGCACGTGTGTGACAGTGTGATAGTCAAGAATGGAATGGACCCAGGAGTTCTGTACCTCAGCAATGGATCTGGGCTTTTGGGATTTGGGAATATTACCGCCTCAATATGGGCTCAACTCTATGCACAGCTTTGGCTTTGCTTCTCTTGATCAAGGTTGGTCTCTCTCAACAACACAAGAGTTGCCCCATTAGAGAGGTCCCAGAAAAAATGTGGGCTTACTTTTGTTTGACTGTTGTTCGTATCTATTCACTGAACATATTTGGAGAGTAATTTTAGAAGCATTGGATTAAGTGCTTGAAAGGGTGCCATCTGTTGACTCTTACAAGGAGACATCAGTGGTATTGTGGGGATACCTGCAGGAACCTGTCTGATCTGACGCCAATTGGTAAATTGTATCTCTGTCCATAATGAACACGATACAAGTACAGAATCTCTTGGGCTAGAGGTCAGTGATTGAATTTGTGGTCGTATTGTCTGATCATAGGATGCATGTTCTGGACAATTGAGTAAAGGGAAATGCTGAGCTGTCATCTGATCACTCCTTAGTCGTGAGTTGGTTCAGACAGGTGAAACATCTCCTGGACAAACCAGGAAGAAGCAAATGGGTAACACAAGTGTCCTGGGAATGACTAGCAGATGCCTCTATTCCAAATGAGTTCAACTCCCAGCTCCAGGAGCTTCCCCAGCATCTCGCTGACATGAAGTCCCAATGGACTGTGTTCACAACCACAGGATTGGAAGCAGCTGTGTGGAGCTGTATTGGTGCTTATCATGATGACAACCCCAGGACCGGTGGGTGCAATATTAGCAGAAGAGTCTCCAGATTTGACCAAGAGGTACTGGCAAGACAAATATGTGGCAGCTGAAACCAGGACCTGTGTGTGTGTGTGTGTGTGTGTGTGTGTGTGTGTGTGTGTGTGTGTGTGTGTGTGTGTGAAATTTGATGAAGCAATAGAGAATGGTGTTCAAATGGCTTTGGAGAGGTTTTTACCAAACATTTGAGAACTAGGGAAGGGGAAACAGAACATCAATCTAGCTGATCACAGGAAGTGTGTAGAAATGGCGGATATTGTTGAGAGGAGCACTTTGCGGATCTCCTAAATCTAGAGGATACACCGTCCTCCTCCTCCTCCTCCTCGGCATTGCCAGAAGTATTGGGGTTGGGGTTGAATCCACTGCTGTGGCTACTTGAAATGGTGAAAGCGCTGGATAGTGCATCAGTATTTTGGCTAATGTGCTTCTTCAATGTAGTGTGGAAGGTGTGGGTAATGGCAGCCTGGAGTGGTGATCCCCATTTTCCAAAAGAGCTACAAGAAGATGTGTTTTAGTTACCAAATGATGACTTTCTTCAGCCTCTTTGGGAAAGCCTAATCTGTGGTCCTGGAATGGAGACAGTCTATTTGTTAAACCTTTCAGCAGCGGCAATATGGATTCTGTTCTGGCTATGGGGCAATGGATCATCTCTGTGCAGGAATGCTGGAAGGGCCACAGGAGTTTGCCAGCGCTGTCTACATATGTGGTGTGGAAAAGGTTTGTGACCTTGCACCCTGTAATATCCTATGGAAGGTGCTCCAAGAGTATGGTGTTCCAAGGATGCTACTCCATGTTTGTAGGGCAAGAGTAGTGTTTGTGTACACTTTCTTGTGACCCAATTTTGCATTTTGCATGTCTTTGTGTCCTGCTGAGTGTCATCTAGGAAAGTGATTTTCAACTGGTGGGTCGCAAATCCATTTTTAGTGGGTCACGGTCCTTTGCCTGGGCAAAAAATGTTCACACTTCTTAACAGTAGGTGGCGACTTGACAACCGCCATAGACGAAGACCCGCAAACTTTGTTTATATATGCAAATTGAGTATGGCGAAACCCAGGTATGACGCAGAATATATTAGATATGGCCTATCTTATATCGACGACAAAGGAGGACAAAAACCTCAGTGTGTTTTGTGCAGCGAGGTGTTGGCATGTGAAAGCATGAAGTCGTCAAAACTGAAACGGCATTTGGAAACAAAACACTATTATCTCAACGATAAACCTGTTGAGTACTTCAAAAAACGACTTCAAGACTTGAGGACATCACAAAAGTGTCTTACTTCTTCGTGCTCAAAGCAAGAACAGGCACTCCGTGAATCTTACCTGGTGGCACATCGTATTGCAAAGTTAAAGAAGCCCCACACCATTGCAGAGGACCTCATCTTACCAACAGCCATGGACATGGTCAGAGAGGTGTTGGATCAATCCGCAGCGGATAAACTAAATGTGATACCTCTGTCAAATGACACTATTAGTAGGCGAATTGAAGACATGTCGGATGACATCAAACAACAGACCACAGCTCGCATTAAGGCAAATGGTCATTTTGCCTTACAAATGGACGAATCCACAGACATAACAAACAAAGCAACTTTACTCGTTTATGTGAGACGTGTGAGATGGGGACTTACAGGAACAATTTCTCTGCACAAGAGAGCTCCCTACTACTATGACTGCAGAGGACATTTTCAGCTCTGTGGACTTGTATTTGTGTTCAGTGGGCCTAAGCTGGGGCATGTGCATTGGTATCACAACTGATGGTGCTGCCTCCATGACAGGAAAAAACTTGGGGGTTGCTCTGAATGCAACTTGGAACCATTGGTTTTTACATCGGGAGGCCCTGGAAGCAAAGGATATGGTGCCAGTGCTTCATGGAACATTAAAAGATGTCATCCAAGTGGTAAACTACATTAAATGGAGTGCAAAGAACACCCAGTGTTTTCAGAAACTGTGCCAAGATCTTGGTAGTGAGCACGTACAGGTGTTGTATCCTGCCGAGGTATGCTGGCTTTCGAGAGGAAAGGTACTGTCCCGTTGTTTTGAACTACAAACTGAAATCGCAGCTTTTCTTGCCCAGAACAATTCGCCATTTGCAGACCTGTTTAGCAACAGTGTGTGGCTCGTACACATTGCTTACCTCGTTGATGTGTTTGAACAATTAAACACATTAAATGTGTCCTGTGCAGGGGAGGGGGCACAACATTTTTGAACAGTATGACAAATTCAATGCTTTCAAAAAAAAAAGATCTCCTTGTGGGCAAGTCCTGTTTCTAAAAACCGACTCAACATGTTCCCCAGTGCCTGTCATGAGGGACAGCAACTGGACGTGGCAGGAAAAAATGTAATGAGGAAAACGATTACGACACATCTGAATAAACTTCTTGAGCGGTTTAATGACTACTTTCCAGAAAAACAGAAGGAAGATGACTGGATACGCAACCCATTTGGAATCGACATGGAAAGCGTCACGTTGCCAAGCAATGAAGAGAGTCAGCTGGTGGAGCTATCATGTGACCGCACACTATTTCATGTTTTCCTGTGTAAACATGACTAAATAAAGAAACCTAACCTAACCTAACCTAAAAAAGAAATTCATGGAGGTAAGCCTCTCCCAGTTCTTGTGCAGCACTGTGATGAGCGAGTATCCTTGTCTTGCCACTCGAGCAGTATAAATCCTGCTACCATTCAGCACTACCTATCTCTGTGAGTATGGATTCTTAGTTCTGGTTCAGCTGAAGACAAAACACAGAAACAGACTGGACGTTGAGCATGACCTCAGAGTTGCTTTGTCTACTGTAACTCCAGACTTTGAGACTCTTGTCAGGAGCAAAAAACATGGCCAGTTCTCCCATGAATTCCTCCAAACTCAGGTCTATAATGTCAGTGTTACACCTAAGGTTCAAGTGAGTGTTGCTTAATTTTCTTCAAAGCGCAATGTTTTCACCATTTACATACTGATAAGGTAATCAGAAGAAAATTTAATTTAGTATACTTCACTCTTTGTTTAATTTATTTCTCTTTGCTAAAAAAACTGCTAATAAAGAAACTGATTTTTTTCCGTCGTGCAGTTGGTTGTCATAGATTCAATGAGTGAGGATTCTCTGGTAAAACAACCTCATTTGAGTTTTTTTGTAAATACTTCTCAGTACTTTTTTATTTCATATTTGTGCATGAAAGCATTGTTGAGCCTGTTAAAATAGTTACTGAAAAGTTTTTAACAGTAGTACTGAAGAGTTTTGGTTTTAATTAAAATGCAGCTAATTGAATGTAAAAGGGAATATTTCCCTCTCTGGCATCGCCACTTGCTGGTCATTTTGGTTTATCATTAGGTTTATCAGGAATTTTGTGTTGGCACACTGTGATATTCTATTCTACAATCTAAGGTTCAAACTGCACCATCTTTTCATTCAGTAAATTTGAGAAGTTGAAAATTTTGGGTCACAGCTTGTCATTAAGGGGTGGGTGATGGTGGGTCCCAAAGCCAGACCAGTTGAGAACCACTGAACTAGGGGATGCAACCGCCTTTCAGAACTGTCACTGATTGATGTCATTGGTGGAGAGGACACCTTGGAGAATCACTGCCAGTTTGTCTCTTTTGGGGGTGTCGCCCTTGGAAAATTGCCGACATCATCATGCAGTGTGGGATTGTTTTCCTCTTGCAAGATGCGGCCCCTCACAAGACATGCTGTAAACCTTTTATGACCATTTCTCATTCAGTAGTATTGTAATTCATGACTCAGCGTGACCCACGTACAGACATTGCGCGACCCACTCATAGTTTAAGACCACTGGCCTACTTAATCTTAATTCAAGACCATTTAGTGTGCCTATAGACACCACCAAGGGCCTGTCATGTCTCATCTCTTGTTTCCAGTTTGCACAAGTGGAATATCAAGGCACATCCAAGGTATGAAGGGTATTCAGCTTGTGAACATTAAAGTTGTACCTCTTCTGTTTCAATGTGATACAATCCTTTTGGTCTCATGTGATGCAGCTAGGATGAGAATGAGCACCTCCAAATTTGAGGTTATGGTGTTCTTCTGGATACGAGTGGCTTGTTCCAAACCTAGGTGAAGGAGTTTATGTACTTCAGGGTCTTGTCCACACATGCAGTTTGACGAGATAGTGACTTTGACCAAAGATGCGGTGAAGTGGAATAAGTTTTACAAGCATCACACTTGATAATGGAGGGGAAACAAGAGTTAAATCTGCAGCTGATGCTGTCGATTTACCAGTCAGTCTACCATTCATTCTCCCCTATGGACGTACTCTCTTTAAGAAAGATTGTGAATACCACCCTCTGAAATGAGGTTTCTGCACAGATTTGAAGGACTCATCCTTCATAATGGGGTGAGGTGCTCAGCAATACAGTGGTACTTCAGAGTAGAACCACCAGATTGAGAGGGGCCAGCTGAGGTGGCTTGGGCCTTTAGTTAGGATATATCTGGGGGCCTTCATTAGGAGGTGTGGAAGATATGAGAAGACCAATGGGATAAGTGAGAGCTGTCTGGAGAGATGAGATCTTTAGACTGTCCTAGCAGCATCTGTGTATTGCCATGAAGGTCCAGGGGTTGTTGTTGGGAATTTGTAGGCCTGGTGATCCTATCTATCTATCTATCTATCTATCTATCTATCTATCTATCTATCTATCTATCTATCTATCTATCTATCTATCTATCTATCTATCTATCTATCTATCTATCTATCTATCTATCTATCTATCTATCTATCTATCTATCATATAGCACCTTTCATATCTATCTATCTATCTATCTATCTATCTATCTATCTATCTATCTATCTATCTATCTATCTATCATATAGCACCTTTCATATCTATCTATCTATCTATCTATCTATCTATCTATCTATCTATCTATCTATCTATCTATCTATCTATCTATCTATCTATCTATCATATAGCACCTTTCATATCTATCTATCTATCTATCTATCTATCTATCTATCTATCTATCTATCTATCTATCTATCTATCTATCTATCTATCTATCTATCTATCTATCACCAGGAAAAATAAAAAAATGGTCATGATGAAGGTGATGACATAGCTTTAGTATTTGGAAGGAAAATCACCAGAGACACAAGAAGGGAATACAAATTCTACACTGTGGACTCTCAAGTTCAGCCTAGTGTTCCTGTGGTTAAAGGCTTTTGTCCTAACCAGCTTCTGCTTTTAATTTGACTCCTGCCTTAATTAGGCAAGCTGTTATTTCCCAATTTCTATGTTTTTTGTCATTTATTGTAATTAATTTAGACCACTTTGCAGAGATCAGTTTTTATTTTGACATGAAAATATATGTTTTTCTGCTAAAAAAGCCCAATTAAATCCACTGGGATTCAGTGTTTTATAAGAATAAACACTTTTCGTAGGCCCTATATTAAAGGTTGCCCTTGAGATAGAAAATGTGAAAGTGTAAACCCAAAATGGAGTAAAACTTTGAAATTAACCTTGAGCCTGTAGTCTACAAGAAGTGTTAAATGCACAGGTCTCTCCCAGAAAGCATGGCTACAGTGGGCAGTGAACAATGACGTAACTCTTGTCTAACACAGTGTGTTACTCTAGAAATTCTGAAACAGATTCTGGTGATCGGCAGGCATGTGGACACTTTGATTGCAGCCAGCATTTCTAATGGAGAATCACAGACATGTCCTACTTTTACAACTTCTTCTCCTTTTAATATGACACTCTGTTTGTACAGACTAGGTAGGCTTTGCCATTTTTTGTCCGTGATTTTGCCTTTTCACGTTAAACACAGGTGGGACTTTTGCATATTATTTACAATAAAAGAACAGTACAGCAGCTTGTTATTTACCACCCTTTGGACTGATTTTGGCACTGGTTGCCCCCCTCCACCTGGATTAAGTGAGTTTGAGAATGTTATGTGTGTTATGTTATGCACTACAGTGTGAGGCCCAGCATTCCTGATCCGTTAATTAGAGGTTATACGCGCTCCCATGAATGCTTCCCTGTTGAGATTGTAATGTTGTGTTTTAATTTTTCCACCCTAGTGATCACTATTTTCATTTAATTTTTTGAAAATGAAGGAATTAAACTTCATAATTAGTTAGGCTTTGAAATGACTGCATTTTGAATTACTGTAACTGGTTAGTCCTCTCATTGACTGTGCCCCATGAAAGCGTCCTATTGCATAGTGAAACGTCTGCTCCCACTAACTGCTTTATGACAAGTGACATTTATAAATGTTCCATTGATTTATCTTTCTGGCCTTAGTAAACATCATTTGGTGAGAGAAACAACAGTCACTCATCAATCGGATTACCCCAAAGTTAATGCGCATTTGCAGTTCACAAGGAGGGGGCCCTTGTGACCACTTTACACACACAGAATAGCAACTAAAGTATTCAAAAACAGTGCATTACATAAGCCAATAAACCATCCCACCATCCATCCATTTTCCAACCCGCTATATTCCTAACTACAGGGTCACGGGGGTCTGCTGGAGCCAATCCCAGCCAACACAGGGCACAAGGCAGGAACCAATCCTGGGCAGGGTGCCAACCCACCGCAGGACACACACAAACACACCCACACACCAAGCACACACTAGGGCCAATTTAGAATCGCCAATCCACCTAACCTGCATGTCTTTGGACTGTGGGAGGAAACCGGAGCGCCCGGAGGAAACCCACGCAGACACGGGGAGAACATGCAAACTCCACGCAGGGAGCCTACCAAAGTAGACAGGACAGAAAACAAAACCCTATGAACTCTGTAACCTTATAAATGGATCTTATGAGTCAGCCTGCCTGGTGTGATGGTTCACTCACTACCAATTACTGTACAACCAAGAACTTTCTCACTTCCTGTCTTTTCACTGGACTGTTCCCCCTGTTTCACTCCAAACTCTCTTTTCAACTCCAGACTCCAAGTGTCTTGGCCTAGAAGGGACTTTAAACTCTCACCTGCATCTTCTCAGAAGACATCTTGCTTCCATGCGTTATAAAGAAGTACCCCCTTGGTACCATTTTGTACCCAGGTGGTTTTATGGCCTCTTGCCTGTCTTCCTTCTTAATGCGTCATCAGGCATCTCTTGGTTGCCTGTTGCTTACCATGATGAGGAACCATTGTATCCTTCTGTCTAGTGGTATTGCACTCTTTAATTTAGTGTGGTTCTTCCAGGGGCCACAATAATCATGCAGGGGGTTCTGCTGGTTCTGACAAAGCAATATGTAGGTCCTGTCTGGTGCTTGGTTGTACTGTATTTCTCTGCCACAGATGACTTCTTTCTCTGATTGATAGATAGACAAATAGATGTGAAGGCACTATATAATAGATAGAAATGAAAGACACTATATAATAGATAGATATGAAAGACAGTATATCTTCTTCTTTTGGCTGCTCCCATTAGTGGTTGCCACAGCGGATCATCTTCTTCCATATCTTTCTGTCCTCTGCATCTTGCTCTGTTACACCCATCACCTGCATGTCCTCTCTCACCACATCCATAAACCTTCTCTTAGGCCTTCCTCTTTTCCTCTTCCCTGACAGCGCTATCCTTAGCATCCTTCTCCCAATATACTCAGCATCTCTCCTCTACACATGTCCAAACCAATGCAATCTTGTCTCTCTGACTTTGTCTCCCAACTGTCCCACCTGAGCTGAACCTCTAATTTCCTTATTTCTAATCCTATCCATCCTTGTCACACCCAGTTCAAATGTTAGCATCTTTAACTCTGCTACCTTGAACTCTGTCTCCTGCTTTCTGGTCAGTGCCACCCTCTCCAACCCATATACAGTACCATAGCTGGTCTCACTACCGTCCTGTAGACCTTCCCTTTCACTCTTGCTGATACCCGTCTGTCACAAATTACTCCTGACACTCTTCTCCACCCATTCCACCCTGCACTCTCTTTTTCACCTCTCTTCCACAATCCCCATTACTCTGTACTGTTGATCCCAAGTATTTAAACTCATCCACCTTCACCAACTCTACTCCCTGCATCCTCACCATTCCACTGATCTCCCTCTCATTTACACACATGTATTCTGTCTTGTTCCTACTGACCTTCATTCCTCTCTTCTCTAGAGCATATCTCCACCTCTCCAGGGTCTCCTCAATCTGCTCCCTACTATCGCTACAGATCACAATGTCATTAGCAAATATCAAAGTCCACGGGGACTCCTGTCTAATCTTGTCTGTCAACCTGTCCATCACCATTGCAAATAAGAAAGTGCTCAGAGCTGATCCCTGATGTAATCTCACCTCCAACTTGAGTGCATCCGTCACTCCTACCGCAGACCTCACCACGGTCACACTTCCCTCATACATATCCTGTACAACTCTTACATACTGTACTTCTCTGCCACTCCCGACTTCCTCATACAATACCACAGCTCCTCTCTAGGCACCCTGTCATATGCTTTCTCCAGGTCCACAAAGACGCAATGCAACTCCTTCTGTCCTTCTCTAAACTTCTCCATCAACATCCTCAGAGCAAACATTGCATCTGTGGTGCTCTTTCTTGGCATGAAACCATACTGCTGCTCACTAATCATCACCTCACTTTTTAACCTAACTTCCACTACTCTTTCCCATAACTTCATGCTGTGGCTCATCAATTTTATCCCCCTGTAGTTACTGCAGTCCTGCACATCCCCTTTATTCTTAAATATCAGCACCAGTACACTTCTTCTGCACTCCTCAGGCATCTTCTCACTTTCCACGATTCCATTAAACAATCTGGTTAAAAACTCAACTGCCATCTCTTCTAAACACCTCCATGCTTCCACAGGCATGTCATCTGGACCAATGGCTTTTCCATTCTTCATCCTCTTCATAGCTGTCCTTACTTCCTCCTTGCTAATCCATTGCACTTCCTGATTCACTATCTCCACATCATCCAACCTCTTCTCTCTCTCATTCTCTTCATTCGTCAGCCTCTCAAAGTACTCTTTCCATCTGCTCAACACACTCTCCTTGCTTGTGAGTACATTTCCATCTTTATCCTTTATTACCCTAACCATGCTGCACTTCTTTCCCAGCTCGGTCCCTCTGTCTAGCCAATCAGTGCATGTCCTTTTCTCCCACCTTAGTGTCCAACCTCTCATACAACTCATCATACGCCTTTTCTTTAGCCTTCGCCACTTCTCTCTTCACCTTGCACCTTATATAATAGATAGATAGATAGATAGATAGATAGATAGATAGATAGATAGATAGATAGATAGATAGATAGATAGATAGATAGATAGATAGATAGATAGATAGATAGATAGATAGATAGATATATGAAAGGCACTATATAATAGATAAATGTGAAAGGCACTATATGATAGATAGATAGATAGATAGATAGATAGATAGATAGATAGATAGATAGATAGATAGATAGATAGATAGATAGATAGATAGATAGATATGAAAGGCACTATATGATAGATAGATAGATAGATAGATAGATAGATAGATAGATAGATAGATAGATAGATAGATAGATAGATAGATAGATATGAAAGGCACTATATAATAGATAAATGTGAAAGGCACTATATGATAGATAGATAGATAGATAGATAGATAGATAGATAGATAGATAGATAGATAGATAGATAGATAGATAGATAGATAGATAGATAGATGTTAAAGGCAGTATATACTAGATAGATATGAAATGCACTATAGAATAGATAGACAGATGTGAAAGGCACTATATAATAGATAGATAGCTCCAAAGACCTGTCCATAGAGATTAAGATCAGGATCTTTAACACCAATGTAAAGTCAGTCCTTTTTTATAGCATAGAGACATGGAGGACAACCCTTTCCACCACCAAGAAAATCCAGATTTTCTTCAGGACTTGTTTGAGTTGGATTCTCCAGATTTGTTGACCTGACACTATCAGCAGCCTTCAACTCTGTCAGTGAGTCAGATAAGAGCCAGCTATTATGGAGATCTTCCAACGATGCTGGAGATGGACAGGCCACACTCTACTCAAAGTAGTACCAGATGAGCCCTTATATTGACTCCCTGGGGGAAGAGGAGCAGGGACCGTGAGAAGAACCTGATGCATGGAGGTGGACATCAAGAGGGATGGGCCACACCTGGGGGAAGCATGACCGACTAGCCCAAGCTTGGTGGGCCGTTGTCAGTGGCCTATGCTCCATATGGTGTAGTGGGCATTAAGTAAGTAAGTAAACTGCCGTGAGAGTGATGCTGGAGGAACTTTAATGTCCTACCAAGGCAGGTATCAGCATTTGTATGGGCAGATGATTGTCTCTGAGTTAATATGAGAGAATCTGAGCTGACAGCAGGTCCCCTCTCGATAAATTATGGCAATGTGACGACACCTGCTCTAGGATGGTATATACACCTTAAAATAAGTGCATCATTTTTTTTTGTGACCTCGAATATGAACTGCAAATTTAAAACCGCATGTAGTGTTGTATGTGTATTTCATGTCAGAAACTTAATGACTAATATGGAAGGGACATGAAAAAACTTTTGAAACAATACAAAGATATTGGTAGTTAGATAAACATCAAATATGGGTATTTTACAGAATTACGGACAATTTACTAATTTATTCTATATTACAGTATACAGGCTGAGCATGTTTAATCTAAAATTCTAAAAACAGGAAATGTTCCTAAAATTGGAAACCTTCTGAGCGCTGACGTGACACCACCTATGTTTTCCTGTAATTTTTTGTACTACTGAGCGCATCTGAATAACATATGTGCTGATTCCAAAGAGATTTATTCATTCTGAGCCGGGAAGGATGGGTTGCCCTCTGTGCAGTGCCATGAGCTTGAATACACGATCAATAGGGGTTCCCTGTTAAGCAGCAAGCACCATCACTCGATTGATTGTTGGGGGGGTCCCCCTGTAATTCACCACAATGTGGGAGAGCCAATTTCAGTGTGCTGCATGGGAATTTTGGGAATGAAACGATGACACCTGCACTATGCCTTAATAGAATGTCAGTGCACATGATTAACAAAAGCAGCTTCATTCTTGCATATTGCAATACGAGTGCAGTAAATTGCTCTTACTGCGTTAAGAGAACCAGACACAGCCGCAAAGTTCGTTTTAATGTTGACAAAAATGTTTTATGGATGTGCACCCACACCATATGGAAACTGAATGTAGTGCCTCACCGGTCGGTTAATAGCTTCCAGCACAGCATTCATGGTGGAGTGAAGCTCCTGACCTGTCCGCCAGGTAGCCGATATAAACTGATGAAAAACCAAAAAGAGTTCTCCAGTGCGAAAACACAACATTGGCCCTCTTAAAAGAGAACTAAAATAAAGTCTGTACATCACATTCGTCACTTTTGAGAGATGATATCTTTGTCACGTCAACTCACTTTATAGTAACGGCTTGGTGATATGAATTATTATAAGCCTGAATTGTCATTTAGATTGTTTGTTTGCATTTCCCTACTCGATGAAGGGGTGTCCAATACAGATCTCATTATGTTTATGCAAATGTTTCAAAATCTTCCTAAGCAATTCGGATTACGGATACTCAACCTGTACTGATGTCTGTCCAAACTGGGCAACCTAACAATAGATATTAAAAGTAGAAATGGTTAGCATAAGAAAGTTCACAAACTTACACTAGTAGTTTTAATGACTTCCTCCTCAAAAAATGTGTAACCTTCTTCCACTTGTGATGGTTTCATCGTGTACTGCCGTTCAACAATACTGGAAGTGAAAGTAGAGAGGTGCATCATTGACCGAGAGGAATACACAAGTCCAAATGAAAAGTCAGGGTGCCAATCTGGTCACCCCGTTTACTGGAATAACGAATTCCAACAAAATAACAGGTACAGAAAGAGAGCTTTTTAGATGAAGCAACAAATCTCTGGAGAGCGGTCAAGCTTCAGGTTGTTGATCCCCAAATGAGATGCCTCCTCCTACTCTTCCTCCTGCTCTTATAGACCTTAGTGGGAGTCTTCTCAGAGCTGTAGGTGGGAAAAGAGACAAGATAACCAGTGACAGCGCCCTCTAGCGTTCCGGAGTGGTGGTGCTTACATTTGATGACGCATGCTGGGTAATTGTGGCTAATTAAGAGGAAGTGGGTTCACCCTTCGAGGGGTCCCTTCTGAAATTTGTGAAAAGGGCAAATGGACCGAGGTGGGTTGAGTAACTGGACATTAAATGAAATGCAGTCGTGCGAGACGTGGTCTCATAATTTACTTACTGTTCCAATGCAGGAGGTCTTGTGAAGTGTGTTTAGTTGGGTGAGCCTCTCTTCTCTAAAGAATGCCTGGGAAGTTTGAAACAGGCAGCGGGTGATGAAGGAGCTCAAAGGCAATGAAATTCTGTTGTAACAGGTTGCTATAGAAAGTAACTATCTGTCTGTTTTAATGTAAAACTAGAAGCTGCATGGTGTAGATTTTAGGGGCAACACTTTACTGCAGCAAAAAGTGCAAACTACACTGCTGTCGAAAAACAGGTTGTGAATGTGACTTGAGAGGAGAAGTCAGCCAGCTCCAGTTAGCTGTAACAGCGTTAGGCTGGTCCTGCCCAGAGGGGCTCCAGGGAATAGCAGCCGTATTAGCAGCTAATTCTTTTAAATGACCTTCTTTCCTGATTTTCCACTATTTGCATTCCAGTTTGCTTGGTACTTCTCTGTCACACTTGTTTGTTTTTTGGTTTGGTTTCCAACAATTTCCATTAGATTTGCTGAATTGCAGTCAAAGCCCTAACTGCTGGCACAGGAACTTTACAAGTGGAAGTCACCATGTGGCCTCATGTTTGAATGGTGAGCCTGCAGCACTTGCTGTACTAAAGGTCTTTTACCTGATATAGTGCCTTTCATTGTGAATGCTCTCTCACCACATCTCAGGGTCATTCAATAAGGTACTGAACCTGAAGGACGACTTTTTAGCCTCTTAACCACAGCAAGAGAATAATACATACTGTAAAAAGTAGGGGGTGCTAATGAGGCCCCAAACCCCAGAGACAGTAATTCCCATCACAGTCCAATAAGGGGTCTTTATTGAACCTGAAGTATGAATTTTAGGCTCTTATCCACAGCAGGCAGCAAGAAAATAATACATAATGTAACCAGTAGGGTGCACCAGTGAGCCCCCAAACCCCAGATACAGTAATACCCAACACAGTTGCAGAATCAAATAAGGGATCTTTATTGAACCTGAAGGGGCAACTTCTCAGAATCTTATCCATAGAAGGAGGTAAGAGAATAATACATACTGTAACCAGTAGGGGGCGTCACTGTGCCTCCAGAGTGAGGCTGGGAGCATGTGCTGATTAGAGCGTGTTGACTCACTTACCACGTGACGAACTACCCGGATTGGGACACAAGTGCAGCCATGCAACAGGTGACACCTCAGCCCCAGGTTCAAATAAAGGATTCTTTATTGAAACTGAATGACAACTTCTTAGAATCTTGTCCATACCAGGCAGTAAGAGAATAATGCATACTGTAACCAGCAGGGGATGTCGCTGAGCCCCCAAAACACATACACATTAATGCCCAACACAGTCCCGGGTTCAAATAAGAGATAGTTTTTGAAACTGAAGGACAACTTCTTAGAATCTTGTCCATAGCAGGCAGTAAGAGAATAATGCATACTGTAACCAGTGAGGAGGGCCACTGAGCCCCCAAAGCCAGACACAGTAATGCCCCACACAGTCCCTGGTGCACACAGTTACAGGATAATTTGACTCTGTGCTCTCCTTCTGTCCTCTTGGTGATTGTTGCCCGCTGCCTCCCAACTCTGACTCCGGGCCCCCTTTTCAAGCAGTACCTGGGAATGCTTTCAGTACCATGGCACGGCCTGATAGCACTCTCTATCTTGCACTCTGGGGACACCGACAGGGCTGCGCTTTCCGGACTCCAACTCCCA
Organism: Erpetoichthys calabaricus; assembly: GCF_900747795.2. Classification (NCBI taxonomy): domain Eukaryota; kingdom Metazoa; phylum Chordata; class Cladistia; order Polypteriformes; family Polypteridae; genus Erpetoichthys; species Erpetoichthys calabaricus. The sequence goes on along the minus strand of NC_041411.2, from coordinate 45,975,823 downwards.
CGCTCCCCTGTGGTTGTGCAAACTGGGACGCCTCGAGAGGACCACTGCCACCTGTCGTAAGGGGGGATGGAACTACTCCTGGCCTCTGTCTTCTGCTGGTTCATCTCTTATATATCCTTCCAACCGGGCAAGATTTGTTTCTCTCGTCCAGCCGGGATGTCCGTCTGTCCTCCATGGCATGTACAATGTGAATTTCAGGAAAGAGTAAAATGACTGTAATTGCAGTACACTTTTAAACAGATAAGCGGTTCCTTTGTAGGGTTTAACTACTGATGAAAAGATTTGGTTTCATCCATCGCAGTCTGTCCTGAGCTTGCCCCCTTAGCGCATGCCATCTCCATCTCGGCATATAATGCTGATCACGCACCCCCCACCTCCATCTCTATAGGATTCCCAAGAAGGACTCTGGCGGATTTGTGTTTCAGCCAGACTGTTATTCCACTGCCAAGGCCATTTTCCGCCAAAAAAGCATCTAAGCACCCGTCCTCAATACAAGGTACCCATTTAACGTTGTCCAAACTACTAGAATATACATTTCAGGGTTCATAGAAAAACTATTTGATATTCGGTGTTTAGTTTCAGCGCTTGATGAGAAAAAAGACCAAGTTGAAGTGGAAAAGGTGGGGAAATATAAAAGCCTAATAAACTTAACGTTGTCATAAATGCTGCGGCACTTATCAGGATGAAGTCTGTTTTTTTATCTTGTTTCTTCACTGCTGCCTTCTCAGTGGCGCTTTTCTTCCCACCATACGTCTTGAATTGCTTTAGGTTTTCTGAAGATCATGTATTATTCATTGTGCTTCTGCATATTGGCAGGCAGCTATTGACTTGAGTGCATGACAGAGACATTGGCACCTGCACACACATTCATTGAGGGTCTGCTTTTCAAATGCGGGGCCCTCTGCTTGACTTTTTCACAGTTAGTCCCCCATAGAGAGGAAAATATCGGAGCTTTGTTGGAGTTTTATGGAGGGGGTGAATTTCTGTCACAGCCAAGGGTTCAACTTTTCATAAACGTTAAGCTTGTGCAGTTCCTTTGACTAGTTTTAAAGCACAGGTTGCAAGCAACGTCTTGGTGTAGCTGAGTGATTTTACAATAAGAACCATTTTATTATTACAGTGGGCATTATCAGTAAACATTGTCATTGATGAAACTGTTGAACTGCTTTGCCTATAGAAGATTAGAACAATTGTGAGAACAAGAACAGACCATTCAAAGTAACTAAGCTCGCCAATCCATTTGATCCATTTAATATTAAGCAAGCAAACCCTTCATCACAAATCAAAATGTTTTAAGTTATAAAAGGAATCGTCAGCAAACATACCACCTACACTTCAGGACATGTCATCCACCTGAAGCTAAGCCTGTTCAGGCCCAGCCAGTAATTGGAAGGAAGGCCAACCAAGAAATGCATGGGTTGCTGCTGGAAAGAGGTGTTGTTGAGGCCAGCTTATCCTGTGGTCTGTGTGTGGATCCCAGTGCCCCCGAGCAGTGACTGGGCTGTAAATATGAAGCCTCCCTTCAGACGAGAAATAAAACTGAGGTCCTGACTCTCTGTGGTCATTAAAGATCCTTGGGCATCTTTCAGAAAATGAAGGGTGTACCCTGAAGTCCCTGGGCTCCCTGATCAGTAGGGTTTATCCTGATGTCCTGTGTAAACTGCCCATCTTCAGCCTCTTCAGGTCTGGCCCTCTGAACAGTATGGTTAATCATGATGTCATGGCTAAATTGCCCATCACGGCCTCATGATGGCCTAATCACTAAGTTTTATCCCGATGTTCTGGATAAACTGACCATCACGGCCTGGTCTATTCTGGGCCCCCTGCAGTAGGGTGGATCCCGATGTTCAGGCTAAATTAGCCATCATGGCCTAATCCATTCTGGATCCTCTAATCAGTTGGATTTATCCCGATGTTCTGGCCCATACTGGGCAGCTTCTCCGTACTGTGAGGGAAGAAGAAGGAAAAGATAAAGTTAGCGGTAGCTCCCCCTCTCGTCTCAGTGGGTTATTGCATTCCTTAGATAGATAGATAGATAGATAGATAGATAGATAGATAGATAGATAGATAGATAGATAGATAGATAGATAGATAGATAGATAGATGTTCTGGCCCATACTGGGCAGCTTCTCCGTACTGTGAGGGAAGAAGAAGGAAAAGATAAAGTTAGCGGTAGCTCCCCCTCTCGTCTCGGTGGGTTATTGCATTCCTTAGATAGATAGATAGATAGATAGATAGATAGATAGATAGATAGATAGATAGATAGATAGATAGATAGATAGATAGATAGATAGATAGATAGATAGATAGATAGATAGATGTTCTGGCCCATACTGGGCAGCTTCTCCGTACTGTGAGGGAAGAAGAAGGAAAAGATAAAGTTAGCGGTAGCTCCCCCTCTCGTCTCGGTGGGTTATTGCATTCCTTAGATAGATAGATAGATAGATAGATAGATAGATAGATAGATAGATAGATAGATAGATAGATAGATAGATAGATAGATAGATAGATAGATAGATAGATAGATAGATACTTTATTAATCCCAAGGGGAAATTCACATACTCCAACAGCACCTTAATGATCTTTTCTAGTGATATCCACAACTGTTTCCAGGCCATTATAGAATCTCTTTGTAGAATAAGCCGTACTTGAACTCTTTTCACACTTGCTTTGCTTTACCCGGTGACATATGAAAGGCATGCAGGTATACATGGGGGACACTTGCTTTCATGTCATCACTTTTCAGAAGGCATACAGCACTTTCTCAATGAGCTGTGAGGGTAGCAACACATTTGTCCATGTCTATACACGTTGTCGATTGATGTACAGGTTGGTTGTTGATATATGATATTTCTGAGCATGCTTTACAGTCATAGCTTCAGTAAATGTCAATGTGTAAGTAGAGTATATTAATCTAAAATGGCAGTATTGTATTGTTAAGAGATGAAAACAACACAGATGCTTGCTGTCAGCAGTGATTTTCACAGGCAGACTTGTGAGGTGTCAGCATTTATCCTGAATGCTGCGGAGTCTCTTTTTGACTGTGCGCTTCTCCTTTCAGCCCACCCCAGTAATGTTCACCGCAGTAAGCTGCTGTACTAATCTTTCTTATATCAATGCTAGGTGTGATACAATTTCCCCGTCTTGTCATTTTCCGAGATAAAGTGAATTGCCTGAATTGTAGTCAAGGTTGCATTGTGCCTTAGTCTTTGCACTTTCCATGTTCTTGTTCTCCTTTATTGCTACCTAACTGCACTATGTTACAATTGTAATGACTTAATGTTGTGTGTAATGAGGGATAATGTTCTGAAGCTATTGATTTTACGAGCTTGATAAGGCGACTAACTCAGTAACTTGAAATCTTGCGTACCGTGTCACATTTCCTCTACACATTAACCTTTGCAGTCTCTCCAGACCATTCGAATGGCAGGCCATTTACTACCAAATTCATATTGGAGATTTTTTTTTTTCACAGTCATAAAAAAGACTTGTTTACTTTAAAAAGTTACATCATTTTTTTCGCAGATTTCAGCACTTTTAGATTTGCCTTTTTTTTCCCAGATATGGGTACAGTATAACAAGAAGCTGGTTTGGTCAGTCTGACATCTAGTCCATTAAGGGGTCTGACAGTGAAGGGGTGTGCTGTGTCATCAAATGTATGTGTTGGATTCCTCTTAAAAGCTGAACGTGTAGCCATTATTTACTTGTGCATCATCATCCTCATCATTTCTTATCACGCCACTGCCATATCCAGGTAAGAGCGGCGTCATTAGCCTCCGTAAGATCTTCATCGGTGCATGTAGGGCCTTGGGAACATTCATGGAGAAAGTGGTCCATTGTTTGGGTGGGCTCACCACAGGGACATTCATCGCTTGTTGTGAGGCTTGTCTCTTGTGTTGCCCTCCTTTGAGTTAGTTCGGTTAAGTGCGACCCAGTCTTTCCTACAGAGGTATGTTCCATTGGGTAGATGCTCTTGAGGTGTAGGTAGAGCTTCATTGGGACGGCTACGGTCAGTCTCTCGCCACCTCTCGAACCTATGTGTTGTGGACTGCTTTGGAATGAGGGGTTCTACTGTAGCAAAGCTCCGGCGAGAAGGTAGTCTGTGATTTACTTCCTGGTCGTGGTGGAGTGGGTGTCTGGAGTCCATCAGTTGCTTGTAATTTTCTACTCTTGAACTGGTTTCTAGTTGTATATGGGGAGGTGCGATTCCTGGCCTGTACAAAGCAGGACGGCAAATTGATCGCAATGTGCTGGTGAAGATTCAGCATGAAGTATTTAGCTCAGGGTCAACCTTGTTGGCATGGGTTGACCAAGCCCACACTGGTGCGCAAAACTCTGCAGTTGAATAACAGGGTGCCATGGCCGTTGATCGCAGGGTCTGCTCCCCAGGATGTGTTTGCTAGTTTGCTAAGGAGATTATTCCTGCTGGATATCTTCTTTTTGAGTTTAAGACTATATTCTTTAAAAGGCAGCATCCTGTCCAGGGTGATGCCTAAGTAAACAGGATGTTTGGTGTTCTTCAATACCTCGTTGTTCTTTCTGATATCTAGAGTTGTGTTTGCTTGTCTGTTGTTAAGATGGAAGGTACAGACCTGTGTCTTCCATGGGTTGGCATTAAGAAACCATTTAATGTAATACTCTGAGAGGATGCTGAGAGCATTAGTAAGTCTCTTTTGGATATCTTGGAAGGAAACGGACTGGGAGGCTAAGCAGAGTTCATCTGCGTAAATGAACCTCCTAATGTTGGTGAACACAAGCTGGTCATTGGTATAGATATTGAACAGAACAGGAGCCAGCACTGAACCTTGAGGAAGTCAGTTTTTCTGATTGTTCAAATTTGTCATGAAGAAAATGATAATTTGTCCTGTGTATGAGACATTAACTTGTGCTGACAGTACCTTGCGCATGTGTAGCGTTCCCCGTGTATTTTTGTCTCTCTTGGGGTTTTGAAATATGAAGATTCCATTTCTGACGTGGTCTAGAGTTAGGTTTAGGGATGTATTTGGAATTGAATGAATGATAACACGGCACGGTGACGCAGTGGTAGCTCTGCTGCCTCGCAGTAAGGAGACCTGGGTTTGCTTCCCGGGTCCTCCCTGTGTGGAGTTTGCATGTTCTCGCCATGTCCGTGTGGGTTTCCTCTGGGTGCTCCGGTTTCCTCCCACAGTCCAAAGACATTCAGGTTAGGTGCATTGGCGATCCTAAATTGTGTGTGTGTGTGCCCTGTGGTGGGCTGGCGCCCTGCCCAGGGTTTGTTCCTGTCTAGCGCCCTGTGCTGGCTGGGACTGGCTCCAGCAGACCCCTGTGACCCTGTGTTAGAATATAGCGAGTTGGACAATGGCTGACTGAATGATAACACAGTTTATGAGCCTTTTTAATCTGACTTCCATACACTTAATGATCTTCTCTGGTTTACTGATGGTTGTTCTCTCAATGTTCTTCTCTTCCTTGACTTAAGTGCAACATTTGACACATTGCACTTGGTTACAAGGTTTTTGTTTCCTTCATAATTTCTTGTGTTTCAGATAGATTTTGTGAGGCAGAAAACAGAAATAACTATAAAATTTTCCCATCACGCAAGGTTTTTGAGAAACGGCTAATTTTGTAAATAAATGACAAAGTTTTCAGATCAGGGTGTTTCACATAGTCATGGGTGCTCAGGTTTAGCTGCCTGGCAGTAGCTCATGGTTTTCTTAGGTCAAAATCATATTTTACAGACATAACTGATGCAATTTATACTAGAGACTCGCTTAGCTAAAATATTGCAACAAAATCAGTCTGATCATGTGCGTTCAGGCGCCCGCCGGCATTCCCAAGCGTGCCTTTAAGACTATGGCTTGTTTCCATGGCAACGCAACCCTATATATATATATATATATATATATATATATATATATATATATATATATATATATATATATATATATGTGTGTACACCTAGTAGCAGCAGTGAGTAGCAGCTACAGTCTTTGTAACCAATGTCATTGTCAATGAGTATTACATTAAAAAATAAAACTGTTGAGTTCAAAGGCTGTGAATTTAATTTCATAAAATTTCTGAAATATCGGACCAATCTCACAATAGCTGTGACACGTTTTGTTACATCTGTGGCGATTTCACTTTGAAAGCACAGAAACGGAGAATGAGAGCACTCATAAATAAGGCATATGAGTTTGGGTGCAAAATTGGTGAGCAGGACAAAGTATGGACTCCTCATACATGTTGTGCATCTTGTACTACCAGTCTGCGAGCTTGGCTGAAGGGTGTGTGTCCATCCATGCCGTTTGCCATCCCAATGCTAAGGAGGGAGCGGAAGGATCATGTAACTGATTGTTACTCCTGCATGACGAATGTCTCAAGTATTTCAAGAACAGGATTTCAGGATTTCCAAGAACAGGAAGTTTATTGAGTACCCGAACTTTGCCTCTGCAATGAGACAAGTGCCAGACGATGAAATTCTTCCGGTTCCAAAACCACCAGAAGTGTGGATGCCGGAGGATGACGACAAGGAAGCAGAGATGGATGAGCCAGTGCAGCTGCTGACGATCCAGACTTTGAGCCATCAACATCCAGTGACTGTCTGACTTTTTTCGTTAACATCGATGGATTGCTTTCTGCTCACGGATGTGAAAATGATCCAACACAGAATGGCAACTGTTTACTGACTCATCATTGTTAAGTTTGAAGGTCGTTTTGTTGCACAATGACAATACCTACCCTTCCATACCTGTCAGATATGCCTTTCATATGAAGGAAAGGTATGAGAACATGCAGCTGCTGCTAAAACACATTCAGTACTTGAGATACAGCTGGAATATATTCGGTGATCTGAAGGTGGTTGCACTTTTACTTCGTCTGCAGCTTGGATGCACCAAGTGCAAGTGGGACAGCTGAGCAAGAGATTCACAATATGTGATAAAGGACTGGCCACCTCGCAGGGAAGAACATATTTCTTCAACCTTTGCACATCAAACTTGGGCTAATGAAAAATTTTGTCAAGGCAATGAACAAGGAAAGTGAACCCTTTGCATACTTGCGAGAGATGTTTCTATGCATCAGTGATGCCAAGATAAAAGCAGGTGTTTTCGTTGGCCCACAGATCTAAAAGGGGATGAAGGTAGTCACTTTGAGGACCTTCTGCAGGGTGCTGATTGTGTCGCATAGACCATCTTCAAGAATGTCATTTCTAACTTTCTGGGCAACTAAAAGGCACCAGACTTAGTCAAACAGGTTCAAAGTCTGCTCCAGGCATACAAGCCGATGAACTGTAACATGTCGCTGAAGATGCATTTTCTTCATTCCCACTTGGACTTCTTCCCAGCCAACCTCGGCACCGTCAGTGACAAACGTGGTGAAAGCTTTTACCAAGACATTGCCAACATGGAGAAACACCACCAGGAAAGCCGTCTGTGCTGGGAGACTATTGTTGGACATGAAGCATCGGACAGTGACTACAAACGAAAATCTGTGGCAAAACATTTCTAGCTTTTGGTCGTGTTGTTTACCTTGCAGTATCGTAGCGTAGACCTATGCCGCTGGAGTCATTACAATGTTAAATGCATAATTGCAGTTTTCTTGAAAACCCTATGTGATACAGAAATTACAAATACATATTTGTGTTCAGCGTGTAAAAATCTATTGGTTTCACCAAAAATTGTAGAGGGAACAAAATTTTTCAATAAATTTGCTGGCCAGTGAATTGTTAATCACGATGTACTCATCTCCCATCTCTCCTCTATTAGTATTGCTGGCATAGCCTTGCACTGTTTCATGATGTATACAGTTATCCCTCCTCGATTGCGGGGGTTGCGTTCCAGAACCCCCCACGAAAGGTGAAAATCCACAAAGTAAAAACCATATGTTTATATGGTTATTTTTATATTGTCATGCTTGAGTCACAGATTTGCACAGAAACACAGGAGGTTGTAGAGACAGGAACTTTATTCAAACACTGCAAACAAACATTTATCTCTTTTTCAAAAGTTTAAACGTGCTCCATGACAAGACAGAGATGACAGTTCCGTCTCACACTTAAAAGAATGCAAACATATCTTCCTCTTCAAAGGAGTGTGCGTCAGGAGCAGAGAATGTCAGAGAGAGAGAGAAAAGCAAACAATCAAAAATCAGGTGCTCTTCGGCCTTTTAAGTATGTGAAGCACCGCCGTGGGAAGCATGTCGCTCGACAAAGCAACCACAAGGAAGGGAGCAATGTGAAGGTAGTCTTTCAGTGTTTTTTAGTGGAGCGTCCGCATCCTCTAGGGGTGTGAACAGTCCCCCTGCTCACAATATATTTGAGGAGTTTTATTTAATACGTAATACATACTCTGATTGGGTAGCTTCTTCAATATCGTCCCTTGTATGAAATCAACTGGGCAAACCAACTGAGGAAGCATGTATCAGAAATTAAAAGACCCTTTGTCCGCGAAAAATCTGTGATATATATTTAGATATGTTTACATATAAAATCCGCGATAGAGTGAAGCCGTGAAAGTCGAAGCGCAATATAGCGAGGGATTACTGTATTACAGAAAGCCTTTTAAACAGTCACACACCAAAGAGTGATTCTGAAACTTGAATCTGTAGGCATCAGAGATTACGTACAAAACCGGATCTCAAGTTGGTTAACCGACAGGAGACAAAGAGTACAAATAAGAGAAGAATGGAGTGAGGTCATCAGTGGAGTCCCTCAGGGGTCTGCCCTTGGACCATTACTTTTTCTGCTTCATATTAATTTTATTGATTCTATTTTAGTTAGTTAGTTTAGTTGAAATTTGCAGGTGATTGTAAAATTGTAGCAATGGTAGACACAATTCAAAATACTCAGACAAGCTTCAGAACTGCCTGGACACAGAAAAGGACAAAGTGCTACACATGGACAAAATGAATGTCAGTTAGAAATAGATAGATAGATAGATACTTTATTAATCCCAATGGGAAATACAAGATGGGAGACACTGTCATACATTAAGGGGGGCAGGCAGGGAGTGTGGTGTAGTGGTTAAGGCTTTGGAATTTAATTCCTGAGGTTATGGGTTTAAATCCCACTACTGACACCATGCAACCATGAGCAAGTCACTTCACCTGCCAATTGGAGAAACTAAAGAAATATAACAAATGGTATTGCAAATGTCATAAGTCACCAGCCAAATAATAAGTAAAAATGAAATTCATTAAAGAAAGCAGCTTCTGAAAAGGTGTTAGAGTTTTATGTTGAAATGTTTGCATTGTCTAGAGGCAATTAAAAGGCAAACAAAATGTTAGTTTATATCATAAAATGGTTGAATATAAATCAAGCGGCATTATGCTCAGACTATATACATTCGACCCTTGATATACGAATGGCCTGACATGCAAACAACTTGATTTACGACCAAAATTTTTGTTTTGATTTACGACCATCATCTTGCGTTACGACCTGAATGCGGTCACGTGTATCCGCTTGCGCGATTGTAAACAAACAGCCGAGAGCGTTTGTAAGCATCAGTCAGAGCCCAGATACATGTGTTTGTGGACGTAATTTCAGTCAGTGCAGTGATTTATTTAATCTTTTTTGATAATTGCTAAGGAAGGAAGAGAAGGTAACGAAGGTAAAGAAAGCAATTACAATCGAAATGAAGAAGGAATTTGCACGGAAATATGAGAGTGGCGTTCGTGTGACCGATCTCGCTAATATGTACAGCATGGTGAAATCCACCATCTCGACAATTTTACAAATAAAAGATTTGTATAAGGAGGCTCCTTCCAAACAATAACCACTTTCCATTTCATTCTCCTCCTCCTCCCTTCCTGCAGCCCAAAGATGTCAAATTAAATGGTGAGTACAGTATGAAATTGCTGTTTCTGGTAGGCTAGGCACTTTTTATAACTTTTTGGTTAGTACATTAGAAAAATTATTGGTGTTTTGGTAAATTATGCACATTATACAACCCTTTTTTATTATGAAAAGGTTAAGTAAGTGTTGCTGTGGGAGGTTCGGAATGCATTATGGGTATTTCCATCATTTCTTATGGGAAAAATAGTCTTGTCTTACAACCAACTTGAGTTACAACCAGCCTTCGTGAACGAATTGAGTTCGTAAGTCAAGGGTCCACTGTAATGCACTAGTGAGACCACATCTGGAGTACTGTTTGAAGTTCTGGTCATCACAGTACAAGACAGACAGAGTGGCACTTGAAGCTGTGCAGAGGAGAACAACCAGGATTTAAGGACATGTCCTACTCTGACAGACTCTAAGAATTAAACCTGTTTATTCCTGAGCAAAGGAGACAGCGTTTAGACCTGATCCAGGTCTTCAGAATCCTCAAAGGCTTTGATAAAGTAGATCCAACAGAATTCCTTCAGCTTGAGGGTGAATCACGTACTCGAGGACATCAGTGGAAATTAAGGGGAAGTCCATTTGGGACTGAAGCCAGGAAGCATTTCTTTACGCAAAGAGTTGTGGGAATCTGAAACAAACTAAGGAGACATGGAGATGATGCAGAAATCTTGACATGCTTTAAGAAGTATCTGGATGAGATATTGGGACACCTTAGGTATTAGCTGAACAAACAAGCCTGATGGACTGAATGGCCTCCTCTCTTTTATCAAGTTTTTCATATTCTTATAAACCACAGAAGCAAGACTGCTAACTGAATACCAGTGTAGTATAATTCTGAAAAATAACAGAAAAATATCAATTTTGGAATCAACAGATATGACATGGGAGAGATCAGTTACTGATAACAACTCCAACTTTGTGTGCTGGTGCATCTCTAGTTTCTCCTAAACCCATCGCTCTGTGGATAAGTTGTATCTGTAAATGTTCTATCAAAACTCCCAAACCTCTCTTAAACAGCCTGAAGACCACATTATGTCTGTCTTTACCTCTTCTGTCCAGTTTAAAGGGTTGCCATTGTTATTTATTTTTTCAACTAAAGATGCAAAGGCATCCTGGATTTCAGCCTACAGCACAGGGTATTCAACCATAGTGCACTCTACTGCTACAACGACAGTGCAATATGCGTCACTTTTCAAATGTGTCAGTAACAGAGCTATTGACGTGTTTTTTTGCATTGTGTCCATGATGAAAGTCGTGCTATCGGGTGTACACCATGGAATCCTGAGTTCTTTTTGGTTGGGTCACAGTTCGTTTATCTTTACACTTAAAGTTTTAAAAGTCACAAGTGTTAAAGGAACAGCACTTTATATATATTTTATTATATATTATATATTTTATTACAGCAATTTGCAATTCTGAATTACAGCCTCAAATAAAGATGGATTACTAGTAGGAAGCACTGCAAAGTTATGGTGGTAATGATTCAGCTACTCTGGGCTACTGCTCTACTAGTGGAAGGCTTATTTTTGTTGCTGTTACAGTTTTTCACCTAAGTTATTTGTTACATTTAACAATGTTTAAAATGATTCTAGTGTTGCTGTTGATTGTCGGTTTCTTTCATTTTGAAATGTGCTTTACAGCTATAGTGCATGTGTATTTATATTAAATTTAGGACTAATCATTTTTACGGCACATTTCAAATGTTACTATCATTTTATCTTTTCATTATCATTTTCAAATCATGGTCACATCAGGTGCAAGCCTAGATGGGGGTGCCTTCTTCCTGGAAAATATTTCTTGATCCCCACTACCCTTCAACGATGGAACATAGAGGGTCTCAGGACTCCTGCAAGTTTTGAAGAAATGTACTTAAGAAAGACATCTCTGGAGCACACCAAGCAAGCTACAGTATGTGCTTGCCTTGCAGTCACAGATGTGCTAACATTTATTGTTTGGACCAAACTTTTGTGTACAGTAGGGACCGCTCCAGCTCCCTAAGCACCCAACACAGAGAGGCTCTGGACAAATCTCAGTAAGACAAGAGAGTTTTTATTTGAGGCACACTCTTCCCCAAGTGTTTCCCACAGCACAATAAGGACAGCAAGCACACAGCAACTCTTTGCCTCTTCTTTCCCTTCCTCTCTCACATTGCCTCCTCTGCTCCTCCCAGCAAGCTTCGTCCTCCTTCCTCCCAACTCTAGCTTCCTGAGCAGTGGCAGGCAGCTGTTTTTATAATGCATCTCTGGTGTTCCCAAGGTTTTACCCAGAAGCTCTTCCAGGTAAGGCTGGAGACTCATAAAGTAGTCCCCACAGCACCCCCTGGAGGCACCCATAGAACCCAACAGGGCTGAGGCCAATAACTACAGTTCCCATGATGTCCTGTAGGAAACTATGGCACTGCTTCAACCTGCTGGGGCTACCATCTAGCAGCCTGGGGGAGACAATGCCCCATAGATGCTGTCTCCCCCATCCTCCCACCTTGAGGACATCCTGGCCGGATAAGGATGCCGGCTATCCCACACAATATACAAGAGCATCTTTAGCATATAGGTGATAGTAAAAGAGGATGAACCTAGCATGAAAATAAAATAAAAATAAGACAGACGTTAGCACCTTTATGTTAGGTAGAAAGCCCAGTGAGGGCTGGGTGGTCTTTTGGCCCGGAACCCCTACAGATTTTGTTTTTTCTTCAGCATATTTGCAGTGGATTATTTTTTTCTGTCCTTCCTGGTCATTTGCCCATAGATCAGTCTTATCATAAATGACTTAATAGCCTTATCTTTAAATTAGGATTCTGTTACTAGTATATCTCTGTTATGTAAGTACATATTCTTTATTAAATATTTTTTTTATACATTAAGTATTTAGTTATATGTAATTATCTATTTTTTTTCTCTTGTAACTCTACTTTTATATTGTGTGCAGTACTACACAGAGCTACATTCCTTCTCTGAAAATATGCTATAGAAATACATGTTGTTGTTGAATATGGAATTGTTTCTTGTTGATGAGACTCAGTCAGTGGCTGCTTCCTACAGAAGTGTTTGTATATTTTAAAGCAGATAGCCTTTGTTATGTTGGTAATTTTATGGCATCCTTTCCAGGATAAGTTGAACAGCTGCATCTGTAAGTAAGAGCAATGTTAGCTTATTTAACACAGAAATCATGTGAGTCTAAGAGTCCGCGATACTAAAGAGTTATCAAAAGAGTTTCTCAAGTCAAGAAACTTCTCATCGCATTGCCCCATACTCACTCATGGACACCAAATGCAGCCAATCTGGGTTTTCGCCCCATGAAGTCCATTTTGGTGATTCGTGAGACTTATCTCACTCATTTATTTGTGTTCCCAGTTATTGTTGTTGTGATGATGTTCAGTCCCCATGGTGCCATTTTATATCATTGTCTCTTTCCAGCACCATCTTTTTGCACTTCCGTCCGTGTCATTTAGTTGTTTTCCTGCCTATGGAAAAGTCATCTCAGATAAAGGAACACTGGAGTCATTGGGTAGAAGGGTCTTTTCATCTGACTGGCTGGCCAGCACTGACTCAGCTGTGGAATAGCCAATAGGGTGGAGGCGGCTTATTGGCCGAGGTCTCCTGGACTCTAAACTGTGTCTGGCTTGTCTGACTCCTTTTCTACAATCTGGCAGATGTAGCAGATTGTTTTTGATGTATTTGAACAAATCTGTGTCCTCATATGTGACAATTTTATATTTAATAAGTGATATAATCTATTCTAGCATTTTTCCTGCAGTTTCTACTACTTTATTGTATTTTTGATGTGACATACATAGATTGGCCATCTAGGTCTGTGAAGAGGATTACCTGTGTTCTGTGTTCTGTTTTTTTTTCTTTTAGATTCTTAATCTTTTAATTAAAATTTTAATTAAAAATAGATAACATTCCATAGAGTCAAGTGAAAATTTAACAAATCAAAACCAAAACCAAATTCGGCCTCCACTCAAGAGAAAGAGAGAGGAGCCAGCAAATGAAGCTACTCTATAAAAGGAGATAGAAAAGAAGATCATCCTTTTCCCCAAAATGGAAGCTAAAATGTTATCGATTAGATCTTGCCATATTTTAAAAAAAGTTTTGAACAGATCCTCTAAGTGAGAGTTTGATCTTTTCCAATTTTAAGTAGTATACCCACTGACAGGAGTGTGGTGGGGTGGGATTCTTTCAGTTGAGCGAGACAAGTCTACGTACTAGTAGTGAAGTAAAGGCAATTACAGTTTGTTTGTCCTTCTCCACTTTAAGCCCATCTGGGAGTCCACCAAACACAGCTGTTAGTGGGTTAGGAGGGATTGTGACACCAAGGCTGTCTGATAGGCATGCAGAGATTTTTGTCCAAAATATTGTTAATTTGGTGCATCCCCAGAACATGTGGCCCAGTGAGGCTGGAGCTCGATTGCAATGTCCACATGTTGAATCTTGCTCTGGAAACATTTTGGACCATTTTAAATGAGATAAATGATTGAATGCTTTGCACATATAGAGCTCAAGTGTATTCTGTGCATGGCTGCCTTCCACTCTTTTTCTGAAATATTAAGTGATAGATCCTTTCCCACAATGTACTTTGGGGTCTTTGAAAGGAAGAGATTTTAAAATATCTCTCTATTATAAAAAAAAATCTTGAAAGGAGACGAGACGTGATTTTCTCAGAGAGACACTTTCACTTCCCGCGAGACGAGACTTTGTGTCAAGAGATTTAACCACACCCGGGGCCAGAAGTAAAAGACAAAGAGTAGATGACAAAGTAGAACGTCGTGAAGAATTCAAAAACGTTGGCTCGAAACACATGCAGAGCAGGTTAGAGATGATGGAAGTACGAAAATTCAATAGCGCAAACAAATGGAAATTATTACTCTGTGAAATAACGGAACAGCAAAAAGAGATTGAATATATTGTTCGGATTTAAACTTTAAGTTAGAGAATTGTAGATTGTCTAATGCTTGTTGCCATCGGAGAAAAGTAGTGTTTCTTCCCAATGAAGGGAGTATCCGTGAGAATTAAAGATTTGTTGTTTGGTGAAAGTGAAATCCCGCGAGAGAAAAATTCAAGCCCCGTGAGACAAGAGTTTATGCAAAGAGATTTGGAAAAGTCCTGCCCACATAACCACGCACACGGTTCAATCATGTCTCATTTGTGTGCATGCTATTGTCAGACACAGTTCGTGTAGAGAGAAAGAAATGATATCACTCACAGGCAGTTATATGTTGTGTTGTCACAATGTAATTCCAAACATGGAATCAAAATTAAATTCAATATTGACGAAAAGGTAAAAGCGAAAAGAGATTGAATATATGGATATAGGTGATATGACAGAAGTATGTAGATATTGTTTGGCTTTAAACTTTAAGTCGGAGACTTGTAGATCGTCTAAGTCATGTTGCCATCAGGGAAAAGTACTGTTTCTTCTCAATGAATAGGCGTATCTGCAAGAATTAAAAGACTTGTTGTTTGGTGAAAGTGAAATCCACATACGCGAGTGGCAGAAATGTGAAGTTGCTGGCGCATAGCGCAGGCAGGGGGGTTGGTGAGCGAAGCGAGCAGGGTGCGAAGCCCCCTAGTTTTTATAAATTGTCCAGATGCTATCTGAGTCTCCTGAGTTGAGGAAAATTGGGAAGGTTCTGTTTAGCAAAGTTTCTAGCTTGAAAGTAGTGGATGAATTGTGTTGATGAGAAGTTGTGTTTGAAGTGTAATTGTTTCTAGGATGCAAAGACATTATCTCAGTACAAGTCCCTAAGTGTTTTAATCCCAGACATTTTCCAGACATTGAATAGTGTATATGTTTGAGAGGGACAAAAAAGGTGGTTGTTATGTAGAAGTGCAACAGATAAAAGCTTTTCTGTCTTAAAGTGCTTCCTAAGTTGGTTCCACATTCAGATAGAATGAAGGGTAATTGAATTTTTAGTGTAATGACAGTACTTTGTATTTACTTGGCGACAGAGCAGGGAATATAAAGAAGTACTGCAAGATTTTATTTCTATTGCAGACCAGGCTTGTTTATATTCATCAATTTGTGTCGAAGCTCTGGTCTTTATAGCTGGTATATTTGCCACCCAGTAATAAAACTGAAAGTTGGGTTGTGCCATGCCACCTTCTGCTTTAGGTTGTTGTAGGTTCGTCCTTTGGATGCGTGGAGGTTTTGAATTCCAAATAAATTAGGTTATGATTGAATCTAATTTCTTAAAAAAATATTTGTTGATGTATATGGGGATACTTTGGAATAAGAAGAACAACTTGGGAAGGATGTTCATCTTAACAATGTTGATTCTCCCTGCTAATGTAAGGTGGAGGGTAGACTTATTTAATTTTTTCCATGCAAACAGCAAAATATTGTTCTGTTTTGTGTATTGTATTGTATTTACCCCATTTTGTAATTACCCAATTAGGGGGTCTCTCCCTGAATAGCATTTTCCAAGATTTTGTCCACATTTTTCCCCTACAAAGTTTTTTATTTTGTTAGGATGGGACATGTTGGGTAACTGTCCCACCCTGTTATTATGTCATTCATGAATTGTGGACAATACCTTTTTGTGTAGTGCCATTCTACACAGTGAGTTGTGATTCATATGCCCACAAGAACGGTGGGTCATGGGGCACTTCACAATGTTTATATCATTTTGTGTCATCTGTGTGGTTCAGAAGTTCAACGCTAATAACAGAATGGTTTTCTTTCTAGAAGGCATATTATTTGAAAATGAATGAAAAAAGTACATTGATGTAGCAAAACATATAGACTTTATTCTCCGGAATGTGAATGGATAGATCCATCAGGGTGTACCCTCAAAACGTTTAACTGTTGAATTGTGTAAGTTCACCACCGGGGGACAGTACTGAGGTGATGCATACTCTTGTTTTCAAATAGCTTTGCCTTTAATTTATCCCTAAACATTCATGACAATCTGTTTGCATGCATGGAAAAAAATAATGTGTCGCATAGCATGATTTCTTGGAGCTGGAAAAACGCAGGTTATACTCTGACCTAGACCAAGATGAATATACATACTGTAACCACCAGAGGGCACCCTTGAACCCAAACCTTAGACACAGTAATGATATTTATCCACAACACTGTCAATACAATAGTCATCCTTTCCACAATAATAATAAATCAAACCAGATCTTCCTCTTTCCGTCCTCCAGATGAGTGTTGTCTGCTACCTCCCGACTCTGACTCCCTTAGGTGTAGCAGCACACTCTGTCTTAAACTCAACTTGAGAACTGCTTCCAGCTTCCTGTCTCAATCCTTTGAAGATTTCTTGGCAGTCCTCCCCAGGCAGCTCCCTCTGGAGGTTCCCAAAGACCCCCACAGGGCTGCGTCTCTGGACTCCATCTCCCATGCCACCCTGCAGGTGTCCTAAAGTGATCCAGCCCTGAGGAACACTGCCACCTGTTGTATGGGGAAATGAGCTTCTCCTTGTGGCCTCTTATGCCTTCACCTTCCATTATTGATTCATACCCGGCAAGGATGCCTATTCGTCCTTTGTGGCACCTACAATATGAAATTTAATGAAAAATCACTAAAGCTATTGTCAGGTGAAGCCCAGAAATACAGACAAACATTCTCAGCTTTATTTACATAGATGAATATTTTTATAAAATTCTTTCTGTTTCTAAATATTTTTGGTTTACTTTATTAATTGTTTTCTGTTTTCTGTTAATTCTATTAAATATTGTTCTTTTCAGTTCCCTGACATAGTAGCTGTGGGGATTATGAGAAGCTTCAGCCCAGTGCTTAGCTGTTCTGCACTTGCTGTTTCGCTCATTTTGGATTTCTGTTTTTGTAGATGCTTGCCCTTTGTCTAGTTTTTCAAATTTGGCTGTTGGCACAAAACTCCAAGAGCGAAGGCTCTTTAATTCAAGGTTAATTTTTAAAAAGCAGATGAAATTCCAAGGGGACCAGCCTGAACATCCTCCAAATCCTGCTATTAAATTGAATCTACGTCCACCAGACATGCTGGAATAATAAATTGTGAGAAACTATGAAAATTAGGGATCTGTTCCAAAAAGAGAAATTAGTGAATCTGGATCTCAAAACGAATAATGGTTTACTTTAGTGCAGTAAAGTTTGCAATCCCCGATACATTTATCCAGATTAACGTGCATTCACAGCAAAATTTGCAATCCCTTCTGAGTCGAGCACTGAGCAGCTGATCAACCACAAATTGCAAGCCTAAAAAATGGGGGGAGCAACCTTCATGGCAGCAGAGCAAGAGGTGATGAATGAAGTTTGTGTAAAGATTATTGGCATATCCTCCAAAACAACAGCAATATAGCAGCAGCGAAAGAAAATGGTGGAACATCACTGAATGAATGCGTAAAACAGTTAGTCAGTGAAATTTGGGTAAATGTTGTGCGTAAAATGGTTGTACTGTGAAATGTTACATGCCTTCAGGTAAGCACTGTATTCCATTATTGCAATATTAATGATATCAGAAAAGTGCAAGACAAATGACGCTAAGTTTTCAATATACACAGAGTAATTCTAGTTGTTACTGTTAGAGAGGTCGAACATTATTATGCCTGCACTTAACTCTGTATTGCCCTGTAATTACATGCTAAAAGACACCAAAAGTTAATCATTTTCATGTAGAAATCAAGAACTGAAAACTCATAGTGCCCACTCTTAGAATGGTAACTTATGTTAATCAAACTTGAGCCCCGCGTATTTGGCCTCAATATTTGTAATTATGTATATGGTGTCGCTTTATCTAAAGAATGACTAGGAAACACTCTGTTATTTATAGTAAATATTTGATATACAGACATGGGCTTCATTTGTAAAAGCCATCAATCAGCCAAATGAACTACAACACAATGCTGAAGTCATAATGTTGTCTTATTCCATTACAAAGCCAAATTTCAAAACTGCAGTAATAATCATTGGTATAGGTATATGCTGAAGAGGAGGTGAAGAACGGATGAAGATGGGCAGCTTGTTCCACCAGCCTGTCGGCTGTCAGTCATTATTGCTTAGAAATGCTGCAGTTGTTTAAATTAGGTGGCCCTACCTGCAGCTTTGTTGAAATCTTCTTTGATCGTGACTGTTTATTTTAGTCTTGGGAAGACAGCCTGTTTGTGCGTGCGTGCGTGTGTGTGTGTTTGTGTGTGTGCAGACAGCGCTTCAAAGTTAGGCTCACGTTTGTGATCGTCTTACCGAGTTGTGTGACATCTCCATTGTTGTGATGAAAACTACCCATTCCAAAAAACAGTAAGGTTTTTGTTGATGTCAGCTCAAACTCACGATGTGTGACATTGAACATACTGAGATATATTACACCCTCGGATATAGAGTGACAATAATGTTCAGGTAGACACATCACTGAGCATGTCAGAATGTCTAATCATTGAACAAAATAGACTTAAAACAAGAACTCCAGTCCAGGCCAAAATATAACTCTATCTATCTATCTATCTATCTATCTATCTATCTATCTATCTATCTATCTATCTATCTATCTATCTATCTATCTATCTATCTATCTATCTATCTATCTATCTATCTATCTATCTATCTATCTATCTGTTATATAGTGCCTTTCACATCTATCTATCTATCTATCTATCTATCTATCTATCTATCTATCTATCTATCTATCTATCTATCTATCTATCTATCTATCTATCTATCTATCTATCTATCTATCTATCTATCTGTTATATAGTGCCTTTCACATCTATCTATTGGGTGTAAATGTTTAGGTGTGTATGCCCTGGAGTGACAACAGCACAAGGTATACATAACCACACAGATGCACATGCAGTCCACTTTTGGGATATCAGAATGGCTGGATGATGTTGTTGAAAATGCTAATAAGTAAAACTAGCGAGTGAAGTAAATACATCTAAATTAAAACAAGTAAAAACCATTGGCCGAGAAATGAGGGGTGACATGAAATGTAGATGAGCCAAGGCTATGCTGGAGCAAGGAAGCCATAACCAAATCTGGTTATCACGAGGTCAGACCACAAGGCACAATCCCATCAGGCCAGTTTTCGTTGACTATTGCAAAACTAGAGCACGGGTGGCTTGCACATCTGACTCTTTTTTAATTTGTTAGTGAGGAAAGGCACATGAGTTTAGCTTTAAATATTTTCTTGCCATTTGTTTCCTGGCCTGGTAATTGCAGTATCTCCATAAGGTCAGTTCTGCCCTCAGGTGTGGTCCTTCAGGTCCTGATTGGTGCCTGGCTGGCCCACAGCCCCCTCCACTGCACATGTTAACTTTCAGAAGTCACTTTTTTCTCTCGTCTAAACTCTGTTATTTGAATTTGCTGGTTGGTCTCCTTTCATCTCCTTTACTCTCCCATTGATTGTGTTTGAGGATCAGCTCTGAGGTAGACGTCTGTGTGTTGTGATACTTTGATGTTTGCTTGTGTTGATTCTGGATAAGGTGGTGGGAAGGGTACTGTGTGAAGATGGAGAGTGTGGAATTTCATCTTTTAATAATGATACACCAAATTAATGGTTATTTTATATTCTTGTAATTGCACTGTATGTGGTAAAAATTTTGCTGGCACCGATGTATCATTGTACAAATCAGTACGCACTCTTCATGTATCACTGACAGTTTTTATTTATTGAATATTAGTTAATGAATCCACTCAAAATCACTAGCTACAGATGATCGAGACACTTGTTTCAAGCAGCAAAACAAGTTTGTAAAGCCGTATGTGTATAGTTTTCTCAGTTGATAGTCAGAATGCAGGCATGTGAGGTTAGTGCTGTCCTGGATGTGTGCCCACGCAGTGCTGCCGGATCTGAGAGGTTGTATGTTATATCACTGATACATGTTGATTACTTCCGCACGTACTTTTTCTGATCTAACTTTTGTCATTTAGGTCTGTTAAAGAGTTGGAAAAAAGAAGAAAGAGAAGAACTCATGTGCGAGATGTGATGAAGGATCATGGGCACCTACAAGGTATTTCAAATGTTTGGACACATTTTAGTGGACTCACTGATTAGTCTGTCCATTTAACTAAGGGTTCATGTGATGCGCCAACAATAAGGATGGCTTCATCTGCTGAGGTGCCATAGATGGACTGTAATATGTCGGTCTCATTGATGTGATTATAGTATTTGTGGTGAGCAAAAAAATGAAATTGTGACAAAATATTGGGTGAGATGTTATGTTGTAGTATTTACTACTTGCTGTGGTAAAATCTTATGTGATCAATTAGTTTTAGTTTTGTTTCATTATCCAGAGCAGTTTTAATTTTAATGCAAAATAATGTCTTCTAAAGACAAAGAAGGCCTGTCATGAAGTTAAATACTCCATCACCATTGACGTTTGGTTGCTCTCATACTCGAACTGTGTCGGCATTTGTATCTTTGTTTTCCAAAAAAAATCTTCAAAAAACTAACCGTAGACTCCATCGCTAAAGGAACTTTAGAAAACTGAGCCCCATTAAGCTATCAAATATTGTATGAAACTTTAGCCAAGTGTAAACGTTTAAGGAGAGCATGCGGAGGTAAAGTTTTAGCTTGTGTGCAAATGTTTCATTGACCCAAGACATTTCTTTGACTTGGAATTTCCAAACACCAGATCCTCCACCGTTCAGTGTGCATTGTCTGTTATGACGTTTCTGACACCCAAGCACATTCCAGCACTTCTTTGTTCACCTTCTTTACCAAATCTGTCACCATGCATGTTTTGTTTTGTGAATGAACAAACCATCAATAACATCCAAGTTGCTGTGACCGATGTTCTGACAGACCTCACCAGAGAAAATTTTTAAGAATGGTTCTAGAGTGGAAGAGGCAATGGAGTCAGTGTGTTCCACCTGAAGGAAGCTAATTTGAAAGAGATGGGGTTAATGTGCAATCATTTTTACAATAAAGTTTTATTTGATTGTCTGATCAATTTCATAACGGACCTCGCATTTTCAAGCTCTTGAGAGAAGGTAGCTGATGTTGTCAATTGGATAATGGTTAAAAGACATTTCCAGGGCCCTCAATTTTATGGTGGGGTGCGTAGGCCATTTTTCTCAGACACACAATGGCTACATGTTTCTGTTCCTTACTTAAGGGCCCACTTTTCTTATTCAGTTCTTCCTCCTGCTCTCATTATATTTTGCCAGAAATTTCTGTTCTTAGTATATCCACATCGAAACGAGTTAGAACACCTCAGTTCTTGACTTTTAACTCTCTCTCATCATTCTTACATAC
Source organism: Erpetoichthys calabaricus (assembly GCF_900747795.2). Lineage (NCBI taxonomy): Eukaryota > Metazoa > Chordata > Cladistia > Polypteriformes > Polypteridae > Erpetoichthys > Erpetoichthys calabaricus. The sequence goes on along the minus strand of NC_041411.2, from coordinate 45,953,833 downwards.
AATCTTAGATGCACTGAGACACAACATTAGTGATGTAACCTCTGGGGTTCATTGGGTGTTTTGGGTCTTTCAACATCAGATACACTCTCTCAGGCAACCCAGCCGAGGTTGATCAGGTCCCAGCTAAATACTACGTCTTCAGCACTTTATAATAAAAACGTGGGTGAAAGTGGGACCAAGTTAGCAGCCCCCTTACTGGCTACCAATTTATAGGCAGATATTTTAACTTAGCTAGTAAAAGGAGCAAACAAGGGCTGAGTAGTGTTGATTGGCAAAATTTATTAAAGTATTTTTTTGGCTGGGATTGGCTCCAGCAGATCCCCGTGACCCTGTGTTCGGATTCAGTGGGTTGGAAAATGGATGGATGGATGGATGAATAATTTGTACATTGTTTTCATATACTGTATGTATAAATATATGTATGTATGTTTTTGCATTGCTTGTCAATTTAGATTTAATTATCTATAAATATATAATTTGCTATACTTGTAACATGATAATTAAAATGCCATTGTCCTGTTTCCATACACAAAACTTGATAACACATTTAAGATGCACATTTAAAATAACATATTTCATTACAGAATCTCAAGTGAACTCATAACTTAAAAGCGTATGTGCAAGAACCGCCTGACTCATGAGTCTCGACTCTTTTGACTTGTGAACGAGTTACTGCGCAAGAATCAGTCTGATTCTTGTTTATTTGATTCGTGAATGAGTTGCTAACCGAGAATGAGTTTAACGATTCTCATTTATATGATTTATGAACAAGTCACTAACTGAGATTCAGTCTAATGGTTCTCGTTCATTTGATTCAAAAACGAGCTTGTTTGATTTGTGAATGAGTTACTAACCAAGAATCAGTGTAATAATTCTCATCCATTTCATTTGTAAACAACTCACTAACTGAGAGTCAGTGTAATGATTCTCATTCATTTGATTCATGAACGAATCACTAACTGAGAATCAGTCTATCAATTCTCATTCATTTTATTCGTGAATGACTTTCATAATCAGCATAATGATTCCCGTTTATTTGATTTGTAAATGAGTTTGTTGGATTTGTGAATGAGTCACTAACCAAGGATCAGTCTAACAATTCTTATTCATTTGATCTGAGAACAATGCACTAACCAAGAATCAGTCTAATGATTTTGATTTGACGGATTCATGAATGAGTTGCTAACCGAGAATGAGTTTAACGATTCTCATTCTTTTGATTTACGAACAACTCACTGAGAATCAGTCTAACGATTCATGTTCATTTGATTCATGAACGAATCACTAACTGAGAATCAGTCTCTCAGTTCTCATTCATTTGATTTGTGAATGACTCTCAAACCGATAATCAGTCTAATGATTTTCGTTTATTTGATTTATAAATGAGGTTGTTGGATTCGTGAATGAGTCACTGAGTATCAGTCCAGTAATTCTTATTCATTTGACTTGTGAACGATACACTAACTGAGAATCAGACCTAATGATTCTCATTAATTGGATTAATGAATGAGTCACTAACAGTGAATCAGTCTAACAATTCTCAATACTCCTATCATATTGACTTCAGTGCGTTTACTGAGTTTGCTGAAATTCCCAAACATTGCTGTGTTTTCAGCGAACTCTAGACAAGGTGAATTCAGTGGAGTTTGCTCATCATCATTCCTGAGAATCTTAATCAGTGAGCTAAAACGTAAAGCAGTAGATGTAGAATCTGAACCAGCGTCTATAAGTTGTGATTGCAATGCAGATCTTTATGAAGTTCTTGAAGAAACTTGATGTATTACAAATGTCTGACACTGAGGTAAACAGTCTAATTAAATGATGTTTTCCATTCACAAACCTGATTAGAACAAAACCCTGCAGCTAAAACAGCTGTGTAGGAACTGAAGTTGGAAGATCTTGTTGCAGATTTCTCTGTTTAGCTTATGTTGGCTGACAGAAATGTTAGTGAAAAGCTTTTCATTTGTATTGTATTTGTTTCTATTTTTTCTTTACATTTGAAAACATTGTCTTGCTTAAATATCTGTACGCTGTACTTTGAATAGAGGTTGTATATGAGGAAAACTCTGATTCATTTACAATCAGCCAATTTTTAGCTTATTTGATGACATAAATATAAAACACAGTGTTTAAAGAACAGATGACAGAATATATACACAATTTTGAGACTACACCGCTGCCTAATTTTGTGCGTCTATTACCACCATGTTAATATGAGGGTAAATCAAAAAGTAAAGGAAATTTGGAAATTACGTGGTAACCGCAACAGATAGAACCTGACCCAATGCAACACTTTTCGCAATGGCGTATGGGTAGATTGAACATGCACTGTACAGGGCTCTGCCGTTAGTTTAGTTCAGGGGTCCTCAATCACAGTCCTGGAGGGCCGCAATGGCTCCAGGTTTTTGTTCTAACCTGGTTGCTTAATTAGAAAGCAATTCTTGCCAATAATTTAATTTCATGGCTTGTTAGTACTTTAACTCTGTTATGTCAGGTAATTCTTATATCCTGGATTTTCTTTCCCTTTCTAAGGATATCATCTAAATGATTTGAAGGCTAAAATGGATGAGTAATTCTTATTCCTTCACTTTTTCCTCTTCAATTTCCTTCCAAGTATTTAATTAAACCCAATAGTGCATGATTACACACAGGTGTGAATGGTAACAAGCTAAATGGAGAAATGCTGGTCTCTTTTGTCATTTGCATGTTATTGCTAATTAGGAGCAATTAAAAACAGAGAATACAGCTGTTTAAGACTAAAATAAGCAATAAGAGCTCAAAATCTTAATGAGCGAGACAACTAAAGTGAAACAGAAGTGTTACTTGAGCAATAAGTGATTCTTAGTAAGCAGTTGGGTTGGAGCAAAAACATGCAGCCACTGCGGCCCTCTAGGACTGTGATTGAGGACCCCTGGTCTAGTTGAAGCCAAGGTCAGATGTACATGGACGCTCTGCAATGGGATTGCACCATTGTTGAACAACATGCCGTAGTGAGATTTCTTTGGGCAGAGGGAGTGAAACTGCTGAAATTCACCGAAGGATGCTGGCTTGTGTAGATCAGTAAGCTTTACAGTTCTCCAAGTCATCATGTACCATAGTATATGCAGATCCATAGCTGATGTCCAAATGCAGCAAAAGCAGACAACGACAACGTAACCCGATGGTCTTTTCTCATGAAGGCATTTGCTACATCTAAAAACATCCAGTGAGCTGCAGTTCTATGGATGTAAATACATTTTTAATGAGAGAGGTCATATGAGAATGACCAGACTGCTTGAAGCTGACAGATAACTGCTCTGTGCAACTATGGGGAAGAGAACAGCATCTCAGAATGCACAGCACGTTTAACCTTAAAATGGACGGACTACAACAGCAGTAGACCACATTAGGTTCTACCACTTTCACCCAAGGCAGAAAATCGAGGCTGCAGTTGGCACAGGTTCAACACAACTGGACAGCTCTAGACTGGAGAAATGTAGCCTGGTCTGATGAATCTCGATTTCTGCTGAGGCACACAGATGACAGAGTCAGAAATTGGCACCAACAGCAGGTAGTCATGCAGCCAATGTGCCTTGTGTCAACGGACTGGGTGGGTGGTGGTAGTTTGAAGTTGTGGGGAATATTTACTTGACATACTTTGGGCCTGTTAGTACCAATTAATCATCACTTAAATGTCACAACTTATTTGAGTATTGTTGCTGACCATACTCACCCCTTCATGGCCACAGTTTGCCCATCTTCTAATGGCTGCTTCCACCATGATAACAGACTATGTCACAAAGCAAAAATCATCTCACACTGGTTTCACAAACATGAGAATTCTTCAGTGTTCTTCAGTTTGCCGGATTAAAATCCAGTAGAACGCCTTTGGAATGTGGTTTTAGAGCCTGCGTGATCCCATCATGCCAACACAGACCAGAATGTCAAAGAAATGTTTACAACTTCTTGTGGAATCCGTGCGATGAAGAACTGAGGATGTTTTGAGAGCAAAAGGAGACCCCCCCACCCAATATTGGTATAGTGGTCCGAAGAATTTACTCAGTGAATGTATTGTGGCAGATTGCCGGGGTCATTACCTGGCCGGGATGCCTAAAAGTACTGGAAGGTGGCAGGAATAGCTTCTGGGCCACGAGGGGGCAACCGCTCTGGAGCAGGAATGGACCACGGGAGAAGAACAAAAAGCTGCTGGCCTGTTGGGACCCGTGGCCACCGCCAGGGGGCGCCTCAAGCCTCGTAGGACTCGAAAATAGTTACTTCCGCCACACTCGGCAAGATGGCGGAGTAACCTGCCAGGGACGCCCGGAGTGCTTCCGGGGAAAAGGGCAGCACTTCCGCCACACCAGGAAGTGCTGCCGGATGGACGTCATCAGACACCTGAAGCACATCCGGGCAGGGATAAAAGACGCCGCCTTCCTACAGTCTGGGAGCCAGAGTCGGGAGTGGGAGCAGGACGAAGCTCCCAGGAGGAGAATTGAGGCGGCCAAGGACTGAGACAGAGAGATATTGGGGTGATTATTGCTGTGTGCATTGTGTGTAGTGTTGGGACTGTGTTTATTTATGTTTAATAAATGTGTGCAATTTATAAAGAAGTGGTTTATGACTGGTGGTGTTCGGGCAAATCTCACAGTATATATGTCAGTAAGAATTTCGCTGTACCCTGTGCATGGGACATTTTAACCTGAACTTGAATTTGAATGCATTGTGACATACTTTAAAACATGTTAGATGGTTTAGGCCTCCTTCTTATATTTGATGTAACATTTTTTACTGACAGGGCAGCTACAGAGTGTGCTTGGGACAAAGTCAGATTAAACTGAGCGTTAACTATCTGAACTTTGATGAGCCTGTTCCTTGTTAACATGCCTATGCAGCTAGGCAAAGTAGGTAACTAACCGTCAAATATCATTTTAACAGAAAGCTTGCTGATAGTAACAAGGCTGTTATGCAGTTTTGGTGAACACAATGTTCTTTTACCGTTCCTTCAAATGAGTGAAGGCCTTTGAAGTGCCTGCATTGTTGGATTTGCAGAGACTACTCCTTGGGTGGTCAGCGCTCTACGTCTAATTTTCTTCAGTAGGTCAATGGTCCTTAAAGAGGAGGCCATTTTCTGTGGTCATAACATTTTTAAATGACTCTATTTGGTTTATTTTTTTTAAACAATAGCTGAGAATAGAATCAATATTTTTTAAAGGCACCCGAGAGCATGTTAATGATATAGTGGCTAATGCATGTTTTCCACCTCTTTTATTGTCTTTTCTCTCCTTTTCAAACTAATGAATGACAGAATACAACCAGTGACCCATGAGTCGAATACTGAGTGCTTGTACTGAATGGTTCACTTATGAATAAATGAGCCATTACACCTGTAGCAGTGAGGCGGTTACTTAATGGGCCTGAAGTTAAGAAGCTTAATGACCCCAGCATGTTGTTTTAACAGAAAGGATGCATGCACACTTTTTCTTTTTTCTTCACCATTAGCACATCTGTTGTGTTTCTACAAGAAATATATCTTTTCGGTCTGTTACTCTGATTACATTTTGCAGACTTTTGCCTAAATTTTGTATTCTTTCACCCACATGGTTACCTGTGCTCATTCACTATGCACTGGAATGATCAGAATCAGAATTCACTTTATTGGCCAGGTACACTAATGTTTACTAGGAATTTGTCTGATAGTATTGGTGCAACATACGAAGACAACACAGAGTACAAAAGATACATTTAAGAAGATAAAATATAAAATGATAAAATATGATGCAACATGCAAGGGCAATACAGAAACAGATAGAGGAGATAGTAGGATTAAAATGTCCAGGCAGTCCAGTGTGCGTGTATACAGTACATAGATACTGAGTAGGAACTCAGCATAACTGCATGTGAAAAAACTCTGTTTAGGTGACGTGTTGTCTTAGCTTTCACTACATGAAGATGTATGCTGGAGGGAAGTCTTTGGAACAGGTGACACCCTGGGTGAGTTGGATCAGCAATGATCTTTGCGGCCCTCTTCCTTACCCTGGAATCACATATGACCTCAGTGTGTGGTAAGTTACAGCCTATGATCCTTTCACAGACTCTCATGATGCGTTACAGATCGGCCTCAGTCTGAACAGAGCCAGCACCGAACCAGACAGTTAGAGGCGAGGTCAGAATGGACTGTGTAGAATTGGACCGATATTTCTTGTGGAAGATGACTCAAAAAGAACATCCTTGGATGGGCTTTCTTAATACTGTGAGTGATGTTATTGTCCCACTTAAGGTTTTATGACAACACTGTTAATATTTATAAACTGTCAGGAGTAACTGCTGCTGTAGTTCAATGAGATATACAGTAGTATGTACAGTATGTATGCTGTAGTTCAATATGAAAGTCTTTTTCTTTTACATCTATAATCCCAGTCAGATAGAGTACCAGAACAAGCAGGAGAACATATACACATTTATTCATATAAAAATGTGTAGGATTTAGAGAATGTAAAACATTCAAATGAATTAGTTTAGATTTGATACGTCAAGAATAGGCAGTTAGTGCACATTGTAAAGGACAGGAGTGAGGTGTTCTGTTCACTTGGTACATGTGAGAGAACTGAAGCTTCTGCTTTCCAGGTATATTTTTCAGTCTAGTGAGTGTTTGAAGAAGAAGGCCAGAATATATGGATTCAAGGTATTCAAGGCAAGAAGTAATGAAAACATACACAAGAATTTTTGCATTTTTTGCCATTAAATAACGAGTGAAGCAGGGTGTGATATTTTGAAGGGAATAATAAGCAGTTTCAATAAGATGTTCTGTTCCTGACAGGGGGAGATTAAGAGGGAGAAGGACCAGGGGGTGAGAGGTTGGAAGCACAAATTGAAAGTACGAGTTCTGTCAAGATCTAAATAACCTATGCCAAAGGGATCTTTTAGAAATGAGTCAGTAAACATTGCAAAAGTCAATATGTGATATAGTATGTCAAGGGTCCATGCTGGTGTATGTTTTTTAAAAAGAGTGGTACTCACACTCTGGGGATGTATACTACTTTTCCAGTTTATTTCCAATTCAATCAATTGAAATGCAATGAATGACCTAAAAAGATGTAAAAGTAAGCAGTAAACTGCAGAGGTTTAAATTTAAAGTTTAGATTAGCAAAAACTGAAACAAAGGAAATTTCAGAATATTACAAAGTGGTCTTCTTTAGGGAACAATAGGGTAGAACCTACAGATGTTCTGCAGCAGTTCAAGTAAATTGAGCCTTGCAAGCTGACGCAAACAGTTTGCACAGGTGTCCCAACTTCTCTTGATTACTTTAAAAAAAAAATACGAAAAACTGAGATGTTCTAAAAATTTTGTTCGGTAGTGTAGATGTGGCCGGATATAGAGACATGCAGCTGTGAAGCATTTATTGGAGAAACTGTCTGATTGCTCATTCATGTGTGGATGCAGTAAGTGTAAGCTACTCCCTATTGATGCTCTGTGGGTTGTAAGTAAAAGCACCCGCATCCATATAACTTTAAAATGTCAAGAAGAAAGAAAGAAAGAAAGAAAGAAAGAAAGAAGAAAGAAAGAAGAAAGAAAGAAAGAAAGAAGAAAGAAAAAGAAAAAAAAAAAAAAAAGAAAGAAAGAAAGAGAAAAAAAAATAGAAAGAAGAGGAGACGATGCAGACAGGGATGGCCGGTGGTGGAGTAAGAGGAACGGAGCTACAGGGAGGATCAAACTTGCTAAATGTTTGGAACAAGGGAGATTGTGGGCTCCATGGCTCTTGTGGGTACTGGGAAATGTGGCAGAACATGTGAGCCGGGCTTGTTGTGCCCTCCATTGGATGCCAAATGAGGCACTACAGTATGTGGACTGTTTTTATGGATTATTTATTAGAAGACTTTAAAGCATAAGACTTTTTGAACACTTTGAGTAAAACACACTTTTGCATTGTCAACTGTTGTTTCTGTCCTCATTCACCCTAATGCCTTCTTGGTTATGACTGTTGATGCCCCAGGAGATGGCAGATATCAACGCTGTAGGCACCTCAGGCATCACATTATACCAAAATGATACACAAGAATCAGATGCACAAAATCTGGACAGTGAACTGTTCCAACTGGAAGCTTTTTTTAATTGTTTTGCTGATGGCTCTATTCGGAGCGACTTCCAGGGAACACTCTCGCTATCGAACCTCAGATAGCATGTAGTAACTGTGTCCCAAAACAACATCGCAGTAAACTATATACAATGCTGTTAATATTTATAAACCTTTAAATTGTAGGAGGCTTCCTACAACTGGTTCAAGTTTGCCAAGTTAGAAAAATCACTAATTAGAGGTTTAATATGCAGTATTAAGGAAAATTTTATCCGTTCAGAATACATAGTATGATATTTAAACTGTAATCGTACATACGTGAGCTTAGGTGAGGCTCAAAGGTAAGCGTTTAGTCAAAAGGATACCAAAATTACCCATAATTTGGGAAGGTAGAAACAACACAACAGCCATTGATGTTAATACTGAAGCCATGAAGTCCATGGCAAAGCACAAATGATTAATTGAACGTATGAGCGCTCAGGCTTATGTGGGGTGCAGGTGTGTGTGTGTGCTAGCGTGTCAGAGATGATTCAGGGTATGAACTCGAGTGATCAGCTGAGTATGCATTCACGTGCAGACACATGTGGTTCAGTCAATTGCCTCATTAGCGCTCCGGGCTCTGTAATTAGTGCCAGAGCACCTGCATTCTGAGAAGTATAAGAAGAGCCTGAGCAGAGAAAAAAGAAAGATTAATGAGAACAAAAAGAGAAAGGTAGAGGTAAAAATAAAGGAAATGACAAATGAAAGAAAGGACAGGTGCAGCGGAAGAAAGGAGGCAAGCGGTTGAGCAGGGCCTCAAAAGTAGCGTGAGGCTGACACTTGAGGGGTTGAGGTTGCTCCTGTCGAGCATCCCATGAAGTAGGACTGACCCTCCACTCCGAGAGGGCACACACCATAAGGCGGCAGTAGAGGGGAGACAGAGCAGTGCTTGCAGGGTTCCAGGGACGACAAAGCAAGGTGGTGAGGAACACAAGCTGAATTTGAAGGATTGACTGCACCTGTCAGTGGACGTTGGGTTTAGAGTGGTGGCACTGAGGCTCAGGAATTCTGCCAATGGATTTTTAACCTCGTTTTGACAGATAATTTATTGTTATTTATTATTGGATTTTAACCTCTGCACATCACCGTTTTGTTTTCGATTATTTGATTAGTGAAGGAGCACTGTACTGTTTGAGCACTTGTTTGTTTAAAATAAAAGCACTAATTACTTTACACTTCCCTCTTGACTGTGTGTGCCCTCATTTGCCTGCGCCCATCTCGGTTTTGTCTTTGATGGTTCTCGGTTCGAGAGCTGCCAAGGACCTTTTGAAATGTTTGAGGAAATTGACTTGGGATGAGCTAGCAAGACTTCCATTTTCTCAGCATTCAATTTAAGAAGACACAAGATACAAGTTCAATCACAACACAGGCTTTTATTTGGCTGTGGAAAACTCTTCCCAATCATTTCCCACCAACAAGCACAGTTATAAAGCACACATAAGTAGAGCACACAGCACTTTTTGTTCTCTTTCTTTCTTTTTCTCTCTTTCTCTTCTGCCTTCACTCATCCTGGCAAGCATCATCCTCTTCCTCTCGACACTGGCTCCTGAAGCATTGGCAGCAGGCTTATTTTACGCCACACCTGGGAGTACTTCTGGTGGCCTGTTAGCATGGCCAGGTGAGGTGGAAGCTCGACAAAGTAGGGCTCCACAGTCCCTGCAGCACCCCCTGGCAGCACCTACTATGCCGAGCCCCAACTCCCATGGAGCCCTGTGGGAATCTGAGGCACTGCTGCAACCCAGGAGGGCTGCCATCTAGCGCTCTGGGGGAGGTACTGCCCTGTGCATGTCCTCTCCCCTGGTCCTTCCACTACACAGGTGTCCCGGTCAGGTAAGAGCCCCAGCCATCCACCACAATTTGTATTCCTCTCCTAGAGAAATTAATTAATAGTGTCTACTAGTTCAAATGAATATTAGTATAAATTACTATAAATTATTTTTCATTGCCTTCATTAGATTTATATATTTCTTAATTAAAGAATTTCTGATATTATTTTTGTAATTTAGGAAACATTTAAAATGTATTTGACAAATTAAATCTGTTCCATGGTGGTGCAGTGGTAGCGCTACTGCCTCGCAGTTAGGAGACCCGGGTTCGCTTCCTGGGTCCTCCCTGTGTGAAGTTTGCATGTTCTCCCTGTGGGTTTCCTCCCACAGTCCAAAGACATGCAGGTTAGGTGCATTGCTGATCTGAAATTGTGCTTGGTGTGCCCTGTGGTGTGTGCTGGCACCCAGCCCGGGGTTTGTTTCCTGCCTTGCGCCCTGTGTTGGCTGGAATTGGCTCCAGCAGACCCCTGTGACCCTGTAGTTATAATATAGTGGGTTGGATAATGGATTGATGGAAATCTGTTCCAGCTTTTTTTTTTTTTTAATAACCAAAGGGCGCACTCTTCCACTAATGCACAGTATTATTTATGATTTCCCATCTTTCTTTCAGTTGAGGCAACTCTCAGATTGACGACCATCTCCTGGCATGCTGAAGTGCTGTGTCATACGTTTCAGCTCAGGAGTCTATTTCTTTGTGAGGAAAGCTGTTCGAGTCACCAACACTTTTTCAGCACAAGATTTCTCAATCACTGCTATAAATTTCAAGGAATTCATGAAGTAAGATGTGCAAAGTGTAGTGCTGACACCAAGGACATGTAACAGTTGTGGATAATTCAGGACATGCTCCAAAAAATGCAAGAGGACGGGTGAGTAAAGGGAATCAATTCCTAATTACATTTCCCTAAAATTAGTTGTTATGAGGAATTGCATTCAACAAACAAATAGTTTGGAATAACAACAAAAAAGACACTGAAGAGATGCAGAGGAGCAGAATGTTATAATATGTGTAAAGAACACTTGTATCATGCACTGGTTTTCAGGTGCAGACCCCCTGTGACTCCCTGTGGCCTGTTTCATAATCAGCCTTTTTTTTTTACCTCTACTTGACTTAATTTATTTAACTTCTCTTTTTTTCTCTTGCTTTACAACAGTATGAATTTCCATTTGTAAAACATTTTAAAATACTCTGTCAAATGTTTTGTTGTTTTTGTATTAATTTTCCTGTTACCTTCACTAGAAAAATGTACTCAGCCCACAGTGCCTTCAGAAAGTATTCAGACCATTCATTTTTTGCTCCTTTTGTTATGTTGCAACCTTATGCTAAACTCATTTAAATTCATTTTTTCCCAAATCAAACAACACACCAAATCCTAGAATGTAAAAGAGAATGCAGGATTTTATGATTTTTTGCAAATGTGTTAAAATAAGCAACTGAAATATCACATTGACACAGGTGTTCAGACCTTTACTCAGTAAAGGATTTTAAGATACATTGAACTAAGTTCCTGTGCATTTTGAGATATCTCAAATACATTATATCTCAAAGCCTGTTCTCATGAGATATCCAAATTAAGATAAATCTCTATAAATGCCTGTATAATTGCCCATGTTCTCAAAGAGATTTTCTGTCTATCTTAAGTAAGATAATAGGATGTCGTTTTGGAGAAATCAGGGGTATAGAATTAACAGACTTTCCTGAGGTAAATGGCTTGTTCTCATCAAAATGTTTCTATTGTTCTGATATCTTGAGATACATTTCAGATATCTTAAAATGTTATTTTAATGTATCTGGAAATCTAATAAAGATATCTTAAAATGTATTTCAGTTAACGTCATTTTGACTCACGTTTCTCATTTCTAAAGCATTGTTTCTCAACCCTTAGGTGTCATGACCCACTTTTTCCCATTTAGGTGTTTTTGCAATCCACCCTTTCTTGATGAATTGGACACAAATGTTAAAGCTTTCCCCCTTGATGAATGAAGCACAGTCGAATTGAGTTTAAATTACACGACCCACCACAACCCACTGCCATTATATATTATCTGAAAGTCATTTCATGACATCTTATAATGGGTCTCTGCTCCATTTCTCATATCTTAAATTGTACTTCAGGATATCTTAGATACATTCAAAGATATCTTTAAAAAGACCGGGACTTATTTTAAGAGAATGTCATTGTCTGTAAAAGTTGATTTCTCAAACACATTTCGCGATATCTCAATATATTTTTCTGTCCATTTTCAGATATCTGAAATGCATTTCAAGATATCTCAAAATAACTTCCTATTCATTTTGAGACACTGCAAATAAATTTCAAGATATCTTTGAATAGACGGAATGTCCCATGGAAAGGACTGGAAATTTTACAGGGAGTGATTTTGAGATATCTAAAAGTGAATTTCAGATTTCTTAAAATGCATTTAAGGTCCATTTGAGATATTTTGAAATGAAGTGGCAGCAATTTTGAGATATCTGACAATGTCTTTGAGATACAATTTATAGTCAAAGGTTTGTGGACACCCTTCCAAATTATTGAGTTCAGGTGTTGCAGCCCACCCATTGTTAACAGGTACACACAATCAGCACATAGCCATGCAGGTTTCGTTGACAAACACTGGCAGAAAAATGGGCAGTACTGAAGAGCTCAGCAACTATAAACCTGGCACTGTCATAGGATGACACCTTTCCCATAAGTTTGTATGTGACATTTCTGCTCTTCTAGATGCACTTTGGTCAACTGTAAGTGCTGTTTTTTGTGGAAGAGTTGAAGAGCAACAACAGCTCAGACATGAAGTGGCAGAACCCACAAACTAACAGAGCAGGGCCATCAAGTGATGAAGCACAAAGTGGGTAAAAATTTCCTATCCTCTGTTGCATCACTCCCAACAGAGATCCAAACTGCCTCTGGAACCAACATCAGCACAAGAAATGTGCGTCTGTAGCTTCATGTAATGAGTTTCTGTGGCCGAGTAGTCACGCTCAAGTCAACTGGAGTGGTGTAAAGCATTCCACCATTGGAGCCAGGAGCCAGTGAAATGTGGTCTCTGGAGTGATGAATCGGGCTTCATTATCTGGATGTGTGATAGACCTAGTTGGGTTTGGCATTTGCTAGGAGAATGCTACCGTCTGGACTGCAAAGTGCCTGCTGGCGGAGGGAGAATGGTCTAGGGCTGGTTTTCAGAGTTTGTACTGGAACCCTTGGTTCCCTTGAAGGGTAATGTTAATTCTACAGTTCTGATCGGTGCACAGACTGTGACAGAGAACTAGTAGAAACAATTAGGGCACCGGCCGGCCTACCCCATTTAAATGATGCAGTTGGCAAAACAAAAGATGTTCCAGCGCTTCTGTGCTTACAGTTAGGTAAAACAATGGCCCAAATGGCAAATTCAATCATAAAAAAATGAAGCAGAGTTATAGGGAGAACCTTCACAGTTTAGTTCCAGAATGAGCCGCCATCCTTTGGTGGAATGACCTGTTTTATTATGCCTCAACCCGGAAATGGCAGAGCCATCTCAGAGCTGAAGGTAGGCTCTAGGCATCATACTGGGGCTGCCTGTCAGGACTGTGGGAGGAGTTTTAGTGACAGTGCCCCCTCTTGTTGTGGGCTGCTACTGCTTACCTTTCCAGAGCCAGAAGGATGACCCCCAAGTGTAGATGTGTGACACAGCATGCAAAGATATTTTAGAGAATTCTGTGCTTCCACCTTTGTCACAATAGTTTGTTGAAGGCCCTTTTCTGTTCCAGTATGACTGTGTCACTGTGCTCAAAACCACATTCATAAAGACATGGAACCCTGATCTCAACCCTATTGAACACTTTTTGCAAGCCAGGTCTTCTTGTCCAACATCAGTGCCTGACCTCACAAATGCTCTTGTGGCTGAATGTTCATAGATTCCCACAGACACATCCCAGAATCTTGTGGAAAGCCTACCCAGAGGAGCAAACTGGGGACCAACACCATATTAATGCCCATGGTTTTAGAATGGAATGTCCAACAAGCCCATATACAGTAGGTGTGATGGTGAGGCGTCAAGAAAGTTTTGACCATATAATACTTTTGAGATACCTCAGAATGTATTGTCGATATCTTAAACTGTGAAGGAACATATTTTGAGATGTCCGGAAACCAGTTCCAGGTATCCTAAAATGTAAACTGCACTTTAAGAAATCTGAAATTCATTTTTTGATATCTCAGAATATTACTTTGGCGTGTCATACTTCTCCCTAGGTAGTACAAATCCATCTTAGATGATGGTGTAAATGCTGACTCAGTAACATCTCAGCATGTTCTGATGAACTCCATATCTTCACAATTTTACCCCCTTGTACAAAAAAGACCCAACCAAAAGACAAATATATACATTCACATAGTGTCAGTTTGTCTCATAGTCTAAATATGGGCTAATTACTTTGCATAGACAATCTACAGGTGGGACATTTTACATTGAATATTTGCTAATAACTTGAGATTGCAGAGCTCCCATTTAGAACTAGATATACTGTGGCGATCAAAAGGATTTCCTTATGGACACTAAAGAAGGTGTCAAAGAGCTGGAGTGAATGAATAATAGCAATAATAATAATAATAATAATAATACATTTTATTTTATATAGCAACTTTCCCATGCAAACCTCTCTATATGTTTTAAAATCACAGATCTAATCCTGTACTTATTTTTTTTCTATTTTAAGATTGCAAAAAAGAGCAGATGACTGAAGATGACTGTACCAGATCTGACCTTTCCAGAGAATACCTTCAGGCGTGTTGTCGGAAGTTCAGCCTTTTCATAATGAGTGCCTGACAGCTCAGTGGTTCTAATCTTTCAGCCTTTTGCTTCCTTTAATTCATCTTTATGCATCATGGGAGGATGTCTCTCTAAGCCCAAACCAGGTGAGTAGTACAAATTTTGTAATAATTGGCACGTGTTCATTAACTATATATATATTTGACAGTAAACTATTTCAACCATTGTATGATCTGCTCCTCACAAACTGAGGGCACCGTGGCGGATGTTAGCAGATTGCTGGCCAACCACAAGTGTTACCTGGTAGGTAACCACCCATACAATCAGATTGTGACACAGACTTCGAATGCCGTTAATGTAATTACCCCGATCTACATGCTGTCAAATAAACGAACCACATGCCGTGGCGCAACGTTAGGGGCATCGCCTCTGGCGCTGACGTCCGAGGTTCGATTCCCGAGAGGGAGTGCAGTGGAGTGTGTACGCCTGATGAGCCCAGAATGAGGGCGAAACACGTGTCGTGTACTCTTTGCATTTATTTGACAGTAAACTATTTCAACCATTCTATGATCTGCTCCTCACAAACTGAGGGCACCGTGGCGGATGTTACCAGATTGCTGGCCAACCACAAGCGTTACCTGGTAGTAACCACCCATACAATCAGATTGTGACACAGACTTCGAATGCCGTGAATATGTATATATATATATAATATATATATATAGTGCCCTCCATAATGCTTGGAAAACATTTTTCCTTCATTTAGCCCTCTGCTCCATGGTTTAAAATTAGAAATGAAGCAATTCAGATGTGATTAAAGTGCACATTGCAAAGTTTCATGTAAGGGGATTTGCATTTGTTTCTGTCACACACTTTTTTTACACGGTCCCCCCATTTCGGGGCACCATAATGACTGGCATCCTAGGTGTTTATGATTCCTTAGGTGAGTTTCATTGCTTCATGAGATACCTCAGCTTGCTTCTACCCTTTTGAGTCTGTGGTTACCATTGTTCAACATGAGGATGAGAGCTGTTCAAGTGAAAGGCTTAAAAACAAGAATAGAATCATTAGAGACTCAAAAAAAATCAAGGAAAATATGTCTTTGTCCCAAACATTATGGAGTGCACTCTATCTATCTATCTATCTATCTCTATCTATCTATCTATATCTATCTATCTATCTATCTATCTATCTATCTATCTATCTATCTATCTATCTATCTATCTATCTATCTATCTATATCTATCTATCTATATAGGTCACACATTAATTAAAGTTTTATTGTGGCCTAACTGGAGAGGAATTTTAATTCTCTGAGTGGTGCAGTTCCAAGAAGATTATAGAGAAATAAGAGCACAGTATGCAAAGTATATAAAATGTGCCCGCAAAGCCAAATCGGCACTGCCCAGCAAGTAGTGCCCTGAAGTAGACTGTAGAAATGCTTATATACCTCAGTAAAATCCCATTCAGACTCTGACTGTGGTTTTGATTTTAGCAAATTGATGACTCCTATAAAGTGGCTAGAAAAGCAGACTGGTGCAAGCAGGCAAAAAGCTGGGGCAGCAGCCAGGTCACCCCCTTTTAAATACAGCAAAAGATATGGTGAAAATGAAAATAAATGCGATTCATAATAGTCTCATCTTAGACTTGTTTTAGTTCATGACGGAGTTGGAGCTCTGTCTGAGTGGGTCAAACAGTGACACCACGCCCCCCAGGGAGCCCCTTTTTATATTGCTGGCGCCGGAGCCTTGTGGGCAGAGCTACGGGGCTGCCTATTTTTGCTATGGGGGGGAAAGAGAGATACCGTTAGTGTTGGCGCCTCCTCTCGTCTCGGTGATGGAACTGTTCACCTCACCAGAGCCAGGAAGGTGATTCCCCAGATGCAAATGCGTGACACTCCACATTGCTTCTAATGTAAATACTATACACTTTTGTACACTTTTACAAAGAACCGTTCTTCAAAGATGCAGCTGCAAAACCAAAATCTGTTGAAAAGCATTTGCTCGTCCCTTGCATTTGATTTCTTTTTCACTGCCGTATTAAACATCAATTCTGCAGTAAGAAAATAATGAAGATGCAAATTTAACTAAAGATACATGTTAATTTGTGTAGTGGTGTGCATTTTCTCATTGATGCAACACCCCATTAGAGTTAAAAATAGCCCTTCTTTTAAAGACCGCGGAGGATTATGGAGAGATTTACCGAGATAGGAGCGATTCTTATTTAAAGCCTTTGCGGTGTGTTTTAAGTAGGATTTGCTTGTTCTTTTCTTTGCATTTATTAAAAGATGCCTGCCAGACATGGGAGGCATTAATCCCGTAGCAAGTGCCACTGGATGTTCTGTTGCGTCAACACACTGGAAAGTGGAAGTGCCTTCCTTGTTCTCCCCGGAGTAAAAACTTATGTTGTGTTGCCATTTTGTTTTTGATAATTAAATCCCTGCATTCCTTCATTCCTTCTCTGTGAGAGAACCCTCCTCTTTTTTTAAAGATCTATTGAAAGAGATTTCAGATAAACTTTGTCAAATTGATTTGAAAGTAAAGTTATCAGGTTGAAAACTGCCTAAGGTTTATTCAGAAAGAATGGCGTGTTCTAATTCTGTCAATTAGGAACTTTGAAAGACCACCCTGTAAAATCAGACGTCTTGTTTTGTATGTAAATCTGTAAGCACTTTAAACGTTACACACATTGATGGTGTTTCACATCTCTGGGGGAAAGAAGAAAGCAAGCTGGAGACCCCTCAGCAGCCTGCTCGGTATTTTTAACTGGAGATCCAAGTAAAAAGAGCTAAATTTCACAAACAGGCTGTGGTGTAAGCCAGGGTTTCTAATTCAACGTCAGAGCAAAGGTGGTTGATTGGGATTTGTCTTGATAATTGATTAAACAATGAAGACATTTTTGATTTTCATAAAAGTCTGAAATCTGTAAATGAAAGAGAAGGGCTAATTTTACTTTCACTATTGAGTAGATGGCCATCCACCCGTTTTTTAAATTACTTTTTGGGTGTGGAAATGAATTCTATTACAATTACTCTGGATGGGACGCCAGTTCTTCGCCGGGCACACACACCCAACTTTGAGATTGGAGAGGACACCATAGTGACTAAAGACATCCCACACTAGCCCAAGAAGAAGGTGCAAAATACACAAAGATTGAAACCTGCCTGACACTAACTGCTGTGCTGCCATGCCACCCATTGAAGGGAGGTCACAGACAAAACTTCTTTGCCCCACCTTAAGTGTTCTCTGGCATTATTTAAAAACACAGATGATTCTTAGATGGTGTTTTGTTGTGGTAGGGTCCTAGGGTGACCCTGTTCTCCACTTTATACTCTTTATTGCATCGACCTTAACATATGGCGATGCAAGGAATAACAAGTCGGAAAGAATAAACTTTGGGGGGCCATAGCCGTCCATCCCCGTTTAATTCCATTGGTCCCTTCTCCAAATGTGATCAAGCAGGTGCTCTATGGCACAAGATAAAGGGAAAAAAATCAATAAGCGAAATGTTCCCAGAATGGGATGGAACTCTGTCCCAAGGGATAACAGAATGACACCTCCTTCCAGCAGGCTTGAGATTTATAGGCCAGGGACCAGAAGGGACAGATTCAGCGTCCCTCACTGGGCATCTTCTTGGTACTGTGGAAAGCAAGGAAGAGATTAGTGCCAGCGTCCCCTGTCATCTTTGTTTGTCTCAGATGAGCCTGAAAGGTGCTCCTCTGATGTGCATGCGTGGCAGACTGAATACTTCCAATCCTATCCATAACCTTTCACTGAAATCTTTGATTGATATCATGTTCTCAATTCATTATATCCATGTTTCAAGATTAGGTGAAGATTCTTTGCTTGTATCTACCAGCACATCTATCCACATTATCTTCAATTGTAGTCTAGCCATTCATTTTGTCCATCCAGCTTTTGAAAGGTTGTACCGCTCCTCGAGACCCTTTTTCCGCCTGAGACGGTATAATTATAATATGAGCTGCCGATCCCTAGAGTGGCAGCCAACTGTTGAAATCATAAATGAACCGGAGCATGAGTGACCAACACTACTTCCTGCTAGCCACTACAAGCAAGCACAGAACACACCAACAGAGATGAATATAAACAAGGAAATAATGTTATTGTAGAAAAAGTAACTATACCCAATGACACCAAAACTGATCTGTTACTTACACACCCCGTGCTGCAGCTGACCACTCTTCTCTTTCCAAAACCCCCGAACAAATAAACCAATAACACCCAAATAACACTTATAGTTATTAGTATATAATGTAAGAATGTCATTGTACTGTCCATAAGTTTGACTAGTAAATGCCTTGAAATTCGTGCTAGCAAGGGTTTCGCTGAGCTATACCTTAGACCAAATAACACTCACAATGACTTTTCACAGGTCCACCAGGCTCCCTCTGCTGCTTCTCCAACCCTTCATTAATCTTCTTCCTCCTGTACAGACGAACTCAGTTTCATCTAATGGCTTCCTCTACATGGTGTATTACCTTGACGGCCAGCACTTTCTCTTTCCCCACTATGGCGCTGCCTTCCCTTATTTATAGCTC
Organism: Erpetoichthys calabaricus; assembly: GCF_900747795.2. NCBI lineage: Eukaryota > Metazoa > Chordata > Cladistia > Polypteriformes > Polypteridae > Erpetoichthys > Erpetoichthys calabaricus. The sequence continues at coordinate 45,934,613 of NC_041411.2, read as the reverse complement.
ACATTGGCTCTCCAAATCAGGTGGCCCCTCCAAAGCAGTCCATAGCTTGAGAATCTGTTGAAACTGAATTTATATATTATTCTAAAACAATGAAAGGTACAAACGGACGTGGGCGGCAAATTCATCCGACAACTGCTACAAGGTTATGGATAGGAGTAGTAGTATTGTCATGCATGCATGTATGTGTATTCTTACCAGCCTGGTCACCATAGTTCAGCACTTCCCCTTTCTTTTACATTAGACAGCTTGAAAGAGTAGCAAATGTATACTCCAGATAATGTGCCCAAAACATAAGCAAGCAAAGTGCAAATGTTGTGAAAAATAATGATGATTCTGCCCGAAAGTTAGTAGAGGACCAGAAGATGAAACGTAATTAACACCAGAAACGAAATTGAAATCGAGAGCACCAAAGCGCAATTGCTAATCAGAAGTCAAAGTCAGAGGGAAAACCGAAAGTTCAGAAATTCAAGAGAGAAATTAACACTATGTTCATTTGAATTTTTTTTTATCCCAATCACATATATTAATGAGTTGTCAATCCGGTATTTAAGAGGTTGCACTGCGGCGCTGTCAGAAACTATGTTCCTTGGCAACCCACAGCAGCATCCCAGTAGCAGGAATCATAACACGCTACCACCCATATTCCAAACGTTGCGGGACCACGAAATACATTATGGGTATGTTTAGGAGACATTAAATTGCAAAGGTAACTGCAGAGAAATGTTCCAAATGTAAAGAAACCCATATTCCCACGTACTGTATACTTTTGGTTAGCAAATATTTTTTCATAACAATAATATAGCCCAGTTCATGTTAAACATCCATTATTTTTATATTACCAGGTGACTCCCTGTCTTAGTCTCAGAGAGCGCGATCCAGCATGCCGTCTGTATAGGGCAGCAGAATGGCCTCTCCTCAGAGTGGAAATTAGCCATCTACATGGATGAAACAGAGACGTTTTGACTTTCTCCCTGCTCTTCATTTAAGTCCAATCTTGTCGTCCTTGACATGCCTCCTGCCCTGAGTGGGGTCTGAAAGTTCCAATGACGTAGCTCTGGCAGATTTAAAGTCTAGCCCAAGGATTGTTCCTGTCACTCTTTTCCTCCACTTTCAAAGGATGTACAAATGTAGTTTTGGGCAACCATGAAATGAAGCCTTCTCAAGCTTACTTCTCTCTCAGAGTCATAAATCTTATCTGTCCGCTCCATTCTAGTCTACACTGTCCTGTTTATGTTCTTTCATCTCAGCCCACCTGTATTCCCCCAGGCTAGCTGACAAATTAGTTTCTGAGATTTTTCCCTATACTAGTTTTTACCTGCAAAAAGTAAAGCAATTGGTTTGTAAAGTATTTTCTTTTTTCTAAGCAGATGTTTGTCATAATATTGGAAATAATACAATCGAAAAAGAATTTTTAATACGTACTGTAATGTTTCTCTTTCTAATTCGTCCCACACCAAACCAAAGAGGGTTATTACTTCACCCCTAGCCAGCCAGTGTTTCTCAAGTAATTGTTGATTACTTATATGGTCACAAAACAGCATTCAGACCTCATGGCTTCATGGATGGCATCGTGTTAAATGCAATTCCAGTTGAGTTGCATAATTCCCTGCATAGCTGCCACCGTTGCTGCTGGTACTGAGGGGCGAATCACCTTCCCTTTAAGGATGTGACCAATTACACAGCGAGTTTGATGTGTTAAGTCATCAATGCTACAAAGAGCTCCTTTTGTGTTAAATTATAACCTACATTATAATTTTATATTTATATTGCAACATTACAAATTATGTTGTTATAATTATTATTGCTATTATGTTGTATAAATAAGAGTGTCAGTGTGTGATAGGCCTCTGTCTGTCTATGGCAGAATTGCAGGCAAAAGTCCAAAAAAAGAATGATGTTAAAAGCGAGTGAGTTGGTTCACTTGTTAATTTATGAATGAGATTAGGTTCTACTTTAGTTATGAAGGGTTTTGGAAAATCTTTATCTTTATTTTTAGTGCGAGATAGCGAAGTTATTAGCGTTACAAAGACAGAGAAACGCTGTCTGATTCAGAGTGTCTTCTGATTGCTTTTTGCTTTGTTTATTGTATGTGGCGATTGCATTCGTTAAATAAGTTAAGTTTTGTTTTAAGTGTCCCTGTAAACGGGGCAATTCCTTGTACCCCAACTCTTGAGTATGCTAATTGTATCAAAATGATTTCTTTCAAAATTTTAAATGGTCATCTTGTTTTAAGGTTTGGACAACCATAACTGGATCTTCATGACAGTTCTCTAGGGCTTCCATGTTATCTTGCCCTTAGAGAACTTGCTTCTGGAGCATCCATTACACCAACTGCTCCTGGCCATATCTGTCCCCGGTGGTGCCTGTTATCACGCATTGTCTTGTTGAGGTACTCCATCTTCACTCTGGGGTTGCTTATAGTGGCAGCTCCTTGCTAGCCATGTACTCCTCAAAATGAACTTAAATGATCTTGTGAAAGGGGGTCTCTGCATAGTTTGAAATCATTGATCTAAAAATAAATAAATAAATAAAACAGATGGTTTTAGATATGTTCAACTTTTCTGTCCTGAAACTTTGAGGAAATGTTTATAGTTACAGAGTTTATAGTTTTCCATTAATTTAAAATAATTAAAGGATTGCCCAGCAGGTAGAAATTCCAAGGCGGCTTAAGCTTTAGCAATCAGTATGAGAGTCAGCAGATTTTTCCAGGCAGAGAGATAAAGTAGCTCTGAATAATGAGCTGTGATGAAAAGAAGTGAAACAATGCACTTTAATGGGTGCAGAGTTGCAGGTTTTCAAGCATTAAAGCAACTGATAAACCTGTGATGAGTTCATTCTGACTAATGTCACCGTGCTAGCGCTGATACAAGGTTAAAACGTTAATCCAAAAGCTTTGTGATGTGTCCAAACTGAAAGAATTATCTACCGAAACTGTGGATAACATTTTGCTTTATATATACACCATGATACTGCTTTATCATGTGAATTTTCGTTTTTATTTTTATTTTTTTACAGTAGAGGTTAAAGTAGAGGTCGTCATCCCAGAGAAAGACAAAGAAAAGGAATCAATGTCACCCAATGGCAAAGCAAGTCCTATTGCACACTGCAAAACCAATGGTTCAGCCAAGCACCACTCTGATGAGGACAAGTCATTCCAACAGAACCTCTACAGGAACCCCAGGGACTTTGTGGAGGCCACTGTATGCCATGTCAAGGACCTGGAGAATGGACAGTAAGCACGGGTTTGGAACTAAAGAGACATTCCAATTGAGGGATAGGAACTGGGGATCTTATTTGTAATAATGTGCATAGACGAATCCTAAATTTGAAAATACAATTATTTCCTATAAGTTCCTATGAATGATCTATAAAATGTCATGTCATGTAACCTACTTAATCCAGATTAGGTCATGGCAGGGGGGTTGTAACCTATCCCAGTTAGCATAGGGTGCCAGGCAGGAGCACACCCCAAACAGGGCACCAGTCCATCACAGGGCGAATACACACACACCAAACACACACTTGGGTTAATTTAGCGTCACCAATTCATCTAACCTGCATGTCTTTGGACTGTGGAAGGAAACCCATGCAGACATGGGGATAACATGATTCATAAAATGTACACCCAAAAAATTGGTCCAGTTTAGCAATCAAAAAATCTTAAAATGTATGTGCATACTGCGGTGGGTTGGCACCCTGCCCAGGATTGGTTCCTGCCTTGTGCCCTGTGTTGGCTGGGATTGGCTCCAGCAGACCCCCGTGACCCTGTGTTTGGATTCAGCGGGTTGGAAAATGGATGGATGGATGGATGTATGTGCATATGAACAAAGTGTGCTGTTTCCGCTCAGTTATTCTTATATGGTGGGATTAGTGCTATATAAATTGCAAGGAATTGCCCCCCATTAATTTTATTAACAATGAGAACAAGTGAAGTTCATGTTTAAAGCGAGAAGAAACTTTCTCCTCAAATGAGGTAGACGGTCTGATGACAGAGGTGGAGACCAGAGACAATATGTTATGTAGAGTTACTGGAAAATCTAAATATATTACTGTGATAATGATGGTCAGTATTCACGTATTAGACAGCATTGAATCCCAGCAGAATTAATTAGTCTTTTCTTTAACATTGATCAACAGAAGAAGGCTCTTGAATGTCAAATTTTCAAGTAGGAGTAGGCTGAGATCCCTTCAACCTGTCTTAAAGTTTTCCCTGAAGGAGGCAAGCACAGGGAGAACCTGCACCTCCACTCTAAAAGCAATGATTGTGTGTAGTGACGCTCTCGAGAGTTGGATGCAGCAGCTGGCAGAAGTCCACGTGGATGCCTCTGGTTGCTGATATCTGTCCATGTGCCATTCCTTATCATGAGTCTAATAGATCTCTGAAGACATGATTTCTGTGTAAGGCCCAGTTGGTGAAGTCCTTTAGAAGAGCAAGTCAGCTATGGCTCCTTACTCTTCAAAGATTTCTATCCATATATTCATATCCATAGCTTAAGCAAAAGAAGATTAAGAGGAGACGTGATTAAGTGTTTAAAATTATAAAGGGAATTAGTCTAGTGGGTCAAGACCGTTATTTTAAAATTAGTTCATCAAGAACAAGTGAACACAGTTATGGATAACTGTTAAGAGTGAATTTCGCACAAAAATTAGGAAGCTTTACTTCACTCAGAGAGCCACAGGCACATGGAATAAGGGACCAGGTAGGGTAGTAGACAGCAGGACTTTACAGGCTTCCAAAATTAGATTTGTTGCTGTTTTGGAGGAATTAAGTGGATAGGACTGGCAAGTTTTTGTGCACTGTTCTCGTCTAGATTGTTCTAAAGTTCTAATATGTTATGTATTCACCATCTTGGAAGTGTTCACATTTTATTATTATACAACGTTGAATCACAGAGGATTTAATTTGGCTTTTATGACACTGATCAACACAAAAAGAATACTTCACAAAGTGAAGACCAATCACTGCAAACTAGTCTACAAATATAAAACATAAAATAAATAGCAAGTGTTCACAACTTTGCTCTAATATGACAAAGGTCCAGTGCTGCATCTCTCACTAATGATTCTCACCCACTCTTTTCCAAGCTCAACAGGCATCAAAGTGCCATCAGTGCCACATGCCACCACAGGACATTGCGAAAGGAAACAGAAGAGGGGAGCATAGCCCATGGGAACAATTGCCACAATTATTCAAATGCAATATGAACAATGCAGTAGCAGTCATGTGGTTAGCAGCCCAGCTTTAGAAATGTCAATCCCAAAAGGTGAAGTAGTTTGAGCACAATGAGAGGAGATGAGAACCTGCAGGAGGCATGTTAGAAATTCACTGCATGACAGGGATGCTGAAACTCCAGTGACCACAGCGTCCTTTGAATGGATCCTATAGGTGTGTTTAAAGGTTAGGCTTATTTTAGCTTTGAGCCTTCGTACTGATACATCTAAGTTTGTTTCTGTATTTTTTGTCTGCTTATTTCAACTTTAACTAATTTTGTGGTTTCTTTTTTTGTACAGTTGTTGCCATTTTGTAACTATCTTTGCGACCATGTTTGACTTTTTCCCAGTTACACAAAACAGTCCATGTGATGCCCTGTGTCATTCTGTTCCACCTATATAAGATGGTGGTGCACATTAGCTTGTTTTCCTAGTTTTGATCAAATTAAACAATAGGCACATGAAATGTCAGTTTACAATGATGGTGACTTATCTCTGATACCCAATTGAAAGAAGGAATGCCAGATAATTTTTCGTCAGTCTGGGGATGGCATCAGAAATAAGTTACCACCACTGTGGATTGATATTCCAACTTTCCAATGAAAAGCTTCAGTCCCAGCTGCAGGGGAACCTATAGAAATGGCAAGCCCACCACTATGGCATGAATTCCATCTAGTGTAGCAAAAGCAAGCCATCCTTCCAAAGATAGCTTTAGCACTGGAGAGCACCATGATATCTTGGGAGTACACAAAGTATGAGCAAGTCCAACACAAGGAGAAAAAGGGTCACTCCATAGAAGCAGTAGTAGTGGACGCTAGTCACTGGGGACTTCCAATAAGAGCACAATGCCACATTGCATGGTCTTTTCATTGTCAGAGTTTACCGTAATACAGAATCCTTAAGCAGAATATTAAACTTTCTTTATTGCAAGTTTCTAGCAGTTTGAAACAAAAAAAGGTCCAGAAGAGAGAAGTTTTGTGCACTGAGTTTATTCTTTTCCTTGTGAAATTTGACACTAAACGCAACCTAAATGAATGCACCAATGCAAACTCGAGCCCGGCTCAATGAGGGTTAAGTTGATATCCAGCACTCTGTTGCGGATTACCAACAAAACAAGATCTCATTTTGACGCTTTAGCTTGTTTTTTCTTTTTTTGCCCTCTTTCATTTGTATCAGATCCATTTGCATTCCAGTCAGCATCTGTAGTCTACAAAGGCTTCCTCCATTTCACTGAAGCATATTTGAACAGCTGTAATGACTTGTTTTTCCCAATTAAAGATTTCCCTCTCCACTTGCATGCAGGCTGTTGGTCTGCTCCCCGGAGTTTCCTTTTTAAGCTTTCTTAATTAATACAGATCTGGGTGTGCACCAAGTCTCCATCGGCCTGAAAGAGAAGACTGTGCTAAAGGCGTAGCACAATGGGTCAATTGATGACATTTCAACATTCTGTGACAGCCTTTTGGGCTTAAGATAATATGAAAGTAAATGAAACATCCATCCATCTGTCCAGGGGCTCTCGTTTCCTTGGCCGGGGCTACAATACCAATGGAATATTAGCAATTTAAATTAAAGCAAGCCTTTACAAAATTTAAAAAACACCTACAGAAGAAGGCACACGCAAGGGAAACCAGTGCTGTCTGGAATCGTCTTACAGACTGTAATAAGGATATTTTGTTTTTGTTGGAGCATTTATTTTTAGATGAAAGAATCATATGCGTTTGCAGATCCTGCTGCCAGGCTTTTTGAAACACTTCTTTGTTTTTTATGGAGCACATCACGGTTACTCTTACTTTAAGGTAAAATAAAAAAATATATTTCAGGCTGTTGAGCGGGAGTTTATTTCAGTGTGCGATGTCAAAGGACAATGAGCTGAATGCTCTTCAAAGGATAAGTGGGGTTCATAATAATTATTTTAAAAAGTACTTTGGGAGGCAAAAAATCAGGGCAACTGTGTTTGTTAAGAAATTCATAAAGAGAGCAAGTCCTGTTATTGTGGTAAGCTTTATTTTAGATGGCACCCTCTTGCAGTGGGAGGCACAGCAGCACAAATCTTGCTCTCAGGCAACCTCGGTGTGGACTTTGCACCTTCTCCCTGCGTCCATGTGGGTTTTCTTCCCACATCTGTGCAGATATGCATGTCAGATCAAGTGGTGACTCAACAGTAAGTGGGGATCTGCAGTCTCTGTGGCTGTTTCCTGCCCGAGGTGGACATTGGATCAAGCATCTTTGAGAATGACTGATTGACCTTATTAAAATGAATGTCATGTATAACTCAATTATTTCAATATGTGTTTAACAATGCAAAGCACAAGCTTCTACAGTGCAGCCACCAGGGTCAGACAGTGAGAAGGTGATGGGCTTTGAACTTACAGCCATGGGGTGTGGCAGTTCAGTGCTTTAGCCAATGGGCTTCCTTGAAAACTGAATCCATCCAATCCATAGACAGGATTTTCTGATATTTCTGGAGAATTAGATTTATGTTGGAAGAGTTAAAGACAGCAGCTGATCAGCTGCATAAAGGCAGAAAAAAACTGAAAAAATTTTCTATTGAAAATGCTGATGTTTTATAAATAAAAGTCCACAACGTTTAATTTTTGCACAAATATGTTTGTTTAATATGTTGCCTTTTTAAAAAAAAAATCACAATGATGAGTGGGAGGTTAGGGTTATTAGTAAAATCTGTCTACGCCATTTTAAAAGTGGCACATAAGAACACTACAGTATAATAAGAATACTGAACAATTCCCTAGTTTTTCAGTTTGTGTTTATTAGATTAGATTAGATTAACTTCACTAATCCCATAGTGACATTTAAATGCATGCAGCAGTAGAAACATAAAAACAAAGACAGAGACTCACAGGACAAATAATACAATCAATCAATAGATAGATAAGTTAATAAATATTGTGCAGAAATAGCAAAATGAACTTAAAGAGTATCAGCATATAGTTTGGAACATTGGGAGGAAGCATTGAATTGCCTGATAGCGGTGGGCAGAAAAGACCTCCAGAGGCGCTTCATAGAATGCCAGGAAGTAATGAATCCAATGCTAAATGCGCTCCAAGAGAGCATCTCCCAGAGGGGTCTTTTCATGACGGCATCCAATCTTACCACCTTTCTCTTTACCACAGCAGCTTCCAGTGCGTCCAAGTTTAGTGCTACGATAGAGCAGACTTTCCTTGTAAGTTTGTTCAGGCATTTTGTGTCGGTTGAACTTCTCAGGAGACTGCAGCATAGAACAACACACTGGCTACTAGAGCTTGATAAAACATTTCCAGCAGCTTGCTGCATGCATCAAACGGCATGAGTCTCCTTAGGAAGGACAGTCTGCTCTGGCCCTTCTTGTACAAAGCCACTGTGTTGTCAGACCAGTCCAGTTTGCTGTTCATGTGAAACCCCGGGTACTTTTAGGTCTGCACCGCTTCCATGTTCTTCCACTGAAGGGTGACCGGCTTCAGAGGCTCTTTTGCATGCCAGAAGTCTACCATCAACTATTTTGTCCTTGCTGATTATAAGTTGCAGACGGTTCTCTCCAGGTCCTCCACAAACCTCCTGTACTCCGACTTGTCTCCATTTATTAATACAGCTTACGACTAAGGAGTCATCTGAGAATTTCTGTAGATGGCAAGCGCTGGTGTTGAACTGGAAGTCTGCTGTGCAGAGCATGAACCATAAGGTGGACAGGACTGTTCCGTGAGGTTATAAATCTGACCTTACGCTTGAAGCACTTTTTTGTTCAGCAATTGCTTTAATAATATTCACCTTATTCTTAAATAATATTCCAATTTTCCCCAGTATTGTCATATGTTACCACATGAAGGCATAGGTTGCTTAAACAATTCCTGGCTTGCAAGCTTTCAAGACAGCAGGATCACAAAGGTTAAACTCATTACCCAGTCCATTATTATTATTATTATTGTTATTATTATTATTATTATTAGTTTTTCAGCTGGTATTAAAACATTGCCTGCTCAGCAAACCTCTGGAGAGATAGCATAGCTGAAGGCCTTAGGTAGAAGTACATTGCAGGATTTAGGTCAATTCACAGGTAGGGATAGCTGATCAATGGCCGCTCAAAGGAAAATGTTTGGTATTAATTACTGCTTACCATGCCAAGGACTCTACTAACAATAGATGCCATACATATTGTCGCTTGTTTTTGTAGAATGGAGATGTTCATATTGGGCAAGAGCTTTTCAGTATACGACTTTATAGACTTAGTGATAACCTCAGTAATATCTGTTTATCCAGAGCCTTTTAATCTCATTCTGGAGCTGCTGCAATTTATGCTGTTCTTTTGGGTCACTATTATAGTCGGAGACATTCATTTATTATGTGGTATCTATCTATCTATCTATCTATCTATCTATCTATCTATCTATCTATCTATCTATCTATCTATCTATCTATCTATCTATCTATCTATCTATCTATCTATTATATAGTGCCGTTCACATCTATCTATCTATCTATCTATCTATCTATCTATCTATCTATCTATCTATCTATCTATCTATCTATCTATCTATCTATCTATCTATCTATCTATCTATCTATCTATCTATCTATCTATCTATCTATTATATAGTGCCCTTCACATCTATCTATCTATCTATTATATAGTGCCCTTCACATCTATCTATCTATCTATCTATCTATCTATCTATCTATCTATCTATCTATCTATCTATCTATCTATCTATCTATCTATCTATCTATCTATCTATCTATCTATCTATCTATCTATCTAATACAAAATAAAACTATGTGTTCCTTTGCAGATGAAAATTTCTTCATTTTCTTTTTTTTAAGGATGAGAGAAGTAGACATGCCTGGAGGCAAAGTGCTTTTGATAAAAGAAAATGGAGAGTATCGAGCTGTCAGTCATAAGTGCCCCCACTATGGAGCACCGCTAGTCAAAGGTAGGAGGGATTAGGATGAGCAGTGATTTTTTTTTTCCTTGAGTTTCTTCATTGTAATTGTATGTAAACAAAATATTTGCTTCATTTGAACCTATTTGCCAAAGTATTATTGAATTCCCCACATGCTGGCTTACCACAGACGAGCTGTTAGGTGGTGAAGTGGTTAGAGAGAGATAGCCAGTTAGTGACAGGGGGTGATTAGGGGGCCAGAATGACTATTTAGCCTGGACATTGGGATGCACTCTGTTCTTTACAAAGGATGTCCAGGGATCTTTTATGACCACAGAGAGTCAGGACCTTGGATTTAGGTTTCATCTGAAGGACGGTTAGTTCAAGGGGGACCAGTTCTTTGCGCTTAATTATGAAAAAAAGCTGACAAAGCAGGAGTTACACAACATGCCTTTGATTGTCTTTTGTGTTGTGCTGCAGTTCCATTCTTGACCAAGCCTCACCCAACATGCCCTGCCAAAACGCACAGTACTCCTTTTTATATTACAGTTGAGTAGATAGAAGCAGCACATGGTGTTGTTTGGTAAGTCATGTTAAGCTCTGCTCAGTTTGTCTGTTGTCGGGTTTCAGTCTATTTGGATGTCACACTTGCTCTTAGCCAAGTGGTGGAACATGGAAAAAAAATTAAACACTGAGACCCCCAGGGTCAAAATCTTGGGCTCCAAATCAGTCTATCTTGTCTTTATGGCAACTGTGCAAAATTTTTTCCAGATCAGACAAAGGCTGTCGAATTGTGCAGGGAACAGACATACAGATGGACATTTGTATATTTTATATACAGGGGTGGGCAAAAGTAGGTTTACAGTTATTCATATTGAAAAGACATGCAGGTTATGATTATTACCATAGCTTTATTAACTCAATTGCTTTATTAACTTTATTAACTCAAAAGACTGTCTCTATGGCACAGTGCACTTCTGGTACAATCTCAGAAACACTCAAATTGCTGGCCTCAAGTACTCACAACTGTAAACCTACTTTTGCCCACCCCTTTGTTGATTATTTTAAGTCAGTTTTCACTTTCCTTTCCTTTATTTTTTCTTATTTTATCAGTTATGAAGTGTATTTGACGAACCTGGAACCACTGGTCACAGTTCGACTACCTATATTTGTGCCATTTTGAGTGTTCATTTCTTTCTGTTCCAGTGATCTGCCAATATGTATGGAAAAGAACATTTGTCAGTTTGAAAATGTTTATTTTTAACAGGAGTGCTTTCTGATGGAAGGGTGCGTTGCCCATGGCATGGGGCCTGCTTCAGCACTGCCACTGGAGACATAGAAGACTTCCCCGGGTTGGACAGTCTGGCAAAGTTTCAGGTAGTATTTGACAAATATGAACTCCTTTGGAATGTATTTGTTACAGAAAATGCTCTGTAAATAAATTAAAAATAAACAATACTCCTGAAATGGGTATCATTTATTACAACAAGCTTGAAGGAATCAGCCAAGTACACTGTTGCTGACTGACTAAAATGACTAAGAATTGGCCTTAAATAAAGAATATTCAGTTACGTAACATAGGTAAAGAGGTATTTCAGTTTCCACCAATCAAAATATAGATAAACCTGCTGTGCTACCCATCTAAGATGGGTTGAAATCTAAGAAATCAACATAGACCTCAGCGTTAACATTTGCAGTGAACCATGCAACAATACACATGTCTCTGTTATATGGGATTTGTAAAAACAGTGTTATTGTTTGTGAAGTGCCATTTATTGGAATAATAAATGTATGTCTTTGTCTCTGTCATATGCCATTGGGTATGGGATTGATAAAAGTAGTGTTAATGTTTGTGATGTGCCATCTGTTGGAATGACTCATATGTCTCCATTAAATGTCATTTGGTATGGAATTCGTAAAAGTAGTGTTATTACTTGTGATGTGCCATATGTTGGAATAAAAGATGCAATGCATATATCTCAGTTATAGACCATTTAGTAAGAGATTGGTAAAAGCAGTGTTATTGTTTGTGATGCACCATCTGCTGGAATTACAAATGCAAGGCATGTTATTATTAAAAATGTTTGTGATGCGCCATCTATTGAAATGTCAGAGAAAGAACAACTGGACGGACACACAGACAGACACACAAACACTCATCTTTTTGTTAAGGTGGATGGTATATTCTTATCATACTTATATTTTAATATTATCTAAAGGTCTCAAAATACTTAAACAGATTAAAAGTCTTTGGCAGGAGCTTGGTTGAGTGAACAGGACTTGTATATACATTCTTAAAGAGAACAAAAATATTAAGTTTTATTTTGTCATTATCTGATTGTTCCCCCGCGGTGGGCTTTCCTGCCTTGAGCCCTGTGTTGGCTGGGATTGGCTCCTGCAGACCCCCGTGACCCTGTAGTTAGGATATAGTGGGTTGAATAATGGATGGATAGATGGATGATTGTTCCCTTAGTAAATTGGGCTAGTTATAAATGTTATAGAATGTCTACAGTAAGTTTTGCCCTTACACTAATAAATGGAAAAAAATTAAAGGAAGGACTTGAAAGCCATGTTACCTTGTCTTGCCTCTCCTCTTCCACCCATGACAATTTAATAATACTGTTATTTTTTATTATTCCAGAATTTTGTTTTTTTCTTATATTTCTTTCAGATGCCCTCACCTCATTCTTGGGGTTATGAACAGAACTACTCTCTACACAAAATTCAAAGTTAAATCTCCTCAGAGTAGCATACTTTCTCAGGGTTACTGTTATCTAAATTCTAAAACACTGTCTTGATGTGAATATTACAAAATGGACATTGTATATGTTTTAATGCGAAATCAAATAGATCAATTAATCAATTATTCCACATAGAAAAAAATAATTAAATGTCCTCTAAAGTGCAGTAGGGGTTGGAAGGGGAGGCCTCCTTTAAGGCTAGTTTTGGATTGTAGCTCCGGCACATGGCTAATTATGCACTCAAACTTGCCATGTGGTGCTGTGCTGCCAGCACATAGGGATTAGTGTTATATATCTGGTGGCAGTACTCCTAATATTCTCATTATTGCCAGCTAATGTACTTTTTCACTTGGCAGTACACAGACAGCATTAAAATAAACAATAAGCGATTGCACCCCTTTCTTCTTCGATTTTACTTTTATGACCTTTATGAAAAGTATTGCAATTATTGCTCTGTTTAAACTCCTATGTGAATTTGATATTTTCTAATAATTTTCTCTCTTCCTAGTATTATAATTTGTTTTCTGTGTGGACTTTGGATTGTTTCATACATTTCAGAACATGAAGATTCAAAATATTTGTTTACTTGTATTGTTATGGCTTTATAAAAACGATTTATAATTTTTTGGAACTAGTACAACTTTGGTTTAGATTCTGGTTTTGACAAAAGAATGCTTTAGGTTTTTTAGCTTTTGGGCAGTGGCTGTCCTTCGGGACTCTCTCCTTGGATATACCCCTTTGTCCCCATTCACATTCAGTGATTGATCGCATGCTCCACCCTTTCTTTGATTTCGCCTCTAGGCCTCTCTCCATTGGGTTACGGTTGGGGTTAGTGTTAATGGCAGCACACTATTTAGTACATCATTTTCTTAGGATGAAATTGTAAGATAAATGTAGGGTGAAGCAGGTTTAGAGCTGCTTTCACACAGATGTGGCACCCTGGGTTCAAATCCAGTGTCTTATAACTATTTTTCTGCAAGTAATTTATTTCTCTTCCCACATCGCAAAGATGAATGTGCTATGTTTGCTGGCAGTTCTAAATTGGCTTATTGTGGGTCAGTTTGTGAGTGGGCCTTGTGGTGGTCTGCTGTCCTGTGCAAGGTTTACTAATGTCTTAAGCCTGATGCTGCTTGGAAAGGCTTCAGTCCAAGTTGATGACACTGAATTGGGTTTGAGAATTATATGAATGAAAGATAAAGATATTTTTTGGTAGATCTAGAACAGTTACAAAACTGGAAATTATAACTGATTTTGTAACTAGTATAATACGGTAGGCACTGATAAGCCATGCCACATGTAGTGGGGCAGCGTGAAAATAGAAAACAATTAACTGTTGAACTTTGTTATCTGCTGCCGCCTCGCAGTAAGGAGACCTGGGTTTGCTTCCCGGGTCCTCCCTGTATGGAGTTTGCATGAGTTTCCTAGTGGGTGCTTGGTGTGTAGATGTCTGTGTGTGCCCTGCGGTGGGCTGGCGCCCTGCCCGGGGTTTGTTCCTGCCTTGTGCTGGCTGGGATTGGCTCCAGCAGACCCCCGTGACCCTGTGTTAGGATATAGCATGTTGGAAAATGACTGACTGACTTACTTTGTTATCTTCTGCTGAGTTTATGTTCAGCATGAGTTCCCTGTGAACGTACAGTATGTTTTTAAACATTTTTTTGGTGAAAATAGAGGCTTGTGTTTGCTTAATGTCACTATTTGTCTTATGTTTTCCTCAGGTTCGAGTAGAGAAAGACAAGGTGATCATCCGTGCCAATAAGCAGGTAGTGTTCACAAATCCATCACTGACCTCTACCTGAATCTTGACGGCTTTTCTGTTGCACGTTTTTTGTTCAGTCGCAGTGAACACTTGGTTTGTGCTAAACTCACAGTTTCTGTTTCAAATAGTGAAAATTTTTGCTTTGAGCTGAAACAGACCAAAAAAAAGCAGTTTTATTGAGCGCCTTTCAAATTATTAATTTGTTTAGAATACAAGTACCAAATCATCAATCTGTACATCAATTAGCAAACACATTCACATGTCAGTCTTAGAAATCGGCTGGGCATGATGACACAGTCATGTGGACTGTTTAAGTAAAACCAGCTCTTTCTTTGTAATACCTTTCTTTGTTTCTTAACATTAACTAACTGCTCTGTGATAGACTGGCGCTATATCAGCGGGGTTTCCTACCTTGTGCTCTTGGAAGAAGCAGCTTGGAAAATGTTACACTAGGGTTTTCTTTTACTTGTAATAAGGCTCACATTTTTGTAGAAATGAATGTGCTTTGTGACCTGTAGGGGGAGTTGCAGCACTCCAAACCCCAGACACAACCTCAGTGTCACAATCCCGAGTTCAAGTAAAAGGTTTATTATAATAAATTACCTTAACAAAGGCTGCTTTTGATATAATAATCATGAGACAAGCACAACTACTATTCCGTTTCTCTTTCTTCTCCTCCCTTCCTCCACCACTTTGTCCTTTTTCACCCGACTCCAACATACCCAAATGAGACAGAGCGGCTTATTTTATGGATGACCCGGGAGTACTTGTGGTGTCAGGGCATTGTCTGTTGGGTCAAGCAGAAGCTCTACAAGTAGGGATGAAAGATCCCTACAGCACTTCCTGGTGGCACCCACAAAACCCAGTAGGGACTACAAATCCCAGCATGCCTCGCAGGTCTGGGTATCTGTATCCCAAAGTTGCTGCCATCTAGTATGTCAGGGGAGTAAATAGCCAAAACAGGCGGCCACCCTGTATTACACTGGCTGGGTAAGGGTCTTCAGTCCATCTCTGCCGGAACGCCAGCGCCTTCTGTCAAAAACAGGGAACAGCCTGCCTTTCTTCTTGACCATTCAGTACAGAGAGGAATCATGCACCACCCTGATCGGGACACCAGCCCGTGCCTGCCATCCAGTACAGCTGTTATAATATTTTAAAAGTGCACATGAGCTGATAAGCACAAACCATAATAGCTACAGTGTCATGTTGAAGGTCAAGTCTGTTTAAGTCATTTTATTTTATTTCCTCTTGCTCCAGGCCCTGCAATCACAGAAAAGGATGAAGGGTATGGCGAAGTGCGCTTCACTGAGCAGCTACAGCCCAGGAGTCACCAGTGTTCTCATCATCGGAGCAGGTGAAACATTCCTCTGATTTAGTCCTTGTCCATAACTGCTACACTACTAAGATATGACAGTAAATCACCAGCTCTCTCCGACAGCAGGCCAGCATGATTTAACTCTTATGTTCATTTCATTTTTATTGTTATATACTGTAGCTCACTTCCCATTTACAAGCTCAAAGTTCTCTACACATTTGCAAGGCAAGTTAAAAATGGAATTAAGTGGTTTTGAGGGTGGGATGTGATATTATTGTAAAGTAAAGCACAAGGGAAATCGCCATAGAGAGCAAAGAAAGACAGTGTTTTCTGTCTGTCTGACACATTCAGCAGACCAATTTAATGTTGCCATTTGTGTTCAAGAGCGAGAAAGCAGAAGTCCTTTTGTAAGACTCAGAACACATGCACTGGATGATGATGAATTCCATTAATTTAAAGTGTATTTGACTTGGTGGGGAACACTAAGAGCAAACTGAAATCTAACATGACCACAGGGAGAGCATTCACTGTCCATATAAAAGGCCCCATTTGAAGTCATTTGTAACTTGTCACTTCTGCATTGCATTTTCAATAACGTGTCGTTGACCGAAGGAACACACTGCTCACAGGGGAAATGTTGGGGCACCAACCGTGTCACCCCTTTTAACATTTAAAATGGTAAAAAAAAAAATTAACAGGCACTCCATGGCACGTCAAGTAAAGGCTAGGAAATAAACAAGGGGATGCAGCGATCTCTCGGACGCGTCAGTGTTCAGGAGGGAGCTCCGCTCTTAGTCTGCTCTCTCCAGAATGAGATGGGCTATGCTGGGAGCGTCTCAGCTTTATAGTTTTGGGACAATAAGGGGTGGAGTCAATTTTCCTCAGTGGGTAGTTTCTCAGGGCTGCAAAGGAGATGATACTGTCAGTGATAGCGCCCCCTTGTGTCCCGGAGTGGTAGTGCTTACCTCCGATGAGCTCGGAAGGTGAACGTCAGACGTGCATGCATGACAATCACCAGTGGTAGCTGTTGTGAAAACATGATTTGTAGTCTTGTGATTTAATGGTGACTCAGCATTCCTCTTATGTCTTTCCACTGTATCCTCGTGTGTCTCAACATCTCATGCCCGGCAGTTTCACCGTTCCTTCTCAGACTGTCATTTTGAGGTGTGTTGTTCGCCTCCTGCATTCCCTTTTGACTACCACCAATGGTGGACAGGCCCCCCCATGACCTGCTGTGAAAGAATCATTCGTATTCTTGTGATTTCAAAGCTACTCTAGGTGTTCCTCTTACACCTTTCCTCGGTATCCTTGTGTGTGTCAATCTCTGTTTCCCAGCACTAACAGCCTTGATCACGTTTGACTGAGCAACCAAAGTGAAACTGACAAATCAGACCAAAGCCAAACTGACTAATCAGGTTGCTCAGAGGGACCACAGAACCTTTATAAGAACAAAAAGGCATTATTTCCACAAATGATGTTCTGCAAACTGGTAAAGTTCAGAAGAGCACAATAGCAAAATTAGTTTTCCTTAAACACAAGGAAACAAAGTCCCAAATAACAAATCTGGAGAGCAAGTGAGGGTCAAAAATCCAACAGTTTACTAAAGCACAGCAAAACACAAGCACTCACTAAAACTCCCTAGAGCATTCGAAAACAAACTGGAACTATGGGAACTAAAGGCAGTTACTGGTGGTGATTGGCAGGTGGCTCCACCTCCTGGGGAGGACCACCCACAAAACCCATGAAGCATAACTAAGGCATGGTACACAATGCAGATAATAAACAGAAAAAACATAAACATAAATAAATTATTTGAAAATTAACAAAAAGGACATAAAGCAAGCGTTTGAACTCCAACCATGGATGGCTCAAATATAACAGAGCTCACTTTTCAGCAATGTTGGGAAAGAAACCACTTTATCAGTTCATATGAATTAGAGAGTTCCTAAGCACAAAGAGCCCCAAATTTTCTTAAAATGCCCACCACAAGGGAGAAGCGCATGAAATCACGGCTAATAACTAAAAGGGCTCTGTAGCATCTTCATAAATAAAAAGACTTATTTTGTCACGCTTGGGTCACAAAGTTTCACAGAAACACTCAGGAGATTCTAGAGACAAAAACTTTATTCAAACACTTCAAACAAACATAAGTCTCTTTCAGGAGTGAACCGGTCTCCGTGTGTACCCAGAGGGCACAGCTCTGTCTCTCAGTTAAAAGAATAGAAAATCTTCCTCTTCATAGGGGTGCGCCTTGGGAGTAGGAGCCCCAGCAGGAACAAAGGGGCTGGGGGGTCAGAGACAAGGCAGTGACACAAAAGGACAACTGCAGTACAGGCTTTTAAAAGTTTGAAGCGCCGCATGAGATGCAGATCACGTGGCACGGCAGCAGCAACAAGCCTGCAGCTGATCTAGCAAAGAGGAGGTAAAAAACTGTATTTGATTCCCATTGAATCATCGTTTAAGAGGGGGTTTCGGAGGAGCGACCACGTCTCCTTGGGGATGTGTTCAGCCTGTTCACAATTTGTACAAAAAAAATGCCTCCAGTCCCACCTTTCTCTAAAATGTATCAGTGTGAATGAAGTCAGGTATGTTTTGGGACTGTCCACAATGAAAGCCCTTTTGGGAATAGATTTTTTCTTATCTTATCAATGCAGGCTGTACAATCATCACAAATTTTCTGAAACTAGAAACAAAATCGCATTTTCTTTCGGTGAAAAAGTGCAGAGCTGCTTAGAATTTGTCAAGATTACATTAATGTTATTCTAAAAAAATATGCTGAGCTCATGGCTGTGTTTCTGCTTAACTCCAATTGTTTTAATTAATAAGCAGTTGTATAACATGGTGGGATCCTTCTTTATTACTTACTAGCTCTCTGGTGTGGGAGATGGTGGGGGTTTAGTGCTGTTTTAGTAATAAATGGGATTAGTTGTATGACTTCTTTAAATCTTGTAGTTTTGGTTTTAATGAATATTATGTTTTTTTAATGTCATATGTTTAAACTTTTTCTGTAATGTATTGTGAGCTTGGGTCCGAACACCATCCGGCTAACACCAGCACTTTCCACAAAACACACGTTTATTATATACAAAAGTCCCACACAGCACACAGTGCCCCCAGCACCAATCACCCTCTCCACGGGTCTCTCTTCTGAATGTCCGTGGGCCGCCTTTCCTCTCCTCACGCGAGCTTCGTCCTGCTCCCATTCCCGACTCTAGCTCCCTGATTGTAGGGAGGTGGCCCCTTTAATTCCCACCCGGATGTGCTCCAGGTGCCTGATGACACTTTTCCGGCAGCACTTCCTGGTGTGGCGGAAGTGCTGCCTAGCACTCCGGGCATTCCTGGAAGGATCTTCCTCCACCTTCCCAGGTGTGGCGGAAGTGAATGTTTCCCAGGCTCCATGAGGCTTGGGGCGCCCCCTGGCGGTGGCCACGGGCCCCAATGGGTTTGAGCCTCCTTGCTTCTTTCCCGTGGTCACCCTCAACATCCAGGGCGGTTGCCCCCTCGTGGCCCCGGGGACATATACACCACCTCCCGGTCCTTCCAGGCATCCCAGCTGGGTCTGTCTCCCATCCTCCTGTGACAATATATATTTGGAACAATTACAATTGCTTATCATTCCAATATCATTCTCCTGACCACGTTAAAGGCACAAAAGATGAAGGTGGTGTTTCAGTATACTGCACATGATTCATTTTACCTGTGCAGTGATGTGTGTCTATACAGCTCTGTAGTTGGTTTATCTTGCCTTGTAGTTCTTTAGCTGTGTCTCTTGTCTTCTTCAGGTCCAGCCGGTCTGGTCTGCGCGGAGACACTCAGACAGGAAGGTTTTGCGGAACGAATCATTATGTGCACCTTGGATAGACATCTGCCCTACGACAAGCCTAAACTGAGTAAGGTTTGTACAGGACCTGCACCACACCATGATTGATCAGAATATTGTAGATGGCTATTCTGAGGACATCCAGGAGTGATACTGAAAGCTATTCATAAACTGTTCCACAGATGTTTACATACGCTGATCCACGAAATTAAAATTAAACGGTACCCTATAAAGAAGTTTCCAAACTAAGCATAATCAAAAACATGTGTGCTTGGCACTAGAGCACCATAGGCTGTACATTGATAATTGATTTTGTGGTTGTGTCATCAGATCTCTGACCAAATGTCTTGGACACTCGGGTGAAGAGAGCTGCTGAGCTGTCAACTCATTACTACCTGGTTGTCAGTTAGATCAAATGGTAGGGGAAGATGCTGGACAGACCATGCAAACACAAACATATAGTCAGGGTGTAAATGCCCTCATCTGGAAGATCTTCAAATCGCACCTCTGGATGAATTTCCCTTGCATTCCAAGGGAGGCTGGGGACATTAAACCCAAATAGGCCATGTTCCGTGACTCCATTGCTGTGCAGAGATCTGGCTGTAAGGGTATTGGTGCCTGTCATGGTGGTGACCCCTGAACCTGGTGGTTCACGTCAGGTATAAAGCAAGATATCAGACTGAAGAAAGGTTTGCTTCAAGCTTGGTTAGCTTGTGGGAATCCAATGGCAGTTCACAGGCTATCGACACACCAGGTGTAGCACTGCAATGGCAGTCGTGGAAGCAAATACCTGGATGTGAGGGGGTTTTGGTTAGACAATGGAAAATGACTTTTGATTGCCCACAAAACGATTCTGGCAAACTGTCAGGCGACTCAAGAGGGAGAAGCCATGCCTTGCCCATGCGGTCTATAGCAGGGATGGAGTGATGCTGACTTCACCTGAGGACATAGTTGGGCGGTGGAAGGAGCACTTTGAGAACCTCCTAAATCCCACCGACACACCTTCCTTTTGAGGAGGCAGAATCATGGGACTCTGAGAAGGACACACATTACTGAAGCTGAGTTCTCTAAGGTAGTTAAAAAACTCCTTGGAGGCAAGGCTCTGGAGTCAATGATATTCAACCTGATTTCTTCAAGGCTATGGATGTTGTGGGGCTGTCTTGGCTGACATGCCTCTTTAACAATGTATAGAGGTCAGGGACAATGCCACTAGATTGGCAAACTGGGGTGGTTTTCCCCATGTTTATGAAAAGGGACTGGAGGGTGTGCTGCGACTTTAGGGGGAGATGACACTCCTCAGCTTTCCTAGGTAGGTCTATGCCAGGTTTTCTAGAAAGAAGGATCCAGCTGTTGGTTGAATCTTGGATTCAGGAGGAACAATATAGATTTATTTCATTCCAGTCACGGAGCACTGGACCAGCTTGTTACCCTCACAAGGATTCTGCAGGGTTCATGGAAGTATGGCCAACCAGTCTACATGTGGTTTATGGACTTGGAAAAGGCAAACGGCTTAGAGAGACACCCCTCATATAGGTGGGTGTGGAGTTACTAATGAGGTAGATTCTGTCTCAATTTCAGCCTATGCTTTTTCTTGAAAGCGAATGGGATATCATACATTTTACCTATCCTTTCCATTGCAGGCTATGTCGGCCTTTCATTTCAGCAAACCTATATTCCTCCAGGCTAGCTGAATAGGCCATTTCTGAGATTTTACCTGTAGGAATGGGTTTATAACATATTTTATTTTCTAAATTATTATTATTTTTATCATAATATTACTATGCGCCTTCGTGATAACAGGTCATGACAAATTAGATGACTCTGTGACAACATTCCAGCACAGTTTCTCATTTCCAAAGTATCATGAGCTTTTCACATTCTGACAGCCAATAATGTGCTGCCTGACAGAGTCGGTGCTGTATGAATGCTTTCCAGGTATGATGAGTTCCTCCACAACTTCAACCGTTTTTTTTTTTCATTTTTCAATTCTACTGGGGCACGTAAAACACGAGACACCAGACAGATGACCCGCATTCCTTACTTCTTGTAACTGTGTTATGTTTATTGTACTTTGGGTGAGCACTTCTTGGTTCTCAGCACTCACATACGCACAGGCCTGTGTCTACGACTTGAGACAAAATCAAACCTGCTTGGCATTGCTTTCGCAAGTGGCAGACTGTTTGGACAGAGTCATTTGGGATGTCACACTACACTACTGCTTCTGCCTCACTAAGATTGTATAAATGAAATCTGGGAATGAAAATCACTGGAAAAGCCGTGTAATGTGACAGAGCCTCATTATACACTTCTGAATGTTACGCCTTGTGTGCACTTTCTAACTTGCTACCTCCCGTGAGAAGACCATTGATGAAGATCCAATCCTGAGAAAACGAAAGCACAATGTTTGACGTTTTCTTTGACTCTAAGGAGAAAGTTACAAAAAAAGCTGTTTAGCCGTAAGGATGGACTTAGCAAGACAAGAAACAAGTTGTTGTGTTTGTGAGGGTATGTCGAAATATCATCTAGCCAGCAGATCTGCTGGTAGCTCTGAAAACAACCAAATTTTTACTTTGACAAGTTCTGATGAGCTTTGAATGCAAGAAGTAATTTCATCCATTATACAACCCGCTATATCCTAACTACAGGGTCACAGGGTTCTGCTGGAGCCAATCCCAGCCAACACAGGGTGCAAGGCAGGAAACAAACCCCGGGCAGGGTGCCAGCCCACTGCAGGGCACACACACATACACACACAAGAGACAATTTAGAATCGCCAGTGCACCTGACCAGCATGTCTTTGGACTGTGGGAGGAAACCGGAGCGCCCGGAGGAAACCCACGCACACATGGGGAGAACATGCAAACTCCACGCAGGGGGGATCCGGGAAGCAAACCAAGGTCTCCTAACTGCGAGGCAGCAGAGCTACCACTGCACCACCATGCCGCCCAGTGATTACATTGTGTCAGATAAGACATTCAAATCTGCAAACATAAGCAGTGTGATTAGATGGACTTTAAACTGAAACATCTATGCTCCTTAAGCTGGATTTTTGACTTGCATTTGACAGAGGGAATATAAAAAATGTGACATAGACGTATGTTTACTAAACCTTCTATATCAATCTTATACATAAACAGTCACAGTCTGTCCCTGTGCTACTGCTTCACTCTAGACAACACTCTATAGTGCCTCCTTTGGTCTGGAGTAGCCATGCTTCTTAGACTATGCCCAGTTATTTTAAAATAAGTCTGTTTCTAAAATGTGTAGTTAGCTCAGGAAATATGCAGCTGATGTTTATGAATTTAGTGTTTTGAAATGATCAGTGTCTTTTTCATTTTAGCGTTAATGAATGAACTGATTTTGGAACAACACTGTGAAATATAACGATGAAATATCACAATAATTGCCCTCAAAAAACTCATAGTGCAACTTGCTTGTTCTCCCATGTTTGTGTGTATTTTCCTGGTGTTACTCTTATTGAAAATCCAAGCACAATCCAAAGACCCCCATCACATTAGTTCAATTTTCTGAGCCTGTGGGCATATGTGTACCAAGCATGTTTTTTGCCCTTCCGTTCTTTGTTGATGAGATGAACTCCTCGTGACCAAAACCCCGAAGAGGATACAGAAAATAAATGAAAAAATAGAAAAAACCTCTGGAGTTTTAAAATGTTCTTTATTTTGTATTTCAGTCCTTAGAATGCACTGTGGATCAGCTAACTCTGCGTTCAAAAGAACTTTTTCACCAGCACGATATTGAGCTTCTGAATGAGAAAGAGGTAAGAAAATTGTTTGGATCTACAGGCAGCCAAAAAAAACTTTGTGAACTTTGTGCTAATTCAAAGACACACACTCAGGCAGTTGAAAGAATTGTAGTCATTAAACCACTTTTAATGTATATATAATTATTAAGCATAATCAAGGAAAAAGATGGGGGCAACTGGCTAATCTGAGTAAACCCAGAAAATGGCAGTGAAACTGATGGCGATGAGAAATACGAGAAACTGCATTAAACTATAAAATAAAACTGTAAGATCCACGTGTGTGTCTGGTCCCTCAGAACAATCTGATTGGTCAGCTTGGCTTTGGCGACACAATCGAAAGAGGAAGTGTGAGTGGGAAACACATGAGAAGAAGTAAATACATAAGGAGGCACACTGAGAGTCGCCGTCAAAGATGGGAAGTGTAGCAGTGGACAGGAGGTGAGAAAGGAGCCTTGAAAATAATTCCAGAGTATGAGAAGTGGGCTTTACGGGAGTGCTGTCAAGAGAGGGAGCACCGGTGAGGAGAAATTCAGACACACGAGAATACCGAGGAAAGGCGCTGAAAGTACCCGTAGGACAAGAGACAGCAAATATTTTTAAATGAATCAATTACATGTCTTTAGCATTAAGCGCGGCTAGTGATTGATAAATGGTAACTTCATTTTAACTTTATACTGGTGCCCAGTCCAGGAGCATAACGGGAGTAGTCCCTGGTTCCTTCTGAAAACTTCTGACATGTACAAGTCCATATTATTAACCGTGCAGTAAACCATATGTTTCGTAAAATGTCACAAAAAGCATGAAGTAAGGTAAAACACTGAAAATGTGGCATAAGAGAGACATTTTCTGATTTAAGTACTATGCAGTAAGAGTCCAAATTGATCAGGCTGCAGAGGTTACTGTAGTACAGCAAGAAATATAATAGCTGTTGGGTCCAATTTATTCACTAGAAACTCAACCCCTCCTGTAAGCAGAAAGTAAAACACAAATGCAGTTTTTTGAAATTGTGTTTTTGAAATTCATCCAGTATTGAGCTATCTATCTATCTATCTATCTATCTATCTATCTATCTATCTATCTATCTATCTATCTATCTATCTATCTATCTATCTATCTATCTATCTATCTATCTATCTATCTATCTATCTATCTATCTATCTGTACAGTTCCTTTCTTCTTTTTTGTTGTGTTTACTCCAAAGTACTCATTTCCATTTTGCTAATAGCACACAAAAACAGATAAATAGATTAGTTTATGAAACCTAACACTTGATAAATTACATTACATGGTTTATTATTATTTTTTATGGGATACATTGCAAATTTAAAGTTATCACCCTTTGATACATTCAGATTGCTGGGATATCAGAGACTGAGGAAACACCCCTGTTGTTTGTGTCCTTTAGGTTGTGTCTTTAGACACAAAAACAAAAATGGCCACCTTCAAAGATGGATTTCGATTGGAATTCAGGAATCTTCTCATAGCCCCAGGAAAGACGTAAGTAGTGCTGATTTTTTTCCTGGTTCTAAGTTAAGAGAGTTTTAGCCCTTTTAGTGTCCTTTTAGAGCTGTAAACACAGTTGTTGGGATTTAAAAGGTGCTGATAATATATCAAAAAAAGCTGAAAAGTCAGAACCTTGGACTGGTCATAGAGGTATATGTGTAGAATGGCGTCTTGAAGATGCCATAGTCCCATGTTGAAAGAATTGATCATCAGGTTCTTCATCTGTGCATGTTCACTACGTAAAGAAATAATTGCAGGGTGATTACATTTTAGAAAAGTAGTCAGCTCCATGTAGTTAACAACTGGCAACAGCAGAAACACAGCTGCACCACCTACTACTATTTAATTTTATATTGCCGTGCTCCTAACTTTATTAATTACTTTTTTAGGCTTGAAAGCTGTTTTTCAGTGTACACTGTGCATTATGTTCAACACAGGGAATAAGCAGAATTATTGTAATTTTCACAGTAGAAAAGAATATTGTTTCCTGCTATGCTAGCATTTAGGAATGAAAACGTAAAAATAATCCAAACTATGCAGCAATTTGAAGACTGGCCAGTTGCTGCTGTTTTCTGGAAGGACAAGTCATTTGAAATCCTGGAAGTTTGTGGGTTTTAACATTAGCAGTGACAGCTTTCTTTCAGCCTCCCACCTCCTTTTGATTTTTGCTCGTCTGTCCACATTTTAACATTAAGTCCCATTAAGTAGCTCAATTCACAAGTACCTTCAAGTTGCTGAATACCATACTATGAGAAACGTGTGTAGAAGTAGCAATGGACTCACTTTTATTTCTTCTACATGGCTCTGGCTGTCACACTGTGGTACTCGAGTCCCGCTTATGCTGAATGTTTCTTAGTGACCTGTGTTTGATATCCTTGGACAGGCGAAGATTTTGCTTCCTGAACACTTTTGGGTGTATCTTATAGAGTTTGGCCTACTGATTACAAAAGCCACATTTAAATGATCCTGTCACGTACCATTTTATTGCAATTACCTATTTTAGTGATTTTCCCACGTATTAGAAGTATACAGTATGTATTCAGTACAATAAGTACAAGTGGAACATCTGAGCTGATCTACAATTAGTGGCCCTCCTCCTAGGAATGCTGCTCACCAAGTACTATGAGTGGGCGGCCATGCTAAAGAATCTTTTCTGCTCCATAAGCCAGAAAGTGTGGCACACATACCACTTGTCAACCTCACGAAAAGATGTTTGCCTTGGACTGATGAAAGATTTTGTGAGAGTTATGAACAAGGAAGGTGAAGGACTTTGATATTTGAGACAGGTGTTTCCACGAATAACTGACGCCAAGATTAAGGAAGGCATTTTTGGTGCTCTGCAATTCAGACACATCTTTCGTTTTAAGATCTCAAAGAAATCATGTAGAACACATTCAAGAACGTTGTTGAGAATTTTCTTATTAACTACAGAGCACCAAACTATGTCCAGTTTGGTCGACAACATGCTTAAAAACTTTAAAAAAAAAACATGAAGCACGACATGTTGCTAAAGATTAATTTTAGGCATTCGCACTTGGACTTTCTTCCCTGCTAATCCATAATGATCATAGGAAAAGATTTGAAAAGGATACTGGTATCAGGACAAGTGGACTCCATTAGTGTTGGACATTGAAATGAGAATTGTCAAATATGGAGTACAAATGAAAATCAGCAGCAAAACCTTTTTAGGTGAACTAACCTAATGCAGTGCATCAGCATTATTAAGTGGTTAAACACACTACATTCAATAAAACCAGCTTCATGTTTCTTCAAATTTCTAGGTGATATAGCCAATCTGAAATTATATTTATGTTCATCTTGAGGCTATTTATTATAATCACCAAAAATAATCTGGAAAAATAACTTTTCAAAAAAGGGTGGTCTCTCCCTTAGAGATAGGGCGAGAAGTACAGACATCTAGGAGAGACTCGGAGTAGAGCTGCTGACCCTCCACATCAAGAAGTGCTTTTGGGCATCTGTTCGGACACCTACCTTTGGGGGTTTTACAGGCACGACTGGTTTGGAGAAGCCCTCGGGGAAGACTCAAGGCTCACTGAGAGGACTGTATCTTCCAGATGGCCTGGGATCCCACAGTTGGCAAGTGTGGCTGGGGAGTTTGGGCATCATTGCCCTCATAGCCTGGTCTCAGATAAGTGTTGGAAAATCAATGAAAGAATAGTTCAGGGAGCAAAAGTGACAATTTGAGTCAGGTGACAATCACTGGTCATATTGTTTTAGGGCATAACAGTAATCGAGTGGACAACTTTAAATTGAGTTTGATGATGATTAGGATTTCTTGAAACCAATGACATATTTTTAAGAACTAAATTCAATTAAATTGAAGAAATGGGAGAAAAATCTCTGAGCCACACTGAATTAATTGTTAGTGGGTGATGTGATATATGATATTGATAAATGGATAGAATTGCTACTGCGGGTCCAAGCATGGATGCACCCAGGTCACAACACTAACCCTAACCTTTAGCTCTTCATTTTCATAATGGGGTTGATGCTTTGCTGTTCCCTCACTTACTGGTCCTCACGGACTCCTTTATTCTTTTTGTTGTCACACACAAAATAGCAAGGTTGGGTTGGGTTGGGTTATGACTTTCATAGATCTGAACTAAACAATGTGTGCCAACAAAGCCTTTTCCCTGAATTCCTGTATGTAATCAATTGACTTGTGCTACAGTCTGATTGGATTAGCAATGAAAACTATCAGGTCTTGCTTTCAGGCCCAAGCAGCTAAACCTTAAAGGTGCAAACATGGAAAACATATTTTACCTAAGATCACCAGAAGATGCCAACTGGATAGCCAAGCTTGCAAGCAACAAGAACGCTGTCATTGTTGGAGCATCCTTTGTCGGTGAGTCCTTCTTTATTGAGGATCATTCCTAAGGTAAATGTAATTCTTATTATTATGTTGGTGTATCAGCCAGTAAGTAATTGGGAGATACCCACAGAAGAGAAGGCTAACTGGGAACTTTGAAGAACCCAGTAATTGTCGATTCAATTGTCAATCAAGTTCCACTTAGGAGAGAGAAGAGCTTCTCAAGCAGCCATTGATGAATTTTATGTAAAGTGTCAGAGGGTGGTAACCTGCTATGGGGTAGTAGTCTTATGGAGATATGGATGTATGGCTAGGGATTTATTTGGATACAAGGTTTTGTTTTGTTTTATTTTATTTTGTATCAAACAGTACCGGAGATCATTAAACAATTTATCAGTACGTATCAAGCCGCAAGCTTACTTGATGAAGTTTTAATGTGTATAGGTTATCCTTTTTTCAGTAGCTCTCCCACATGCATCTTTGCAGAATGTTCTTAACAAACACAAGGGTTTTTCCCAGAATGGTTTGCAACATAATGCTTTTGTTCTGACTTAAAAAGAGACAACAAGAATTTTTAATAAAGGGATCAGAAGAGAAAAGTAAAGTCAAAAGAGAAGCCAAAGTCATCAAGTATAGAAGACTCAAAAGGCAGAAAAAACTTTTGGCAACCAAAAAACTCTTGTATTGCTAAATGAAATAAACCAAAACGTGGATAACTTAAAACCACATGTACCAAGCTTTATATGATTGCACTTCCAAGGGTTTGTGGGTAATTACCACAGCAATGGGTGACATGATCACAGCAAAATGGTGGCACCAGTGAACAAAAAAATGTCGTCATGGGAGGGCATTCAAAATTTACAACTCCTTCAGATGCATGTTAGGAAGAAACTAAAATCTGTAATAAAACATACAAGTTGTGAAAATCCGTCCAGGATTTCTAACAAAAAATAAATTACTACTTCAAATCATAACAGTTTTATTGCTAGTAATTTATTTAAAACATGTTTGAATGTACAACTGAAATTAGAAATGTTTGAACCATTACTTACTGTAGTGTTTAAGGCCATATTTTTTCCTTTCTCGTGACCCAATTTTGCCTATTCATTGTGTCCTTTAGTCCGCCTTGGAGAACCGCAACTGATCATCACCCGGGGAGGGCGGAGTCCCTCTTGAAGATTCACCGACAAACTACATCTGTGGGGGTTATTTCATCCATGCAAGCGGCAAACCTTTGCGGACTTTTCCATAAACCATTCACGACCCTTTCTCCTTCTCTTCAATTGTAATTCACGACTCTACACGACCAATTAGAGATGTCATTTTGGGTTGCAACCCATAGATAAAGAAACACTTGTTTAAGGGCATTTTATATAGATGTATAATTGTATTCAGTTTGCGGTTTTTAATGTTAAGGATTTCATTTTTATGGTTTAAATTTTACTTTGAATATTTATTAACGTCTTATTTTCATTGTTTACGCAACACTGTGAGTCGTGTCAAGTCACCTTATTGGCATCATGGAATATGATGCTATAAAAAAGTTTCATATCACTTGCTATTATTTGGTGGATACACTACGAATTTTGCAAAGAAATTTAGTTTCAATTCATTTAGGCCCTTTTGTTGAGTTGTGTTTTGTTCCTCAGCATTGATTTTTACTTCGTCCTCTTGGATCTGATCTCAGCCTGTTTCAGGTGTGCATTTTGTATCTCTTGGTCCTCATTTCGGCTCACAGTAATATTAAGATGGTTGTCTCGTCAACCCATACTACATTCCTCACCCTTCTGCATAATCTCCATTAGCTTAGTGCTCATGAGAAACAACAGTAGATCATGGATCCCTTTCTGTGCCTGACTGAATCCTGAACTCACACCACTTTGTCACTTCATCAGTAATGTCACCATATCTCCCACATTGGATGTCATGTCATAAAAAGAGGAGTGGAGTCCTGAGGCATTTCACACTGGTGACATTCAGGAGCTCGTCCGGGATCACTCGGAGGAAGAGGTGAGAGTAGCGAAGGATAGGAAGCCTGAAAGAGTGAGAAGCAGAGAGACAGAGTCTGCCTCTGTTTAATATGACAACCCTTGCAATGGAAGTCAGGTTCTTTGTTTTATTTTGACTATGTTGTAATTTTTTATCAATTGTTGTCAACTGGCCATTAGTTCAATAATTATGTTAATTAACTGACATTGATAACCTCCAGAAATCAGCTTTTTCTTCAGCCTGTGTCCTTATGTGTACTCATTATGTAATTAGTAATTTCTAAATTGCATAATTACATTTATTTTAGCACTCTGAGCCTGAATCAGTTCCAGCGATCACACATATGTGTTTTATCTTTTCATAATTCATGAGCGATGTCAAATCTGTTCAATGCTGTAGCACTCGGCTATTCAACTGTAGTGGCAGCCAACCTCTGTTCTTATGACATGCAGGGTGGCAGAGGCACAACCTGCTAACATTCGTTATGTTGCCCATGTTATCAAGGGGCACTTGAACATTTAACACTGTTTGACCTGCTGAGGGGTCTTACTGGTCTTGCTCATTCAGAATATTAGAACAGTCTTAATGAGAGCAGGCCATTTAGCCCAACAAGCTCTTATTACAATTTAATAGATTTTGTTGTATTTTTCTAAGTCAGACCATCTTTCTTTAGCTTCTGATAAGTTATGGAGGTTTTGGGTATGGACCATTCCAACTATATCAGTGTTTCCTTTCTAATTAAACTTATTTTTGTTTAGTAATTTTTCACATTATGTGGGGTGTATGCTGAAATGTGTTAGGGGTCCATAGCGTGATCACCAGCTGGATTATTTAAGAAAAGTGTGTCTCAGACCTTGTGAGTATGCGAGCGCTGTGCTTTTAAAAACATTGATGATGTTCAATACCATAGCCTGAGAAGTGGACGGCGTCATTTGTGTATGGAGAAAGCCTTGTGAATTACGAATAATTAGCTGTCGCACGGATTGCCACAACTCAGGGATGATTCAAAGGCAATTCATTCCACATTTTCTTGAAATTGCTACAAACAACAAGGCCGTATTGGCATGAAACTCTAAAATTAGATTGGCCTCATAAAATGGGTTTGAATAAGCGTCTACCCACAGGAAACTAGAAGTTACTATAATTACTTTTACTCACTCAAACACTGCATCCTCAATTGTTCTCCTTCTATCATCTTCTGAACAAAAAAGCGACTTGGCATGCATTATAGAAAAATATCGTAACCCTAGCCCTAACCTTTTAGATTAGATTAGTTATTATTTTTACAGAACAGAGCGGGGGCTCCCCCCTTGAATGTTGGAGCGCATATGTGTATTAGTGTATGATATCAAAGAGAGGTGCAAGTAAAGCAGACTGTATCTTTTAAATGTTGAGGCATTTTTGACATCACCTGAGATGATTTGCCATGTCTTTAAATACTATTTCCCTCTTGTTTTTTTTCCCACAGGTATGGAGGTAGCAGCCTATCTTGCAGAAAAAGCCCACTCAGTTTCTGTAATTGGGGTAGAAGATGTTCCTTTCAGAAAAGCACTCGGAGAGAAGGTTGGAAGGGCAATCATGAAGGCAAGATCCATTTAAAATTCTAAAAATACATTTGACTGGTACCTATACCCAAGGTGACTTCCAAGATCAATATACGTTAATGTCTTACTCGGGGTCAAGCAGTAAGATAAAGGCAGAAATTGAACTAGCAGCCATGAGTGTCTTATTCACTACTTCATATTGCCCAGTGAAACGTGGGTTCAGTGTCTGGTTGCCATCTGAGTGGAGAATGCACTATGTCAGCGTGTGTGTTCGCTATAACCTTTTGTTTCCTGTGTAGGTTCCATGGTAGATGGACTGGCATCCTGACCAGGTGGGAGGATAGTTCTTTACCCATAAGAAAGGGAACTACCCTCCCTCCTGTTCAGGATGCCAGTCCATCCATCATGGCACCTACACCTCCCATACTGAGACTTGTCAGTTAGGCTGATGGTTAAACCCCAAATGGTCTGGCCTGAGTGAATGTGCCCAGTAATATTATATGCTACATTGTATCTATTGCTGATAGACTCTAGATATTCCAAATCCAAATATTAATATTAAATCAAAAAGTAAAGGCAATTCCAACATTATCAGATAATCTTAATGGATAGAAGCTGGTACATTATAGCATGTTTGAGATGGTGTATGGGTAGTTTCGAACAGCGCACCACTCTGCCGTTAGACTAGTTGAAGCCAAGGTCAAATGAACATGTGTTGAACAACACGTCGTAGTGTGATTTCTTTGGGCAGAGGGAGTGAAACCTGAAGTTCACTGAAGGGTATTGGCTCACTACAGAAGTGAAAACAGCATGACTCAATGGGAAGAAAGGTTTAAAATGGGAAGAACAAGTGTAGCTGATGAAGCTCAATCTGGTCGACCATCAACATCGAAAAACAGTGTTGTTGCTCCATAATAATGCACGTCATAATAATGTCCCCCAATGGTAGGGACAAAACAATGGTTTGAATGTTTCCCACGTCCCTCTTACAGCCCTGATCTAAATATTAGCAGCAGAAACAATTACGGCTTCTGGTTCTGCATTTGATCACGCTGTGCTCACAGTTTTCAATCTGTGCCAAATTCTAACACTATGTTCCAGTCAGACCCATTGCTGTTATATGCATTTAGGGCAAAGGTGGCCTAAATGCAAATGTGAACCAAGCCTAGGAGTTACAATTGCAAATGTCTTTTGAGTATTCCAATTTAGAATTGCTTTTCAGTGTTCTTGAAGCCTTCTTGGGATCCCTCTTAAGTGTACTGCGTGTCCCAGGTCCAGATCTGTGTTACCAGTGGATGACTACTCACGTTTGGGTATAACAACATATGATAATGAAGGGAAAATATAGTCCATCTGATATTATAGCCACAAAAGGATTGTATCATTTTGATACTGCAGAAGGCCTGACTGATATTTTAAGCTTAGTGCTTCTTTGTTTAATATAGCAAAGGTGTAAAATGGAGTAATTATGGCTCTAATTTCATTCTGTAGTCAGGTTTCTAATGGGAAAGTAAAGACGTAAATCCTATCCTTCATATACTGAAGATTAATTCTATTAAATAATCAGTTACTTTTGTCTAGCCTAAGGTTTGGCATTATCAGGTGATGCTTTGTGTTGTCCAGGGAGTGCCTGCCAGTGCTTTAGATCATTTAGAGACTTTCCTCTACATTGTATTTAAAACAATTGGCAATGCCTTGGGCACATTTCATGTTAATTGGACACCAGATCTACCATTGCATTACATAAATACGAGACCTTCCAGCTTGTGGAGCTACAGAACATATTGGTGCCACAGGATATCTGGTTACATGTTTGGCAACCTCTGGCAGCAACATGTAGAATTGTATTGAGGTACTTGATAAAGCTGGTGGAACTGTCAGTTATGATTGTGGTGCGATGTCTCCACCAAAGCTGGTGTTCAAGCAACTAACACTAATTTAGAGCTCCATAGCCCACATCAAAGTAGAATTCGTAGGGCAAGAAAGGCAAAAAAGGTATGTTGTCATGTCTACAAAAAATGTTATGTGTTTGGCAACAATAAATAGTACCGGGAAGCAGCCTGATACAGAGGAGCACACAGAGGGTCTAAACTTCTGTGGGTCAAGGAACAAATTCATGCCACTGTCTGCACAGACTATAAAACATTACACATGATTATCTTTGGCCCATGTCTTTGTAGTCCATAAAACAACTGGTCACCATGGTACAAGAAAGACATACAGTAGCAGTACTTGCAGTTGTGCAGAGGAGAGCAACCAGGTGCCTCCTAGGACTGAAGGACATGTTGTACTCTGACAGACTCACAGAATTGAACCTGTTTAGCCTCGAGCAGAGGAGACTGCGTAGGGACCTAATCTAGTTCTTCAAAATCCTCAAAGGCATGGATAAAGTAGATCCAACAGCATCATTCTTTCAGCTTAAGGGGGAATCACATACTCAAGGACATCAGTGGAAGTTAAAGGGAAGTGCATTTAAAACAGAAGCCAGGAAGCACTTCTTTATACAAAGTGTTGTGGGACTCTGTGGTATAGCGGGTCCACAGCTCATGTCAAAAGGCCATTTTTTTTAAATAAATAATCGCTGCACTCGCGGCTTAGCGAGTTGGCGTGGTGGTGTGTGGCCGAGCAGTTCTCGGGGAATTCGTGATGCAGGCGATTCTCCCTTTAGTGCACTGATGAGGAGTTGTTCGCATCCGTAATTGTTCCTGGGAGCTGCTGATTGCCACAGCTGATCCACGTCCCCGTAATAAATAGAAGCGCGAGGCGGCTAGCGGGGAGAATGAAAAAATGAGAAAAGGTAAAAAAAGAGAAAGAAAGAGACGGAGGTTGCATTGAAGAAGGTGGCAAGAAGCAGCGAGGAGAGAGAGCCGGTGTGAGCGAGAGGGAAGGAGAGCGAGAGAGAGCAGGCTCGATTGAGAGAAGGCAGGCAGCTGGGAGGTGAGCCCCTGCCGAAGAGTGTTTGGCCGACACTCGGTGGGGCTGAAGGAAGTGGTTGCTCCAGCTGAGCGATCAAGGAGCTGGAGTGACCGGTGACGACGACGACTGGCCACAAAAAGGCAGCGGCAGTTGAGGAGGCTTTGGGCTGGTTTAGCCCCAGTGTGAGCGCCCTGGCCGCTGGGGAAATAACCCAAGTCTGTGTCCGGATTGGAGCCTGATGTAGCCAGGGATCGGAGGGCTACTGGACCAGAGTGGAAGGCAGCTGCACCTGCAAGGTAGGCGACTCTCCTGTTGCGAAGCCCGATGGGAGAAGCAGGGGAGCCGCCTGATAGAAAAGGTAGAAAGAAGGCACCGTGCTTTGGATATTTTAAAGAGACTGCTTCATGCCATAGTTTTAACCTCGTTTTTTTGAAAGAGTTTTTCTATTGTGTTTTTTTTAACCTCCACTCATCACTCGTTTTTACTGGATTATTTATTTACTAGACATTAAGCCCGTTACAATAATGGGCGCTAGAATAGTAGTGCATAAACATTAGTAGGAACAGTAATACTGGCTTGTATGTGGCTGTAATATGCGTCACTGTATTGTGTGCCTTTAATTTTCTCTCACAGTAATACATCTCTCCAGCAAGTATTTTAATCTGTGCTGGCATGCAGCTAATTATTGTATGTATGGCATCTCTCCAGCAACGGATTTTATGTGCGCGAAAATAAATCTACTTTTAAAAGTCATCCTATTGTAATATCATGAAAATTCGTATACTTAGGAAAACAATTTACACTTTACCGGGCCAAGTTTGTTAATCGCAAATCTGACATCCTCAGAGTGAACACTTTCACAACAACAAACACTAGTCCCACCTCTTTGGGGAAGCTGGTCTCCGCGTCTCATTACCCGATTGGATTTTTCGTGCGTTATGTTTTAGGTCTTACCTCATTTACCAAAATCTGATTGGATCGGCCGCGCAATATTTTATAGGTCCCACCCTCTCTGTCTTGTGTGACGCGTCAAGAGGCCTTTGAAGCATCGCACCGTGTCCTGTGCATGCACACTTCACCAGAAGACACACACACACGGACACATGGACGCACACAGGGATTTTATTCAAGAGAATGGAAATTGAATACACTGCACTTAATTTATTTGGACACTGTTTTTGTTGTTGTTTTAATAAAAGCACTTGGCACTTTTTTTTACACCATCCCCTTGCTCCATTGTTGTGCCTCACTGCCGAGCTCATCGGTGATATTACCAACAGTGTCGGGTTCAAGAGCTCCCTGAAGCTGCATGGGAACCTGGAACGAAACTGCATCGTCACAGACTCTGGAACAAACTGCTTAGACAAGGAGCTGAAGCAGAAACCATGACAACGTTTAAGAAAAATCTGGATGATCTATTGAGTCAGCTTAGCTATTAGCTAAACAGACAGGCTTGATGGACAGAATGATCCCTTCTCATTTGTCAAATTTCTTACATTCGTATGTTCTAACCACACAAAACAACCATTGAGCGCAATGTAAAAAAAAGCAGCACATGTCAAGCTAACTTCAGTTAGTCCGTTACTGTCCGTACTGGTAATGTTAACGTTTACCTCCTCAATATACAGTATTAGTGATAAAGGAGATTGATCTAAAATACATTTTGGAAATAAACAAATTGAACCTATAAAGTGAAGCTGCACTTGCTTTTCACAGTGTACACAGCCATTTCGGGTTGACATCATAATCTGAAGTCAGACAAACTCAGACTTGATATACAGTGGAACCTCTAGATACGAGTTTAATTCGTTCCAGCACTGAGCTTGTATAGCGAATTTCTCGTATCTAGAACAAACGTCCCCATTGAAAATAATGGAAATCCAGTTAATCCATTCCGCATCCCAAATATATTAACATAAAAATCAATTTTCCTAACAAATAACACTGATAAATTATATATACTGTAGTCTACCTTTAATAAATAACACTGGTAAATAATATAACTGATTATTAAAAGAATCAAAACAGCTGTCCAAAGTGCAGTAGAGCATTCAATAAATCTTTAATCCTTAAAACAGTTGTGAAGTGGAGGTTTAAAGTACATAAGAATAACAATCCTTTAACACGAGGTTAAAACGTCAACAGGAAGCAGTCTTCAAAAAACAGATGACAATCCCCGGTGCTTCTTCTCTGTTAGCGTCTCACCTGCTTCTCCCATGCGGGCTCTGCAACAGGTGAGACACTTAATGCAGCTGACCTTCTCTACACCGTCCTGCTTTAGCTGTCTGGCTCGCCTGTTCAGCTACACGCGAGCCTGTACTCGCTCGCTCTCTCGCACCGACTTCCTACTGCTGCGGATTCCTGCCTCCTCCTGCAACCTCCGTTCTCTCTCCTCTCCTCTCCTCTCTTTTCTTTTACTTCTTCTCCCCTTAACCGGCTCGCGCTTCTCTATATATGCGGGGAAGACATGGCAGCTGCTAGGGTTACCACTTTTAATACAAAAAAATAAGGGACGCATACGTATTGATTCAAAACGGGACGCGCAATTTCATTCTCAAATACTGGACGATTCCGTATTTTAAAGGACGGGTGGCAACCCTGCCCAGCCCATCAGCCACAGGACAAATCATGGATGTGGGCAGTTTCCCACCTGTGCACTTAGGTGAGAAACGCAGACACCGCAGATCGCCCTGCGGCTCGCTACTGCTACCACGCCCCCTCGCTAAGCCGCGAGCTATACCCACAGCCTGGCTCGTGGCTCGTTACGTGAGCCAATGCTCGTATTTAGATCTGAATTTTTCGCTCATACTTTCCTCGTATTTTGAATTTCTCGTATACAGAGGTGATCGTATCTCGAGGTTCCACTGTACCAGGTCCAAGTTTGCGAGTAGTAATTCCGAGTTTGGGGTGCATTTTTTTTTTTTTTGCATTTCCTGAGTCAGAGGTGGGAAACTGTGAGCTCAGAGTTTTAGATGAATGCAGATTTAGGTTAGTTTGGTGTGACCCACATTGCAAGTGAAATGGTGACAAAGTATGAGGACTCGTCGAGAAGTGTTTCAAAATGGAAAGGCAAAAAACGTCAGGCGTTACCGCAAAAGGTAAAAGGAAGAAGAGGAGAGGTGAACTAAACAGAGAGGTATGAACATTCTGCCGATGCGTAGCTTGTTTGTCTTATCGCCGCAGCGTGACGCCATCATGATCATTATTAGCGCAAATGTAAGAAAAATAAGTCACTACACTAGATAAAGGATGTGCAGAGTTAGCCTGTAGGCTGTCATTTTTTTGGGTAGCCATATTTTATTTTTCTAAATAGGATGGGTGAGAGTGGAAGTCTACTGAAAGGATGGTAATTGATGCTCAACACATCCCTGCAAAGTAATGAACCTTTATTACTTTTTCTAATCAAAAAAAAAATTAATTAATTTACATTCCTTAGTAAACTTTTTAAACAGTTGCACGATCACTATTTATTTTCTATAATAATGAAAAAGTAGCCTGTTTTTTATCTTAAATTTATTTGTTCCCGTTTAACACAATAACAGTCTTGGAATGATGAAATAAGACAGTTCAATGCATCAGAATTTAGGAGAAATCCAAAAAAATATCAATTTTAATGTGACATTCTAAGACATTATGAAAGAAATTAAAAATTTATCAGTTCTCGTGACCAAATGAACAGACAGACTTGTGTTGTGTTCCATTTATCTCAGAAGTCGGAATGACTTCACATCCGAGTTTAACGCGTTCCAGTAAAATATTTCGAAAACTAATATGGGCGTCTGCAGGAATACCTGTGTTGTGCCTGCTACTTCGGAATATTTAAAACTACTGAACGATACATTACACTGTATTTTGTGCCACATGCCTACAGACAGAAGTAGACATGCAATCGATAGTTGCAATTGTAGATGGAATCTAGCAAATAACTTTTTTCACAAATAAGATATGAAATTCCAATCGAATCATCCCTGGCATTCATTAGGATTTGCTAGTCAACACATGCTGTTCAGAAGGCCAAGGAGGCATCTAGGAGGAGGTGTACCTAATAACCTGGTAAGTCAGTGTGATAAAGCATCAGCACACACACACACCTTATTCACTCATTAATTACCATTTTAGAGTCTGCAGTCAGAACATGGAAGGTGTGGAAAGAGTAGACTCGACACACTTACAAAGGTTTGGGGCAGCCACCCGTGTATTATCCCTGGCTGCAGTGGGTTAATTGAGCTGACAGAAGTGTCTTTGTTGGAATCCAAACATGAACTGATTCAGGTTTTGGAAGGAGGCGGTTTTAAGGAGGCAGACCGGAAGTGACATAAGGGAACCGGAAGTGACCTCAGCCTAGGCACCAGAAAACAGAAGTGACGTCGTCTTAGGCACCAGAAACGGAAGTGACGTCATCTTAGCCACTGGAACTGGAAGTGACGTGAGGGAACCGGAAGTGACCTCAGCCTAGGCACCAGAAAACAGAAGTGACATCGTCTTAGGCTCCGGAAACGGAAGTGACGTTGCCTTAGCCACTGGAACCGGAAGTGGCATCATCTTAGGCTCCAGAAACAGAAGTGACGTCTTCCAGGATAGGTCAGACAGGTTGTACCACGGCTGGTTTGCTAAGACAACAGGAGAAGATTTAGTGAATCCTGCCACCCCCTGGCCTGGCATGAAATTGCCTTCACTTGGTCCATACAACGTCCTCCTACTCGCACATGCATGACAAAGGAAAAGAGATTACCTTGAGAAGACACGGGGAGAATACACAAGCTGGAGCCTTGACCTGTCAGGCAGCAGTAACTGTCTTTTTGTTTTTTATTGCTCTTAAATTATAACCAAGTAACTGGAAAAGGTATGTGTCGTTTGATGTACAATTGCTAGTATTAATATTAGAAAATTAAAATATGAATTTCTTTAATTTATAAAAAAAAAAACTATTTAACTATTCAGTCCATACACATTCCACCATATCCAATCTCTTAAACAGACTGAATATCATCCATCCATCCATCCATTATCCAACCTGCTACAGGGTCACGGGGGTCTGCTGGAGCCAATCCCAGCCAACACAGGGCGCAAGGCAGGGAACAAATCCTGGACAGGGCGCCATCCCACACACACATACATGCCAAGCACTAGGGCTAATTTAGAATCGCCAATGCACCTAACCTGCATGTCTTTGGACTGTGGGAGGAAACCGGAGCGCCCGGAGGGAACCCACACAGACACGGGGAGAACACGCAAACTCCATGCAGGGAGGACCCGGGAAGCGAACCCGGGTCTACTACTGCGCCACCGTGCCACCCCTGAATATCATTATCTATTTAATTAAGCGTGTGATTTTTTTTTTTCTTCACATACTTCAAAGTTTATCAGAATTTTTCACGTCTAGACACTTCTTATGTTATGCTTTGCTTAAAGGCCATTTTGAGACGCGCATACTTTTCCTGCATGTCTGACACTGCACACTGAATGCCTTCTTATGTCAAGAATGTCCATGACTTGTTAAAGCACTGGCTCTCATTGAGACAGGAAAGTGAGACAGCAAGACGATTGCTTTCATTTTTGAAAATTTGCACCCCACGTTTCACCATATAACTTAAAATTAAAACAATGGCTGTTTTCACCTTGAAAGGCAGTTGGCGTAACACACAGAGGTGCTGAGTTTCTGCACAGAACTTCCTTTTCTCCATCGTCCCCTGCCTGATTAAGAACAGAAGGCACTGAAGTGTAATATGACCACAGCGTTTAGTCTGAGGCAGAACCTTAATGCCTGAATTTGGAACTAGCTTTAATCTATTAATATTTTGTCAAGAAACACCATTGAAGAAGGAATTAAAGAAATCCAGTCAGGAGCGGATAAAAATAGTCCATAAAGACTTTAACAATCCCACATGAAAGAGCCGAGTCTTCTCAGCATTTACTTGAAGACAAGCCTTGGTGGCACTCTGGCTTAGTTCCCTCTGGTTTAGTTAAGCCAATAAAAAGTGAAGAGTAGTGACCCAAACATGGTATCTAGATGGGCACCATTTATCACACACAGTAGGGAATGGATCTGCCATTAAAACAGATAGAATCGAGAACTAGTCCAGGAGAGATCTATTCCAGTACAGGACTGCAAGAAGTCTGAGCCTATGTCACATCTTTGGATACAAGGAGGAATTAATACTTGTCAACTCCAAGTTACTTGTCCTTATATATCGAGTGCAGTATCTGGGGATATGGTTGTGCACGACTGTTTCTCTTTTCTTCTTCTTTAAATTTCTGTCCTCTTAACTATTTGGTGTTAGGGTTCTGTGTTGTGATCCTCTTAGATGGCTGAAGCCCTTGTGTGATCTTTAAACTTCAGGTCCATCAAAGACATCTTGAGAGGTGATACCCCACCCAAGCATCTCAAGACCAAAGATGTCACACTTGAGAACTGAGGCTAATGTAGGATTAAATGGCACCTCTTTATTTAAGCAGAAAGTTCATACAGTGCCACTCCGAATAAGTGATTGTCAGGGGTACTTTCATTCAAGTGCATGCGATGGTCCATGTTGGCTGCAGCTGCCATTCTCCCTTGATCGATGAGGACACATAACACAGCAAGTGGTAGGTGCAAAGTTATTTAGGTGAGTTTATTTTCTAACACAAACAGAGCAAACAGTGCAGTGATCCTTTCATAAAAAATAAATAATCCAATAAAAACAGAAATGCATATGGAGACTAAAAGCAGCAATAATTAATAAATCCAAAACAGGATTTAAAGCACAGTCATTGCCTTCTCTTTAAACCCCATTACGAGCCTTGGTGCCTCTTTCTAAAGTTCCCGTCCCTGTTGCTTGCCCCTCTGGTCAGAGACGCCCACCGATAAGTGCAGTCAACTCTCACATGGGCTTGTACCCCAGCCATCTTGGCCAGTCATGACTTGGGCGCCCCAAGCCTAACATCACTGCCATCCTTCAGCATTTGCAGGGACCTTATGAGCACTGCTCTGACTCCCACCACCTCCATCCTTCACATGGCCCACTTGGAGCGGTTGATCACTCAGCAGGAGTTCCCAACCCAGTCTCTCCATTCACTTTTCTTTCCCTGTTCCCTCTTTGGCCTTTTCTTTGTCTTCCTCCCATCTTTTACGCTCAGGCTCTTTTTTATACAACCGTGGGCATGGCGTCCTAATTCCAACCACTGAGTGTCAATGAGGACATTGGAACCTCAAGCGCTCTTACGTGCAAGCACGATCATCCCCAATCTCCCCATCAAACATTCTGGGGGCTGCACAAACACACACACCCACACCAAGAGAACCTGAACCACACCATTTTTATTTAAAAACCTGCCTACAGATATAGACCCTAACATGTGTCACCACTGTGCCCACGTTCATTCTAGATTCATAAAGACCTTAAGTCTTTGGAAGGCAATCGAACTAACCAGAAAGAACTTACATGGACATGGGAAGAACATGCAAAACCCACCCAGACAGTGACAGTGAGTCTTGTGGACCCTTGAGCAATAATACTAACCATGGGACCACCAAGATAGCCACATTCACTCATAACTGTTTAGTGACATCTGACACATGTGAATGAAACCTGGAGTTGCAGGCACAGAGAATGAGACAACGTAAACCTTCAGAGTGACGGTGACCCGTCTGGGGTTCAAACCTGGAACCCTAAAACTGTGACAAAATAAAGCTGACAGCTGCTGAACTATATCCACTTTAAAAGCAAAACAAAAAAACACCTTGTTTTATTTGAAGCTGTTTATCATTTCCTATTAAAGCTACACTATTGGAATTAAAGAACTTTAGAAAATGCTTGTGACCAACATCTTGGACCCTGATTTGCATTCTTTTTGCTGCACATTGTCCATTTAAACAATTGCATCATTATTGGATTATTGTTAAGAAATATAATAGTGTAAGAAAATTTAAAGAAGAGAGCGTGTTATTCAGCTCACCGGAGCTCGTCCAATTTTCCTCATCGAGTGCCCACTGTAAATCAGTCAGACAGAGCACAGCAAGAAAAAAATGCTGACATCGCTTTAGGAAAAGGTCATTAACCTGAGTGAAACCGAGATCGCGTGAAGAATGTCTGAGGTTCTCTCACAAGCACAAATGGCTGCCTTTCATCTGATTAACTGCTGACTCACAAAGTAAAACAAAGCAGGGTATTCTCTGAAACAGACAGGGCCATTTTTTTTTTCTTTCTAAGGTCATTGTGGTGCGC
This sequence comes from Erpetoichthys calabaricus, assembly GCF_900747795.2. NCBI lineage: Eukaryota > Metazoa > Chordata > Cladistia > Polypteriformes > Polypteridae > Erpetoichthys > Erpetoichthys calabaricus. The sequence continues at coordinate 45,892,150 of NC_041411.2, read as the reverse complement.
TGGAATCTTAGGACAAGGGCTGGAGAGACTTCAGGACACTGAGCTGAAATGATCTCCCTGGCTGAGGAACGTATATTTAAATATTAGCTGACTCTAACAGTTTTAAAATGCAGCGCCTTCAGAATATTTTCAGGCCGCTTCACTTTTTATTACAAAATAGGCAAAAGGGTAAACCTAAAAAATGGCAACACCAAGCTATCCATAAATAACATGAAAACGAATTCACAGACCAGAAAATTCAAGAACAGTACTTACATGTAAATTTGTGCCCACATGAGCCGCTGTCACGGTGTAGGGTATGTCAGACTTGACGACTGTAGCCAGACCAGGTCACTTTGTACAACTGAAAACTGCTGGGAATGTCAGAAATAGAGACTGCGTGCCGACTTTACAGCACAGTTGTGCCCATTCCTTTCTCAGCCAATATAGTGCTGCTTGACGGAGCTGGTACTGTACGAATGGTTAACCGCCACAGCTAGTTCAGCTGCATTCTATATTTATTTTTATTTTTCAACTTTTTTTTTTCATAATGTCATCGTAGTGTAAAACAGTTTGGGCGTGACAAAACATTTCCTATTCCCCATCACTACGTTATATGAATTAAACTTCCAGACAAACATTCATTGGTTGTCAGATCTCACGCACACAAAGCCCTATTACTAAAGACAACATCAGACCTGCTTGATTTTGCTGGAGTGAGTTGTGGACCAGTTGGAGTGAGTCGCTGGGTATGTCAGACTACACGGCCAGCCTTCACAGGAGTGGCCTGCTGACTTCCTCCGACTTGCCAAGATTAAGTAAATGAAGTTTATGCTGGAAAAGTCAACAGATATGACATGGCCTGTAGCACATGCGTTTTCTTCCAAAGTGACTGGCAAAAGAGGCACCATACTTACTACAGAAATACAATCCACAATGGTCACAATAAAGTAGGTTACCATTTTCTACTGTATGAAGTAAAAAGGAAGACATCTTTTGGGAAACTTGCCTTTACATTCACACACTGACTTATAGCTCCATTTGGGACTGGCCATTTGGCTGTATGTGTCCAGGTCTATTGTAATTGAGGCGTGGGTTGTACTTTAACTGCTGGTATGGAGTAGCACAAACCTATAAGAGTCTCAGGGGCCACACACCAGATCCGTGTTAGACAATGTTTCTTAACCACTGGGCCACACCACCAGTGGGTCATGGGTTGCTGTCATTGGTTAACGAGTGGGTCATGATGTGTCACCTAAGTCAATGCTTCTCATCCCCTGGGTCACACCACCAGTGAGTCGCAGGTTACTGTCAGTGGTTTGCAAGTGGGTTATAGTGAGTCGCCTAAGGTAGTTTCTCAAACACTAGGTCATGACCTGGGTCTCTGCTGGTGGAATATGGGTTTCCATTGTTGGGTCACGGTGGGTTGTCTAAGTAATCGGCAGTGCAGTACAACATGCTTCCCCATTTCTCAGTGAGCTTGTTTCACCGAAGGGTGGAGTGGTGGCTGTGAGGCTAGGGATCTGTGCCAGCAATTAGAAGTTTGCCAGTCCAAATCCTGTAAACAGCAAAAGTGACTCTACTCCATTGGGCCCACGAGCAAGGCCCTTCACCTGCAATTGCTTTGTCCTGGGTATGACGTTAATCTGCATCCAGCCCTCCAAGCAGATCTTGCAACTTACTGGGAAAACTTCAGCGAGGGTGGCAGGATTGGCACTCCAACCACCGTAAAAAAAACCTCACACTGTTCTTGTGTGGTCCTGAGGTGTCACACGCTGCATTTGTGTCCCAATCCAGGTGGTTTGTTGTGTGGTGGTTTGCAGCCACGTGCTATCAGCACACACTCTCAACCTTTCTCTCTCATGTTTCACCAAGGGGGTCATCAATGTATTTAGGCAAAACTGGGTTGAAGGACCATAAAGGTTGAGAAACAGTACGAATGCATAAGAATTTGTCAATTTGTCAACTTTAAAGGGCCCCCATGAGTCTGAAATAATAATAATAATAATAATAATAGTAACAAAAGATGTATTACTAGAACAGTGAGAGCAACTAGGACAATTCCTACAACATTATTACCCTATTTTTCTCCTGTGACCCTTTTGCCATAAGCACAAATCACCTCAACTCGGTCAGCCATAAATTAGCACACGTTTGTATTACTAAACATATATATATATATATATATATATATATATATATATATATATATATATATATATATGCCGTGAATGTAATTACCCCGATCTACATGCTGTCAAATAAACGAACCACACGCCGTGGCGCAACGTTAGGGGCATCGCCTCTGGCGCTGACGTCCGAGGTTCGATTCCCGAGAGGGAGTGCAGTGGAGTGTGTACACCTGATGAGCCCAGAATGAGGGCGAAACACGTGTCGTGTACTCTTTGCATTTATTTGACAGTAAACTATTTCAACCATATATATATATATATATACTAGGGGGCTCCACCCCCTGCTCACTTTGTGCGCCCACTGCCGGGTTTGGCTTACCGGATATACAATGGGAATTGTTACATATGCACTATTTTCACTTTTACTTTAAAACCTTTGTATAAACAATACTTGTCCTTTATTTTCGGCCCCAGGCATGGTTAAATCTCTTTCTCGCAGGAGGTATAACACTGCTCGCGTTGTGAAGGGGGGGGCGGCTGAACTCTTGCTAAGGAGATGCAGTCAGATCATGTTATCTTGCTGCTGCTGCTGCTGGTGGGCTGCCTGTTATGTTTGTCGCGCTGTGCGTCGATCATTTTAAAGCCTGTACAGCAGCTGTCCTTTTGCCACTTCATGTCTCTGCTGCTCGCGTTGTGAAGGGAGGGCTGAACGCACGCTAAGGAGTTGTAGTCGAATCATCTGCTGGCTTCCAACTGCTGCTGCTGGCAAGCTGCGTGTTCTGCTTGTCATTGTTTTAAGAGCTAGTAGCACATGCATTCCAACAATTGCTTTGTTAGATGTCCGTGAACTTGTTTTAAATGTTGTCTCACTACCTTGTCTTGTGTGACGTTATAGTGTCTCTCGCGGGATGTCAAATTGCAATCTCTTGGCACTAAGTCTCATGTTTAAGGTCCCCGTGAGACGCTCCGTGGCCAATCTCTTTCATCTCGCGGGTCTTTTAAGTGTCTTCCAAGAAGATGACATCTCGTATCCCTGGTCTCTCTTCCACCAAGATTTTTTTTATAACAAATATATATATATATATATTGTCACACTTGTTTAGGAGACAACTAAAGGGCCTGAGTACATGTAATTCCACGCTGGACCAGGGGGTGGTGAAGCGCACTTACTCTCTCTCTCAATACCTTACAGACCATTCTAGGGAAATCCCGCCCGGCTCTGGGGCAGCCAACAACATCACTTGCGGTTCCTATCCTGATGACATCACATCCCATACTGACCTTTAAAGCTGCCATCTTGTTTCTAGTAAATCAGTTCTGTTTTGGACTCAGTCGTGTGAACATGTCTGTTCTTTTGAATCAATTTTGCAGCCGGGAAAAATTATACGGGTGGCTGCTCTAAACCTTCTCAATGTCTTTTGGTCATTTTTGTGACAATATATATATATATATATATATATATATATATATATATATATACTAGTCATTTAGCCCGTTACAATAATGGGCGCTAGAACAGTAGTGCATAAACATTAGTAGGAACAGTCTCTATTAAATGGCAAGGGACTTTGACCTCATTCTTTTTGTTGGTCGTATTTTTCTTTCTTTCTGCCTTTCTTTTGTTGATGTTTACTTGCTGAGCTGACCGTTCTTCGTGGGCTGCCACCGTGTATTGTGTGTCTTTAATTTTCTGTGACAGTAATACTGTCTTGTACGGTTGTATTCAATAAGGGCGCGTAGATAATTTAGTTCAAATGGCTCTGGAATATGTGAAGAGCAACAGGTGCAGATCTTTATTTACGCGCGCCTTTATTCGCTGCGCCCAATTGAGGTCGTCCTTTTGAGGCTCGCCTTTTTGTGCGCGCCCTTATTGAAGGATACCGTCTTGTACATCCGCTGGCTTGTACAGTACGTCCGTAATATACGTCCGTACGTCCGTATATACCTTTAATTTTCTCTGGCGGTAATACAGGCGTGCGCGTTGGTAATATGCCTTTACTCTCCTGTGACAGTAATACTGGCTTGTATGTGGCTGTAATATGCGTCACTGTATTGTGTACCTTTAATTTCCTCTTGCAGTAATATTGTATTTCCATAAAAACGCCTCTAACTTTCTCTGACAGTAATATCGCGCATAGCACTGTGCCCCGCGCATGCGCACTTCACCAGAAGACACCCACACACGGACACCTGGACGCACATAGGGATTTTATATATATATATATATATATATATATATATATATATATATATATATATATATATATATATATATATATATATATACTAGCCATCCCCCATGGCTTCACTCACGTATTAGTGAAACAAGATAGTGAGGAGGGCCCTGCCCTGCCCAGCTCTCTACTCCTGACGTCACGCTTCCCCCTCCTCTTGACCCGCAGCCTCAGTCTCGGATTAGTGCAAATATATCGCTCCTGCAAGTGAACTATGATTCTTAGCGCAATGAGAGAAGTCGCAAAATCAACCAGAATGTTCAAGCAAGTTCTGAAAAAAAAAAATCCGTTAAGTAGTTCTCTCGTTCGCTAACTAAACGTAGTTAAGGTTACGCCCCGAGGCAGACGCGTGAGTGAGGAGGGCCCAGCAGCCCAATGAGTCTCTCTCAGATTTGCACTAATAAATCGGTACCGCAAACGAACTATGATACTTAGCACGATGAGAAAGTCACAAAATCAACGGAATGTTCAAGCAAATTATAGAAAAAAACCCAATCTAAATCCATTAAGTAGTTCTCTCGTGAAAAGTGGACAGACATACAAATGGGTCTATAAAACTAAAAGAAATTTCACACTTGGACCATGAAATTCTTAAAACCATTTCTAAGTGAGCACCTATGGGCCAAGGATAACCTACGTTCCAAATTTCAAGTCCCAAGTCCTCATGGTTCGTGAGATTTTGGGATGAGTGAGTCAGTGGTATTTGGCTTATATACCGTATATATAGATATATTTCCCCTTGGGATTAATAAAGTATCTATCTATCTATCTATCTATCTATCTATCTATCTATCTATCTATCTATCTATCTATCTATCTATCTATCTATCTATCTATCTATCTATCTATCTATCTATCTATCTATCTATCTATCTATCTATCTATCTATCTATCTATATTTAAGCATGTCCACAAGTAGGAATGTTGGGGTGCCAACCTGGTCGTTCCCATTTAATCAAATGAAAACAGTAAACAAAACTTGCTCTGAATAGCGCTAGAAATGAACAAAAAAGGGGTTTTCCTTAAGGTTAGGAATCTCTCTTGGCTTTGTAAAGCCTGGTTTAGTCACTGGGTGAGGAGCTCTGTTGTGCAGTTCACTGTTGAGTGACACCTCCTTCTGGGAACTGCAGGATATACAGCCAGGGTGGAGTTAAATGCCCTCACTGGGTGTCTTTTCAGCACTGTAGAGGGAACAGAAGAGCATAAGGAGAAGGACTCAGCACTGTCAACTGTCAGTGTCCAGAAGCCATTAAGAAGGCTAACAGAATGTCAGGTTATACAGCGCCCTGATGTGTGGAGTACAAGTCCAAGGATGGTCTGCTCAACCTTTATAACACACTGGTGAGGCCTCATCTGGAGTATTGTGTCCAGTTTTGGTCTCCTGGTTATAAAAAGGACACAGCGGCGCTAGATAAAATGAAAAAGAGCGAGTAGGCTGATTCCAGGATTGTAGGGGATAAATTATGAGGAAAGATTAAAGGAGTTGAGTCTTTTCTGTTTGCGCAAAAGGAGGGTAAGAGGAGACACAGTTCAAGTGTTTAAAATTAGGAAGGGGATTAGTTCAGTGGATTGAGACTGTCATTTTAAAATGAGGTCATCAAGAATATGGGGAACAAACTCTTTATGAACAAGTCCAACAATGTTGAAAAACACGATCATTGTTTCTTGAAACAAATCACTCAAGTCGCCTGCACAATTGTAGAATAAATGGCAGAAATGCACACAACGCTACTCAACGGAGTGATTAATCAGACTGTAGGGATACAATACCTGGTGGCATATTTGTCAACTACACCCTACCTTATTAGTGCTGTGGACCAATTTCTGGGATTTGTGGGTTCCTTCTTGTATGTGGAGTTTGCTGTGTGGCATGAGTGTGTCCTACAATAGATTGACCCATCCACATTTAGTTCTTGCTTTGTTGATGTGACTGGAAAGAACTTCAGCTTTATATAACTGTGTAATGAACAAAATGGATAGAAGAATGGAGAAACTTGATAAGCAGTTAGTTTGAAGGTCTAACCATATTTCTAATCTTTATTTTTCCCCTTCTAGATGTTTGAGAACAACCGAGTTAAGTTCTACATGTTAAATGAAGTGTCAGAGCTTCGTGGACAACAAGGAAAGGTATTGAAAACTTCAACAATGGAAATCGCCAATTCATGGTTTTTATTGCTGCTGTTTCTAATGGTAAAGCTGTTATACAGGGGGGCTCTTTGTATGTCTGTTTCTAGTTTCAATAGATAATGAAAAGGAGGACAGAAGAATCCCACTGGAATTTGTCCAAATCAAGTGGATCAAGTGTGGCTTTTCTTTTTATTAATGTGTCTTGACAGATAGGAATCTTCTTCAAAATGAGCAGGACAATCAAAGTCAGTCACTCAAATGCAAGGAGCGGAATCGTATTCACTACATATGTGCGCGTTGTCAGCCACCAGTTGCAGAACAAAAAAAAAGTTTCATGGTTGCTGTGGCTTCTGCTTCTTTTTGTGATCCATTTTTTATTTAAGAAAGGCAAAAATAAATCAGTATTTCATAATGGGAAGCAATCAATAGGTGAAATAAAACCCCCTCATACCCACCCACTCTGCCCCATGGCACACCATAAGACCAGTACACCATCAGACTTGACCATGGGAGAGACTGCATCAAACACCTCTAATCATGAGCAAGTCACCTCACCAGCCTGTGCCCCAAGTAGAAAAAACAAAAAGAAATGTAACCAAATATATCATTCCAATGCTGTAAGTTGATATGGGTAAAGGCATCAGCCAAGTAATAAGTGGTAATAATAAAATACTTAACTTTGGAAGCAGCAGAACCACAAGTGTGAATGGAGTCACTCGATGCTCTGTTAATTTGTTATACAGTCAGCTTCACAAGAATCAGGTTGTAAAAGTTAGACAACCAGTTCATTAACATAATTAGATCAGGGGCTCTTCCATCTAGAGGCAAGGAGATGTTTATCAACTACAATACCCAGACATAAGAATTTAAGGAAATTTATTGCTGGTCTTTCCACTGTCTTAAAAACCTTACCTTCAACCTTTGATCACACAATACTCCTGATACCTTCTTCCAATTGTTCATTATTAATGCACTCTGTTGGGCATCTCTACATCTAATTCTCAATCTTGGACCACCACTGATCCTCAATATTTAAATATTCAATACCTGCATACTAACATCTGAATCCTGATCATCATTAAACCTTATATATTCTGTCTTTTTCCTATTTATATTCAATCATCTATCTTCCAAAGCCATTCTCCATTCCTCCAACTTCTTCTCCACTTCCTCCTTTCTGGTGCTGCACAACTCAGTGTCATCAGCAAAAAGCCTGCACCGGGGGGATTGGTCTGTTATCCCATCACTCAACACATCAGATCCCAAGATCGGCAATGCCAGTAATTAATTAAGAAATTTGGGAATTCTCCAATTTGTTTTCCTAACTTATCTCAGCCAGAGGGGTTTTCAACCATTAGAACTATATTAAGATAACTGAACCACATGTGTTTTAAGAAATAGAATAATATAATTTATTAATAAACACAAGAACTATATAAATATGGTAACTGCTTATACTGTATATATTGAATACTAACCATCTGATAACACACCTGGGGCCTTATGTATAAATGATGCGTATGCACAAAAATGTTCCATACACCCATTTCCACGCATACATTGTGATGTATAAAAACTAAACTTGCCATAAAGCCACGGACATTCTCACGCCAGCTCAATCCATTGTGTACACAAGTTTTTGGCTCAGTTTGTAAACTGGTGGGACCCAGCGTCAAAGCAGTGGTACTGTTGCTGTGTGGTTTTCCTTTCTTTTTTAGATTCATATCCCTGATGCAGCTTTATCTAATACACTGAAATTAACCGCATATTGTTTATTAGTTTAAGGTATCTGATTATAAAAAACCCATAACAATATAATGGTCCACAGAATGGCCAAACTATTCCAAATACCATAGCTGCTTTAGTGTTGTTACTCTCAGTTCACCACTCAGAGTATTTTAACCCACTGTACTGTATCTGAGTGTGGAATCACAGCTCTACAGCAGCTTATCGGAAAGAGGATTATCAGGATACAGCATCAAGCACATGCTGCCTCAGCCATGCGCACAGTCTATTAGAACTGCTCGCATATGGCAAATGCTTCAGAGCCTTTCCTGCACAGACCTCGAGGTTCAAAAACAGTTTCATCCCAAAAGTTCTAGATGCACTTAGTTAGTCCATCGAGTGCTCCTGGTAGAATTATTTTTTTACAGGTATAATTACAATCACCTCACTGTAAACTTGCACTACAACTGTAATATTGCACAACCTGAGCCACTTTATGAACCATTAGCACTATCTGCACTATAAGTACATATATATTGTACTTATGCTTTCATATTGTATATGTTTCATAGTTTTTTATCATATTATTAATATTATTATTATTACTGTTATTTTATAATTTTATAGGAAAATAAGTTTATGGAGGATTTGCATATTAAATCTCATTGTACCATACAATAACAATAAAGAAATTCAATTCAATAGAATAGAGTGTGGATTTATAGATGATGATGACTGACTTCTAAGTCGATTTAGATTTCCAACCGCTGTCTTCTTGAAGCTCATGATATCATTTTTAAGATGAAATGCAGTAAAGTATGTATATTACATTATACAGATATATTTTTAACTTCACTTAAATAATGTATAATGTTAATAATTAAACATGTAGGCATGGTAGTGCAGCGGTAGCGATGATCTGCCGCCCCATCCAGGGATTGGTCCTACCTCGCGCTGTATGCTTTCTGGGACTGGCGTGACCCTGGATGGTTAGATGGATGGAATAAGTAAACATGTACTATGAACATATTTCATAATTCCTCAAAGGTTTTGAAGAATCAGCGTTCTAAGCTTACAGATGGCTTGACATTTATTACAGAGCTTATTGTATGGAAATTGGTTACTTGGAGAAAGAAAGGGAAGGACATGAATTGGGGGTTAGTATGTTTTTAAAGAGACAGTACTGCTTCAACAAATTATTTCATTGAGGGTTGTGCACAGTGTGACAAAAATTTTGTAGGAGTCAAGAACAGTCTCTGGACGGGGCACCAGCTTGGCCCTACCACTAAGCTACCGTGCCCCACTGTTTAATATATGTTTTAATTCCTGTCATGAAAATTATATCAAATATACATCTAAGTATTTAAATTGTTCAGAGAGCTGTAATATCATGAATGTAATGTATTCTGTGTCATGTCAGCATAAGAGAAAGCCTGTTTAAGAAGCACGTAGTGATTCACACACATACTGTAGAATTTATAGAAGAACACATAGAATACAAAGCATTTAACGTGCTACTTTAGTTACAATGGGATTTGAGAAACTAGTAAATTAAACAATTATAAGATGAGGTTTATGACATTCTACTTTAATGACAAAATAAACTACTTGATTAAAGTGGAAATTTCAAGATTAAAGTTGACATTTCAATCTTTTTTTCCACTGTGTCCCTATTTTTTTTCTTTTCTCTGTACCCTAATACGCTTACATATGACACTCAGACAGTGGGCTATGACTCACCTTTTCATGGCAACTTTAATATCTGACCACTTCTTTTTTATTTTTGGCACTGTGCAACTTTCTGCACTTAAACTTTTGAGTTTCTCCACCACTCTGTATCACTGGATCAACTTCCTTTTGTTTTTTATACCACTGCTTAAACCAACAAATATTACTTTTTTCCTTGCCTCCACTTGGCATTCGCTTAAATTCTTCCTTTTTCCCCTGTGCCTTTGCCATTCTCTTTTCACAGGACGCTAAACTTAAGGGGCTATTTATATTGATTTGCATATTCAAAGAGGCGTAATTCTGGGAGGAGTCAGGGTGGAGTGGTAGGCGCATGCACGTGCGTTACATTTCACACTGAAAAGGATTTATGTAGCAGAAGAATGTGGAAGTTGGCGTACGCACAGATTTATGCACATTTCTGTTTTTATCCGTACGCCATGTTTTAGTGTGAATTCTATGCACAGTGTTATACATGAGGCCCCAGGAAACCTGTAATATTAATTATTACTCAAAACACAAATAGAGTAGTAAAAGGATTTTTTTATTACATTAAACTAGGAAGTTACCAAAACAATTTTTTAAATGTTACATACAGTATAAGGTGCATTACACATTGAAGAGAAAGAAATAACAGGAAAGTCATAATCCTTTTCATTATACACACTGTAGAAGACAGGGGGCCCCACTGAGCCCCAAACCCCAGACACATCTAACATGGACACAGTCATGGGTTCAGTTATAATTGAGTTTAATCCTCCAAGTACCTTATATTTAATACCTATTTTGGAATCCTTCCTTTTTTCTTCTCTCTCCCTAGTCCTCTTCCTCTCACAAGTGTTGTTCCCTGCCTCCCGACTCCAACTCCTCCAGGCAAGGCAGAGCGGCTCCCTTTAAACAAGATCCCAGGAAGACTTCCGTTATCTGCCCCTTAGTCAGGCGGGTCAGGAGGAAGTTTCTAGAATACAGGGATGGTTCCTCCCTGCAGTTCCCCCTGGTTGCACCTGTGGCACCCAAGCCTCCTTAATGGCTTCTGAAATATGTCTGGAAGTTGATAGTGTCAAGTTCACTACAACTCCTAAATAATTCTCATAAGGTTTACTTTTGATTTTCAGACCTCCATTTGTGTATTCAGACCTAACATTTCTACTTCCTATCTGTAATACTTTTTACATTTACTGACATTAAACTTAATCTGTCACAAATCTGCCTATGCCTGTATGCTGTCCAAGTCTCTATAATGATTTAACGGTTCCTAGATTATCTGCCAATGCACTTATCTTAGTATTATCTGCAAACTTAACCAGCTTGTTACTTATATTCTTATTTAAATCATTTGTATAGATTAACATTAGAAGCATGGCCCCTGTGGAACACCACTCTTAACGTCAGCCATTTCTGATAAGGTTCCACACACCATCAATCTTTGCAACCAATCTACAAATAACACCCTGAACTCCCACTTCTTTTCTTCTGTTGTCTGTTGCTTTCGATGCTTCCACGTTCTAATCATTCTTTTTTATATTATAACTTGTTTTGCAAGTCATCTTGGGTAACAATGTCTGGAAATAATACTAATAATGTGAAGAAAAGCCAAGCAAAATGACACCTTTTATTGGCTAACTAAAAAGATTACAATATGCAAGCTTTCATCTTGCCTGAAGAAGGGGCCTGAGTTGCCTCGAAAGCTTGCATATTGTAATCTTTTTAGTCAGCCAATAAAAGGTGTCATTTTGCTTGGCTTTTCTCTACATTCATAATGGCTAACACGATACAACACCCTAGTACTAATAATAATGTGATAAACAGAGCTCTAATAAATGAGTAATTCATTTAAAATGAACACAAGTCATAACAATATTGTGCCTTGGAGCATGCGATTCCAGGGTACTGGGGTGGCCTCAGGAAGACTTGTTATCTAATTTGTGTCTGTCTGCTTCCCTTTATGATAGTGTCCATGGGGTTGCCCTTCCCTAAGTTGGATGTAAGTGATGTAGGGACACTTGCAAACTTCTGGGAGTATCCTGCCAGGACCACTCCATCCTTACTCTAGTTAAACTCTGGATAGGAGAGTTGAGCTGCTCCTGGAGGTAGCCTCAGGTAGAAACTTAAAAGACCCTCGTGACAATATGCCTGTTGAATTTCAGTGTCAGGTGAAGAGGGGGCTGGAAGAAGGGTGGTGATAAAAGACACTTCAGACTGTTGGGAGTGTTCTGACTGGACTACCCCATCTTTGCTCTTGTTAGACACTGCAAGGGATAGTTGAGCTGCTCCTGGAAGTAGATACTTAAGAGACCCTCATGACATTATGCCAGCTGAACTTCAATATCGAATGGAGAGCTTGCAAGAAGAAGAGTGATGACTTGAGACAGAAAGGCGGCAATGGAATAGATGGCAAGAGACAGTTATTTATTTTGATTTGTTAGCTTATTTTTTGTACTTTTTTGCCTCCAAATCTCTGTACCCTTCTGTACGGTTACCTTTCTGAGTATAATAAATCTGTTCCTTTTTACGTTTTTGGTTCTCCTGCTATTTGGAGGTCATGAAAGCTCCCCCTTGGTCCACAATGTACATTGCATCCATGACCTTTTGGAAATCTTGGTAATTTGCAGCTGACAAATGTAGACTTGAATGAAATTCAATATATATGAATATATTTTTCTATAATAGCTTTGGTTCAAAAAATATGTATTTTCTAAACTATTTGGCTATAAACAATTTGTATTTTCTTTCTCTTGTTTTTTTTCCTCTCTGAAGCTAAAAGAAGTGGTGTTGAACAGTGGAAAAGTCCTACGGGCTGACGTTTGTGTCATCGGTGCAGGCAAGATACACTTTACTTGTAAGAGCATTGCAGAAACAATGTGTGTGAGCATCCCCTCAACTATGATGTTGATGGACTTTGTATGTGGGGCTGCATGTTTGCAGCTTTAAAAATTAAAAAAGGTGGTTAGCTAGATGTGGTCAAACAAACATTGGGCACATCAGGTTCATAGACATAGGAGGGTCCAGGTTTGAAAACTGTTTTCTTATTAAAATATGCTGATCATTGTTAGACAAATTGTCTTTCGTCAGATAACAAGGTGTTGTTTTTCATAACAATTATAACCATACGTGCTCTTAACAGCAAACTCTTTTGTTTGATTTTTCTGTATTTTCCTGATGTCACATGGGATGTTATTCATGCATGCAGGTTTGTAATGCCAGCGTGATCCAGTAGGAGTTATGGGAGGAACAAGCAGAAAACTGCAGCTAGCTGTAGAGTAACATTGACGTTTCACTGGGCTAAATTTATTTCTGTCTGATGTGCTCATTTAGCAGTTTGAACTTTTTTTTTTTTTAACTGTAGGTGCAGTCCCAGCAACTACCTTTTTAAAGCACAGCGGCATCAATGTAGACTCCAAGGGCTTCATTCCAGTCACTAAGGTAAGCCTGGGCTGCTATTACAGTGTTTTCTGCTACAAATGAATCTTGGATGAGGCATGAGCCTTAAGTAACATAGAGGAATATCTTTCAAATGGACTGGAAGTCTAAGTCTATATAATGCTATATAATAAGTCTACCAGATCCACAAGTCAAGTGCACTGGGACAAAATGTTTGCTTATGTTTGCTTATTCCATCTTCGACACACATAGGTGGGGACAATCAACTTAAGTAAGTAAGTCAGTTTGGATAAAAGAATCTGCTAATCATGATATAATGAAGCTGCTTCTAAGGGCCTTTGTAATCCAGACGTTGTGGGTTTGCAGCTGGCCACTGGCAGTTACCACAGTGCAAACATTCAGACCAAAGTTAGCATCGCTAAAAAAAAAAAACTAAAACAAAGGTGAAAACTATTAAAAAAAAATTTATTTGCAAACTAAAAAAAAATAACAAAACCAAAATGAAAAACTAAAATGATTAAAGAAGCTAACTTGACTAACTGTAATAAAACACTTGAATATTTCATTACAACTGGACTTACATATAAGATAACCTGAGCAGTATTGTCGCTAAATTTAATAAAAAAAAAAAAAAAAATTTCTTCTTTGTTTTTCCAAGAAATATTCCTGCCGCTAGACTGGTCGATTATGTTTTTTTTAACCCTCTTTACCGCTATCTCTCATAACTCATCCACTGCGAGCCGCATTCACACTGTCATCCAGTGAACACCGTCTAGTGTCACACAAATGTAATCCATATAAATAATCACCATGAAGAACCAGGCAGGAGGAAGCTTGTCATTCACATTTATTTCTTTTTGCAAAAATGGGCATCCCTGCAACTAACAGAGTAGCAGGAGGAATAATCCCTGAGCAGAAGTGCAGTCTTATTTATGTCCACTCAGCTCACATAACAGATTTACTTAACTCAGTTGTATACCGTATATACTCGCGATTAGTCAGATTTGATTTTACAGTATAATTTCTGGTATTTTATAATTTCGGTCGTATAAGTTGAATGTGGAAAACTCACGCTATTGGTCCAAGAGATTATGATATGCTAACGCCCACCTGAGAGAGTAACCATGGAGCACACTACCTTTTTATTCCTATGTATTGTGCCTACGTGACCACACAGTAATTCCCGAACTATTCCGGAGCAATGTTTGCAAAGATTTGTGTTTTTTGTATCTCACACCTTCATACACCTTTATCGTAAGAGCATCCCTTATCTACGATGGAGCGTTCGATCAGAAGAAAATATGAAGCTGGATTTATATTAAATGTTGTTGAAGTAGCGAAAGAAATTGGTAACTGCGCTGCTGCAACAAAATTCAATGTGTCTGAGAAACTGATGTGAGATTGGAGGAGGCAAGAAGATGTAAAAAAAAAAAAAATTAAGTGTCGCATTTTTGAATGGCCGTATAAGTCGGGGTCTGATTTTATGGTCGATTTTTTGGGTTTCAAGACCCGACTCATATGTGAGTATATACAGTAATAGAAAAGAAAGTATCTTATTGGCTACAAATATAGGACACCTTGATCACACAGTATAATGCTTCACTGATTTGTTAAACTACGAAACTCATGTGCTGGCCATTGAGCTGTATGCCTCACATTCCTCATTGTAATTAGTTAAGGCCTCCTTCCTCCACCGGCACTCATCCTGTGTACATACAGCTTGTTAGCTAAGCATTCATTCTCCCTTATCATGCGCAGCACAGCCTGAACAACCGGTCTCCTTCAGGCAGCCTGGAGCTCGTCATTTAATCCCAAGTGATGACCGGAATGTTATAACATATAAAGTTTATGCTTTCCTTCATACTAGTGATGGAGGTCGAGTGTTGACAGCAATTGCGGTGACATGCAACCTGAATACAGGCGCGTAAAGTGTTAGAAAAAGAAAGCAATTCCAGAGTGATAATGGTGACAATTTTTCAGAAATTAACAGTGATGCTAATGATTTTGCTCAACTCACGGGTGGATCCTCCCCTCGCTTGATGAAATGAGCGAATGTCAAATATCCACGCAAATCACCACATGCATAAACCTGCTCGTCTGACTGATGTCTCGTATTTTACATACAATAACTGACTGGACAAAAAAGTTAAAGGGCAGAGATCACTGCAGTTGTTAATCCTGAATAATGTGCCACTCCATCAGGTAACACTTTTGGCTGTCAAGCAAAGGAGTGAGCTCAAAGATCACTGGACGATCGACACTTGGTCGATAAATGTGACATGGGTTGTAATGAAATTAGTAACTGAGATTAGCAAATCTGACAAGCCCTTTGACAAAAAGTTGAATAATGTAATATCTTCTTTAGGGTTTCCCAGCTTCTAGTTATTGTTTAAATGCTCGGAAAATCATTTTTATGGTGATAGATCTCAGGAAGCAAGTTATCCATGTTAGATACATAGTGATACATTTAATGAGAGGCTAAAATTCATATTTAAGCTAAATCTGCAAAGTCCCTGAAATGTTTAAATGAAATGGTGTAGTCTGTCAGTGAAGTGGGAACATTCTGTTACCTCAGGAATGAGATGTCATATTTAGATCACTAAAGGTTTACAAAATTATGAAATAGGGCCAAACTTTGAGTTTCTGGTAAGGTTCAGAACCTCTGAAAATGTGACATTTCTTCTTAAGAGCTGTGAGTTGAACACACAGGCAGGCAAATGCAGTGGAGATGATTGCTATAAAACAGACATGTTTAAAAATGTGCCTAAAACTGGGATTAGCTAACTGGAATGGTTCGAAACCAGGTAGTGGTATTCAGACCCCTTCACTTTCCTGCACACTTTATTGTGTTGTAGATTTCATCTAAAATGCATAACATTTGCCATTTTTACCCAATAACCTACACCCATAATGAGAAAGTCAAAAGATGTTCTCAGAAAGGTTTACATGGTTATTAAAAATCCAAAACTGAAATGTCTCATTCCTAGAAGTATTCAGACCCTTTGCTGTGGCACTCCTAATTGTGCTAAGTCAGGGTCATCCTGCTTGCTTTAATTCTCCTTGAGATGTGTTTAGAACTTCAGTGGGGTCCTCTCAGTTAAACTGATTGAAAGGCACACACCTGTGTATAGAAGATCCACAATTCAGACTGAATGTCAGGACAAAAACCACATCCGAGGAACTCTTTGTAGACCGCCGTGATCAGACTGTGGTCAAACATAGATCAGGCCATGGGGATAAAACCATTTCTGTAGCTCTGAGTGTTCCCAGAAGCACAGCATTCTCAATAATTTTGAAATGGAAGAAGTTTAGAACCACCATGACTCTTCCTAGAGTTGTCCGTCCATCCTTTCTTAGTAACCAGGCAAGAAGGGCCTTGGTCAGGGAGGCGACCAAGAAGTCCTCTGTTGAGATGGGAGAACATGTCAAAAGGACAACCATCTCAGCAGCACTCCACCGATCAGGTGTTTATGGTAGAGTGGCTAACTCCCCATTGGATTTAAAGGACTCTGCTCTGATGAGTCAAAAACTGGACTCTTTGGGTAGAATGTTAAGCACTTTGTATACAGAAGACCAGGCACTGCTCGTTGCTTGCCTAATTACCATCACTACGATGGTGGAAGCATCATGCCATGGGGAGCAAGGAGACTGGTTAGAATTGAGGGATGAATGAATTCAGCCAAATACAAAGAGATCTTTGAAGAAATCCTGTTCCGGAGTGCCTGCCACCTCAGTTTGGAGCAACAGTTGACATTTCAGCACGACAATGACCCAAGGCATACACCCAAGACAACTTTGAGACGAGTCTCTGAATGTCCTTGAGTGGCCCAGCCAAAGCCCAGACTTATCCCCATAGAACATCTGTGGAGACACCTGAAGATAGCAATTTACAGAAGCTTCCCATCCAGTCTATCAGAACTTAAAAGGATCTGCCAGGAAGAATAGCATAAACTGTCCAAATCCAGGTGTGTAAAGTTTGTAGAGACTTTCCCAAGTAGAGCTCAAAGCTGGAATTGCTGCTAAAGGGGCTTTTGCAAAGAATTGAAATAAAGGACTGAATACTTATTGGAATGAAAGATTTCTGTTTTTAATACATTTCCAAAACTTTCTGAAAACCTCTTTTCACTCTATCATTATAGGTTAATGAGTATACTGTAAAGTGATGAGTAAAAATGTCAGATGCCTCCACTTAAAATGAAATCTATAGCACCATAAAGGGTGCAGAAAGTGAAGGGGTCTGAATACATTTCTTAGTCCACTGGTATCTTCAAGTCTGGAGGTTGGACATTTTTTTGTACTTGTGCTTTCCTTTTTGGCACAGTGTTCTCTTCAGGTGTACTCAGATATGTGAATTAGGCCATGTTGCTATGTTTACTAATCTTGGACCACATTTGATATGCATTTGTAAAGGAGAGGGCGTACTAATTGCGTGACTGAAGTCCCAAGTATCTTGGTTAAGTGCACCCGATACAGCCACTTTATTCATGGCCTGTTATTTGATTCCTAGACAATGCAGACTAATGTTTCCGGAGTCTTTGCTGCAGGAGATGTGGTCACCTTCCCCTTGGCAATGCGGAACAATAAAAAAGTCAATGTACCACACTGGCAGATGGCACACATGCAAGGTGAGAATTCTTTACGAGAACAACAGAACTTGCAACCTTATTTTTTATTCTCCCTGAACTTTTGTGATCATTAAATTGTTTCCATTACAGGTCGAATAGCAGCATTAAACATGCTTGGCCAAGTGACCGAGATAAAGAATGTCCCCTTCTTTTGGACGGCGATGTTTGGGAAGAGCATACGATATGCCGGTAAGTTGTATTATAATGAAGTACATCATTTTATTTCTACCATGATACAAGAAAGAAAAAAGTTTCCCTGTTCTGCAACAGAATAATTGCAGATCTGCCTCCCACTATGTGATGCTTTACATTGTGGCAGCCATGAAATAGAACAGCCTTGGCACTCTTGGAAAATAAACCCTTCATACATGGATCAAATTTTATTCCATTTATTCCAGGAAGATCACTCTATATGTGATTTGGACTTTGGATTTTATAAAAATATCATTGACTTGCCACTGGTCCAGCAGCTGTGTGGCATCAAATGGTGAAGAAAGATTCAAGCTCTCCAGTGACCTGAGATGAAGACTGCACTCCTGTACTGTGTCTCTTCGGAGAATCCTTGGGTACCGCTGGTGTGACTTTGTGTTGAATGAGCGGTTGCTCATGGAGTCGCGAATAAGGCACATTATCTGCATTGTGAGGGAGCGTAAGTTACGGCAGGGGTGCCCACACTTTATCACCTTGCGAGCTAATTTTAAAATGACCAGGTCAAAATGATCTACCTACATTAAAAATGCTATATATATATATATATTACATAGTTTACTGTCAAATAATGCAAAGAGTACGCAGTACGTGTTTCGCCCTTATTTGGGCTTGCTGACGTCTAAGGTTCGATCCCCATGAGGGGATGCAATGGAGTGTGTATGCCTGAATCGCAGGACATGCCCTCTCAGACTCGAGAAGCAGATCATAGAATGTTATATAGTTTACTGTCAAATAACGCAAAGAGTACGCAACACATATTTCGCCCTTATTTGGGTTCATCAGGCGTACACACTCCACTGCATCCCCTCGTGGGGATCGAACCTCAGACGTCAGCGAAACACGTGTTGCGTACTATTTGCATTATTTGACAGTAAACTATGTAACATTCTATGATCTGCGTCCGAGATCGCGAGATCGAGATGGCGGACGTTTGCTGACTTTCAGACCAACCACATGCGTAACCTGGTAGGTAACCATCCATACAATCAGATTGTATTTCAGACTACGAATGCTATGAATATATATATATATATATATATATATATATATATATACTGAGTATACTTTATATATAAAATGTGGCGTATATACAGTATATGTTGGCGTACCTTGCATAACTGAATAACCCTTATGGCACAATAACAATTCAATACATTTATGGTCACTACGGTATTTGGACTTAATAATCTTCATGTGGGAAGAGGCTGACTCGCATAAATAAGTAGAGCCAAATAATGCAGTCAAGGAGGTAGCACATTTCCTCATGTTTGGGTACTTTTCCTCTGTGAGTAAGTTCCAAAACTGTCCATGAGCCCCAGACTTCAGCTGAATGTCATCCTGTAGTGTCAAAATTTCATCCTCCACTGTAGAGGAGTTTTAGGTGACTTACCCGGAACAATGCTTCGGTGTCTGCCTTTGCTTTTGAATTCAGCCGAGTGAAAAATGATGGCTGTCCGATTAACTGCGATTTTAGTTCCCTCACCTTTTTCTTTCTCAGATCTCTTTTCGGAAGAAAGTCAGTTTCGTAGTTTTTATGAACAGTTTGAAAGTGCCTTTCCATATTTTCCTTCTTTGGAATAGCAATGATAGATTGACAGATCAGACAAACGCACTTTGATTGTGACATTGTGAGAATGTAATGAGGTAATTGTTGGGGTAATTGTTTCATGTATGCAGCACATGGGGCAACACTTTAATAATATTACCCAGAATAATGTGCAGTTGATGTAAACAGGAAGTAGTCAAGACTCCATGTGTTTTACTGTTGTGCATATTTGGTAGTTGCAGCAGGGAATGAGTAAAAGTGTCAGGGAAATTAAAAACACTACTTTTTGGTTCGAGGGAGGTGAGTACCTGCTATCGAGTCTGTTGTGGGCAAGCCTGAGTGAATTCAAGCTTCCTGTCTGCCTCTCTCTCTGCAGTTCTGATATTTAAGTCTATTAATTTTATCTCAGTGAGGCACAGTGATGCTTCTCTGGCCCCTTGAGGATATTTTAAAGACTATTGTACCTTTATAATGCCCACAAACCCTGTTCACTTTCTACTTCAGTGCATTTCACAGAGCCTATCGAAATTCCCAGACATTTCCATGATTCCACTGAAATCGAGGCAAAGCGAAAAAGGCAGATTCAGTCATCACTAATCTCTAAGCAACATTTACTACTATCATAATATACTTGTTTTATACGTATGTCTTTCATTCATGTAGTGTTTATTTGCTTAAGGAATTGATTTCTGTTGTTTATTTTTGATTTAAACAAGAACTGACAAAGCTAGCTTTGATTGCCTTCTTGTTTTCTTAGGTTTTGTGAACATGATATCAGAGTCAGTATGTATAAATATGGCTATGTGCCTATTGTTTCTTATCTATTGGTGGACAAACATATTATTGCTCTCTGTCAGGGGAGAGTTAGCTTGATTACAAGTAGGCCCAGCACTAGGACAGTTTCTTAGGCTCATTAATAGTTTTTCATTTCTGATTCGCATATTTTGCACTCAGCCCTTTGAACCCTGTTTGCCTGATTTTATTTTGAACTCTTAGTTTTCAGCTTGATTCGTTTTTTGATATACCTTACTCAGTGTTTATCATCTCTTGGTCCTTTTGCTTGTCAAACAGTGAAAGTTTAGGTGCTACTGTGCTGTATCTCTGCTTGGTGCTGTGAGAAACACTTGCTATATATATATATATATATATACAATACTGTGCAAAAGTTTTAGGCAGGTGTGAAAAAATGCTGTAAACAAAGAATGCTTTCAAAAATGGAAGTGTTAATCATTTATTTTCATCAATCAACAAAATGCAGTGAATGAACAAAAGAGAAATCTAAATCAAATCAGTATTTGGTGTGACCACCCTTTGCCTTCAAAACAGCATCAATTCTTCTAGGCACACTTGCACACAGTTTTTGAAGGATCTCGGCTGGTAGGTTGTTCCAAACATCTTGGAGAACTAACCACAGATCTTATGTGGATGTAGGCTTCCTCACATCCTTCTGTCTCTTCATGTAATCCCAGACACACTCGATGATGTTGAGATCAGGGCTCTGTGGGGGCCATACCATCACTTCCAGGACTTCTTGTTCTTCTTTACGCTGAAGATAGTTCTTAATGACTTTGGTTGTATGTTTGGGGTCGTTGTCCTGCTGCAGAATAAATTTGGGGCCAATCATACACCTCCCTGATGGTATTGCATGATGGATAAGTATCTGCCTGTTTTTCTCAGCATTGAGAACACCATTAATCCTGACCAAATCTCCAACAACATTTGCAGAAATGCAGCCCCAAACGTTCAAGGAACCTCCACCATGCTTCACTGTTGCCTGCAGACACTCATTATTGTACCGCTCTCCAGCCCTTCGACGAACAAACTGCCTTCTGCTACAGCCAAATATTTCAAATTCTGGACTTATTAGTCCAGAGCACCTGCTGCCATGTTTCTGCACCTCAGTTCCTATGTTTTCGTGCATACTTGAGTCGCTTGGCCTTGTTTCCACGTCGGAGGTATGGCTTTTTGGCTGCAACTCTTCCATGAAGACCACTTCTGGCCAGACTTCTCCGGACAGTAGATGGGTGTACCTGGGTCCCAATGGTTTCTGCCAGTTCTGAGCTGATGGCACTGCTGGACATCTTCCGATTTCGAAGGGTAATAAGCTTGATGTGTCTTTCATCTGCTGCACTAAGTTTCCTTGACCGACCACTGCGTCTACGATCCTCAACGTTGCCCGTTTCTTTGTGCTTCTTCAAAAAAGCTTGAACAGCACATTTTGAAACCCCAGTCTGCTTTGAAATCTTTGTCTGGGAGAGACCTTGCTGATGCAGTAGAACTACCTTGTGTCTTGTTGCTGGGCTCAATCTTGCCATGACATGAAACTGTCTTCCACAACCTCACCTTGGTAGCAGAGTTTGGCTGTTCCTCACCCAGTTTTAAGCCTCCTACACAGCTGTTTCTGTTTCAGTTAATGACTGTGTTTCAACCTGCGTGTGACATTGATGATCATTAGCACCCGTTTGGTAGAATTGGTTGATCAGACACCTGACTATAATCCTACAAAATCCCTGACTTTGTGCAAGTGTACCTATAAGAATTGATGCTGGTCTGAAGGCAAAAGGTAGTAACACCAAATATTGATTTCATTTAGATTTTTCTTTTGTTCGCTCACTTTGCATTTTGTAAATTGATAACAATAAACAATCATTATTTATATTTCTGAAAGCATTCTTTGTTTACAGCATTTTTTCACACCTGCCTAAAACTTTTGCACAGTACTAATATATATATATACCAGTCACCAGTCACTTTGCGTCATATGTGGATTTCACTTTCACCAAACAACATATCTTTTAATTCTCGTGGATAAGCTTCTTCGTTGGGAAGAAACACTACTTTTCCCTGATTACAACACAAATTAGACGATCTACATGTCTCCGACTTAAAGTTTAAATCCAAACAATATATTGAATCTCTTTTCGCTGTTATAATTATGGTAATAATTTCTGTTTGTTTGCGCTAATGTGATCTTTACTATTATTTTTCTGAGACTTTCTAATTTTAGTACTTTCATTATCTCTAACATGCTCTGCATGTGTATCGCGCCAATGTTTTTGAATTCTTTACGACGTTCTACTTTGTCGTCTATTCTTTGTCTTTTATTTCTGGCCCCAGGCGTGGTTAAATCTCTTGGCACAAAGTCTTGTCTCGCGGGACATTAAAGTATCTCTCTGAAAAAGTCATGTCTCATCCCAGGATTATTTTATTATAATAGATATATATCTATATATATATACACATATGTATGTGTATATATGTTGTGAGCTGCGGAGCTGATCGCACCTCAAGAGAATACAGACACCCCTGGGAAAACCCCTGAAAAACATTGACAGACTACCTTCACATTCCTCCTTACCTTTCTAGTGGCTCTGTCGCGTAATATGCCTCTCGCGCGGTGCTCTGCCTACTTAAAAAGCCTGTACGGGCTTCTATCAGTTTGTTAAATTGATTGTTTGCTTCTCCTTCTCTCTCTCAGACATTCTCTGCTCCTGGCGGAACTGTCATCTCTGACTTGTCATGGAGCACGTTTAAACTTTTGAAAAGAGACAAATGTTTGTTTGCAGTGCTTTGAATAAAGTTCCTTTTTTTCTACTCCTGTGTCTCCGTGCAAATCTGTGACCCAAGCGTGACAATGTATATACATATATATATATATATATAGGAATATATATACATATATATATATATAAATATATATATATACTGCGGTGGGTTGGCGCCCTGCCCGGTATTGGTTCCCTTCCCATGTGCCCTGTGTTGGCTGGGATTGGCTCCAGCAGACCCCCGTGACCCTGTGTTTGGATTCAGCGGGTTGGAAAATGGATGGATGGATATATATGATATAATAATAATAATAGATATATATTGTGAATTTCCCCTTGGGATTAATAAAGTATCTATCTATCTATCTATCTATCTATCTATCTATCTATCTATCTATCTATCTATCTATCTATCTATCTATCTATCTATCTATCTATCTATCTATCTATCTATCTATATAGGCAGGCAGTATGGCCTATTTTGGAGTTCAAACCCTAAGCTTGTGGGTTGAAATCCCACTCCTGACATCATGTGACCATGAGCAAATCACTTTACCTTCTTGTGCTCTAATTGGAAGAACAAAAGAAATGCAACTAATTGTATCTCACATGCTGTATGTCTCTTTGGATAAAGGCATACGCCAAGTAAGTTAAAGTAAATCATATATGTATATATTCTATATATCCATAATGAATGGCCTCACATCCATCTAGGAACATCCTTGGATATGATGCATGATACAGTATTTGTAACATGACACTTTTAGTTTAATTTTCTTGAATTAACAAAACAAAAATTAATTATAGCAATCATGTAATAGAATTTTTTAACCACACTTTTTTACTTTCTATGCCTATAGTATGTCCAACATGCCTCTAAAATTTATTTACTTAGCTTACACATTTATCTACTGGAATTTAAAGGTATAAGTCACAAATAGATGGTTTCAATTTTCAGTATTTCTTCATTCAGAGCACTGGTAGGTTATGGTAATGCCTGCCATCTTCTGTCAGATTGTTAATGAAGTCAGATGTATAAGTGGTGTATTTCAGTGCCGGAAGCCACA
This sequence comes from Erpetoichthys calabaricus, assembly GCF_900747795.2. Classification (NCBI taxonomy): domain Eukaryota; kingdom Metazoa; phylum Chordata; class Cladistia; order Polypteriformes; family Polypteridae; genus Erpetoichthys; species Erpetoichthys calabaricus. Next base: position 45,867,854 of record NC_041411.2, on the reverse strand, counting down.
GGAAAAGGGAGATGAATATCAATCCAACATTCAGACTCCACAGGCAGAAGCATATAAACTGTTAAGGTACATTCTAAAATTTGTTGAATCTAAGTCAAGTGACGTTATGTTCAAACTCTTGAGACCCCCAAGTGCCGTGTGCTGTTTTGGTCAAAAATCAAAAATGCTGTGCAGATGACACCTAGTGGACAGTAAGGGTAAATACACTCAATAAGGAAATGAGGAAGGGCAATGTTTAGTGTAAATCTGGAACAACTACTAAGTTCTTTTTAAAGCTAATGGTTACCTAAAGTGTATGAGATTTATTTTCTTGTTTTTTTATATGTTGTTTCAAAAGCAGAACTTTAATGCAATTTCAGAAATGTAATGTAAAATGCACATCTTCAAAGGAGCTTGGCATCCAGTTAATACCAGTATTTTGAAGTGGATAAAAAGAAGAGGCATTACTCCAGATGTTTCTGCTTCTTCAATTAGTTCCCTTCACGCATATATACGCTAGGTAGTGGAGAGATTTTTGGTTGGAAGGATTGAGGCTTGAGTGGAAGTGTTCACCCACATGGCTTGAGTGTGAACATGTGAACAAATTTGTTGGTACCACTCCTCGAAAAAAGAGGAACTCACAATCATCTCTGAAATAACTCGAAACTGACAAAAATCATTGGCACCCATCCTTGTTTATTCCGTATTTAACAAAAATAAGACTTTGTCTTAGAGTTTTAATTCAATAGAACATTTCAAATGGCATGGACAAAAATGATGGGACCCTTTACCTAATATTTGGTTGCACAACCTTTAGAGGCAATCACTTCAAACAATGAGACTTCTGCCCCTGCCAACAGGTAGTTTGGCCCACTCTTCCTGAGCGAACTGCTCCAGCTGTGTCAGGTTTGAAAGGGGTCTTCTCCAGGCTTCATGTTTCAGTTCTTTCCATAGATGTTCAACAGCATTCAAATCAGGGCCCATAGATGGCCGCTTCAGAATAGTCCAGTGTTTTGTTCTTAGACATTCTTGGGTGCTTTTAGCTGTGTGTTTTGAAGGATCCGTGGCCAGAGACAGAGCTTTCTGACACTGGGCAGTATGTTTTGCTCCAGAATGTCTTGATAGTCTTGAGATTTCATTGTTTTCTGTACAGACTTGAGCCAGACGCAGCAAGGCAGCCCAAAACATAACCGAGCCTCCTCCATGTTTCACATTAGCTGTGGTGTTCTTTTGCTTGGAAGCTTCATGAAGTGACTCGCCAAAAAGCTCCAGTTTTGTCTCATCTGTCCAAAGGATATTCTCCCAGAAGCATTATGGCTTGTCAATGTGCATTTTAGCAAATTTCAGACACTGATGGACCTTGACTTGGGAGTTCAGCTTGTACGTCTTAGTAAGTTTTCTTTGGCTTTTTGTATATCATTCTTCTATTTTTCTGCCCTGTTCTGGGGCCAACTTTCCTCCAGTGAGGTTGGCTAGCGTCTCATAGATTTTAAACACCTTAATAATATTTGCAACCATTGTCACAGGAACATCATGCTGCTTGGAGATGGTCTTCTAGCCTGTGCCTTTGACATGTTTGTCTATCATTTTCTTTCTGATCTCCTCAGACAGCTCTCCTCTTAGTTTTCTCTGGTTCATGTTCAGTGCGGACACATGATGATACCAAACAGCAGACTGACTACATTTCTCCATTTAAATAGGCTGAATGCACAATTGGAGACATGTGTGATACTAATTAAAGAAAACAGATAGTTTGAAAAATCACTCAAACCCAATTATTTATGATGTTCTGTAGTGGTACCAGCAAATGTGTCCAGGCCATTGTAGAATCTCTTTGTAGAATAAGCCATATTTGATCTCTTTTCACACTTGCCTTGCTTTACTTGATGATATATCAAAGGCATGCAGGTTTACGTGAGGGACAATTGCTTTCATGTCATCACTTTTCAGGACGCATACAACACTTTCTCAATGAGCTGTGAGGGTACCAACACATTTATCCATGTTCAGGATATGAAGAGATCTTAAGTAAGAGATCATCTCCCTCATACATACTGTATATATAACAGGTGGTGGTGCAGTTCTAGGCAGGTGACTAGAGGTGCTGAGTGGTTTCAAGGGAATAGCTGCTCCTTATAGTACCAAGAGTACCGATAGAAATAGTGACCATGGCCTGGAGAGTAAAAAGCAGAAGTTCCAGTAGTGCATAATGGTGTGTACCATCTATCTTTGAACACTGCAGAGATAAAGGAAAAACTGCAAATTGCAAAATGTTGAAATACCAATATGGGAGGCTGTTGTGATTAAAGGACAGGTGGAGTCAACCTGACAGGGCTACATGTTCCCCTGACATCCCTGGGCAGAACTACCAGTAGCTCCTGTGATATTCAACCAAAGGCATTCAGCTCCTGAATTTCACAAGTTGATACAAACTCTTGAGATTTTTAATGGCAAGCGCTGTATGATCTTAATTTAGAGCCTTCGTTCAAACTGATGTATAGTTACAGTTTTGATTTAACCTGAAATGGAAACCAGGCTTTCCTTTTGCCCATTAATGTTTCTCAGGTAAAGAAAGTGACTACAAACTTGTGAAATTTGAATCCTCCATTCTAGTACGAGTGCATTTCAGCCCCAAATTTTTGAAAAGAACATGGATTACCTGCTAGTATGTTTGACAACAGCACATTGTGGTCCTTTAAATCTCATCCTGTACGTTCTTTTAAATAGTAGCTGGACTAAACAATCTGTTCTCATGACGCCTTTTATGCCCTAACACTAAACAGGAGTGCCTTATTATGAATCATTGTTTAACATGTTTAAGAAAATCTTGAAGTCACCACACACCACCACTCCCTGAAAATCTGCTCTTCCGTTCACTAATGAGGGGGTCCCGAGTTATGTTATCAGAGCCTTGTTGAAAACACAGGCGTGCGATAGCTTAGGCCCTGCAGTCACAGAATGTTTTTGTTGCTATCTAAGGAAAATCCCACAGATTAGTGAAACTTGAGCTCTTCTTCAGTACATGGTACACCCGAGCTGATTGCCTCGTAACTTGTTGTGATTTCTTTTAAAAAAAATTTCTCCCATTGTTTTGTGTGTAATATAAGTAAAGCTATCCGAGCCATAATTAATTGGGTGAAGGTTTGCATTATTTTTGCAGTATCCAAATATAGAATGTCACCCAGGGTTCAGTTCTTTAGTTAGAAAAGAGCTATGAAAAATAGAAGTTATTAGTTGCATATATTTGACTTTAATGAAGACTGAAATTAAGCACCACTTACATGTTTTTAAATTTCCAATCCTCTGTAAAACTTCCCCAGCTGTGATTGACAAAAGGTTTTAATCAATGTTGTGGATGAAGTGACAAATGAGTCTCAAAATAAGTTGGGATGCCATCCAGGCCAGGTGAAGATAAAGTAAAATAAACAGGCACACGTTGGCATTACAAAACAAAGAACAGGCCATCGCCTCTGCATTCACCTTGTTAGGATGTGCATGAAGAGCTCTGAACTCTTGCTTGCTCAGGTCTTCTGGGGATGCCTGGCTTTATACTGTCTCGACCAGAAAGACTTCTTGGGGTCAGGTACCCTCTTTGGGTGTTGGGGAAGAGAGAGACGATACCATTAGTGACAGCACCCCTTCGTGTCCTGGAGTGGTTTCACATACCTCAGGTGATGATACCATTAGTGACAGCGCTCCTTCGTGTCCTGGAATTGTATTGCACACTTGAGGTGATGATACTGTTAGCGACAGCACTCCTTATTGTTCTGGAATGGTGGTGCATTCTTGAGGTGACGATACCATTGTGACAGCGCCACTTCTTGTCCTGGAGTGGTTTTACATACCTCAGGTGACGATACCATTAGTGACAGCGCCCCTTCGTGTCCTGGAGTTGTATTGCACACTTGAGGTGATGATACTGTTAGCGACAGCACTCCTTATTGTTCTGGAGTGGTGTTGCCTTCTTGAGGTGACAATGCCATTAGTGACAGCTGCCCTTCTTGTCTCAGAGTGGTGTTGCATACTTCAGTTGACAATACTTCAGCACCCCTTGTTGTTCTGGAGTGGTTTTGCATACTTCAGGTAGGACCCGGAAGCCAATTTCTGACACACATTTGTGATAATGTTTATGCTTTGCTTAGAAATAAAAACATCAACATCAAAGAAATCTAGAGTTTTAAACTGCGTGTTTTTTGTGACAAACAAGAGGAGACCCTTCAGTCCATCAAGCCCGTTTGTTTAGCTAATAGCTAAGCTGTCCCAACATCTCATCCAGATTCTTCTTAACTGTTGTCAAAGTTTCTGCTTCAACTCAGTGTTTCGGTAGATTGTTCCCGAGTCCCACAACTCCTTGAGCAAAGAATTGACTCCTGGCTTCAGTCCAAAATGAGCCACCCCTTAATTTCCGCTGGTGTCCTCAAGGACGTGATTCACCCTACAGCCGGGTTTATACCTCACATGATGCGACGCATATTCCAGCAGACGCTTCTGCTATGCAAGTGTTGTACCGTTTATATTTGCACACGTAGCTTTATGTAATCTGGAAGATTCCACCAGGTGGCAGTTCGAGATATCATCACGGTGAGAAAACGTTCAACTTTGCTGTGTTGTGAATTGCATGAAACATCCATTAAATTCTGAGGACACCTTGCCACAATATCTCTGAAAAGGATGTTTAATGATTACATCCATCAATCTGGGGATGCGCCAATTCCATCAAGCATCGGACACGAGGCAGAAACAATCCCTAGACAGGGCATCAGCTCATCACATGGTGAACACAAGCACAGATATACCCTAGAGTCATTTTAGCATTACCAGACCAGAGCACACTATGGAAACCCACCAGGAAAACATACAAACTCCAGGCAGGAAACACCAGGGACGTGACTCCCTGTGAGGCAGCAGCACTACAGCACTGCCAATGTGCCGTCCCTACATGTGTAATTATTAACAGTATTCATTTTACTTATCAGTAAAATGTAACATACATATTTTAATGCATTTCATCATGAAAGTGATATCAAGTATAAATCTAAGGATTCTAAATGTGCAGAGAGCTGGAATGTGAAACTTAGTGTGTTCTGCGTGGCGATTACTGCTTGCCGCTGCTGTCAGTTCAGGAGGAAGCCCCAAAAGCACGTAGCAATTAACAACTGGGTCAGTTTTAAGATGACGTTTATGACGGTCTTCTTTAATGATAAAATAAATTTACGAGATTAAAGTGAACATTTTGAGATTAAAGTCAAAATTTCCACTTTAATAACAAAATAGACATTTTCACTGTGTCCTTAATTTTTTTCTCTGTAGCTCAAATACACTGTAGCCATACATTCTGATACTGTTGTGAAGGTGCAAAAAAAAAAAAAAAAGGCGACACACAAGATGGTTTGTGAGACTTGTAAAATGTATTGTGTCATTACGTTGGGGAATATGCGACGCTTGAATATAAACGAAGCACCACGAATCATGCAAATTCATCCCGTAGGATCTGCAAAGCAGCTTTCTGTCAAATGTAGATAGCAAACAGAGATGCTGACGCCACGTTCCGACTTGGTCACACTGCAGCCCCCGACTTTTTGCTGGTGCTGCAACTCGCACATGTGTATTGTTAAGTGAGTTCTGATTGTTTATAATGGTAGTGATGCTAGTGGGTGGGTCATGCAGTGCGTCGCGACAACCGTGCTCAATCCCACCCCCAGTCTGATGATCTGACCAAGGAATACCCCAACACCACTCCTTGTTCGTGCTCGATTTACCAAGGATGACCATCCTTCCCATCAGCGGGTCATGAAGACAAAGTGGCGTCACTACACCACAAAAGCTGAGAAAGACACCGGGGGAACCACACTGATACCAACAACAGATGTGCTGCATATGCAATGTATGGGGGGGCTACTTGTACTTTTCTCTATTTGATAGTTACAGCAGAATTGCTCTAGGCATTAAAAAAAATCCTACCTATAACTTGCAAGGGGCAACATCATGTACCGTATATGCTCACATACTGTATAAATCGGGTCTTGAAACCTAAAAAATTGATCATAAAATCAGAACTCGACTTAAATGCCTGTTCAAAGATGCAACACTTATTTATTTATTTTTTTTACATCTTCTTGCCTCCTTCAATCTCGCACCAGTTTCTCAGACGCATCAAATTTTGTCGTAGCAGCGCAGTTACGAATTTCTTTCACTACTTCAGTGACGTTTAATTTAAAACCAGCTTCATATTTTCTTCTGATCGAACGCTCCAGTGTAGATAAAGGATGCTCTTATGATGAGGGTGTATGAGGGTGTGAGATGCAAAAAACACAAAACAGTGCAAACGCCGCTTTGGATTTGTTCAGGTATTGCCGTGTGGTCATGTAGGCACAATACATAGGAATAAAAAGGTAGTGTGCTCCATGGTTACTCTCTCAGGTGGGCGTTAGCATATCATAATCTCTTGGACCAACAGCGTGAGTTTTCCGCATTCAACTTATACGACCGACATTATAAAATACCAGAAGTTTTACGGTAAAATCAAGTCCCTTGAGCCCCTTGGATGTTCTCAGTGCAGATGTGTGTGACAGTGTGCTTCTCTGATTTTCCTTTTTCTGGGCGTTGGTGACTTGGTATTTTCTCTGCTTGGTTTTGACCTTGGCCCATTTTTAGTTATGATTTGACTTCATGGCTCATGGTTCTTGCAGTCCTTTGTTTTCATTGCTTTTCTTCTGGTGCCAGTACAGTGGGTAAAGTGGCCGAGCCACCACACTAGAGAGACTGGGGTTCATACTTCTTACGGTAGGCCAGCAAGTTTTGTTGTTTTTTCCTTTGCTTATTTTGTACTTTGAGTTCCCTTTTCTGGTGTTTGGTTTTACTTTATTTAAGGTGCTGTTTTTAGTTCATCTGAGTCTCCTTGAGGTGTCGTTGCACTGCCTTAAGGGCTCCATTTATCACATTTATTAATGTGCTGTCTAAGCATTTCTCTGAACTTGGAGAATTCACCTTCCTCTCCAAATTGTTCCTACTGTCTATAGGTAACAAATGCTCATACTTTCTCAATTTAACAGATGAATATATTTTACAGCAGTCGTTCTTCAGATCGGTGCATTTAAAAATCCAAACTTTAACCATAAAACAGCTTTCTTGTTAGTTTAAGTTAAGATAGCCAAGGTTTAGCTCCTCATCTAATGTAGCATTGCATATTTAAAATAATACTGCTTTGTGCTTTTCCTGCCAGGTCATGGAGAAGGGTTTGATGACGTGATCATCCAAGGAGATCTGGATGAGCTCAAGTTTGTGGCTTTCTACACAAAGTAAGTGCATGACAAAATGCAGTGGCTACACCGGGAACAGATTTTCTGAGTTCCTGCAGTCATTATTCATGCAAACTGCATGGCTTGTATGATGCTGTAGTGTCTTGTATTTATTAAACATAACATTTAAAGTGCATAGAAGCTTCAGAAAAATACAGCTCATTGAAGTTTCCTTATTATGATGCTGGTGAAACATTTTACATTTAAACTCACTGTCCAACTCCTGCAAATATTCCATCGTATAAAATAAGACTTGAAAATGTGGACTACTGGGAGCGACAGAGGGTTTGTGTATTTACTGCGTATAGAATTATTCACACTACTAGCCAACCCACGGCGTACCATACGCCGCATAATCAGGCCGCTTTTTAAATGATTTTTAAGCACAGGGAGAAAATTAACATTTGAAAAATCGGAAATGTAATAAATCACCAAGAAAATTAACATTTGATGTGCCCACCCCCAACTCGTCACCTGAGTCATTTTCCTCTTTGCACAGTCCATATGCATGTGTGAGTCACATAGACTTTTCATTGTTGTTTGCGCTTTTGGCTGCTTTTCTATATATAATCCACCAAGTCATCCGACCATGGTAGTACCGAGGGGGGGTGTACAAAGGGCAGGGACATAATCAGTGCGAGCGTATGAGCCGCTAGCCATGTTTTTGAAAGTTTGGCCCTGTGCCTTATTAATTGTCATCGCAAAAGCAAGTCTAACAGGAAATTGTCTTCGTCTTAAAGTAAAAGGCAAATTATCCGCGACAAACTGTTTTACACGCTGCATACCAACTCGCGGCGTAGTGTACGTCGCATAATCACGCTGCTTTTTTAATGTTTTTTAAGCAGAGGGAAAAAAATGAACATTTGCAAAATCCGTAACACTGCTTTCAGTAAGTACAATGCACACGCGTTTAATTTGTCAGCCACTTTTTGCCAGCCGTCTTTTCTGGTTTGGGCTGCTTTTACAGTGTTACCGCTTGTGTATATTAAATCTTGAAATCCTTCGAGTAAGTAATTAACTAACACGCACCCACCCAGCTTGTGTGAAAAAAATGCGCCCGTTCTTTCATCATTTTGTTGCAGCCTATCAAAGACTTGCTGATCATGTTTTGTAGACTCAATATACATTGGCTTTTCACTCAGTGCGAGGGCGCGCATTCATCTCGGATTATTACATCCTGCTAGACTAATCTGCTACACGGCTGCGTTTGAAAAACTGACTTATCCCGGATGAGTTTCACCGGCATTAATGATTAGGAATCTGGTTGGAACAAAACCCTGCAGCCACAGGGGTTCACCAGGACCGAGTTTGGCAAACACTGCTGAACACAGACGAAACCGACCCAGGTGAGGAGTTGGGGCGGGCAAAGTAGTTGCAGCTATTGATTATTCAGTGTTGTTTGCCTGGGTGTCTGATCTGCATTGACTGACATGGCTGTTTTCTGCGTATCCCATGGTTGTCTTCCGGCAGTGTGAATGCCTCGAGAGACAGGGCGTCCTTGTGTGGTGAGTTGTTGCAGTTTGTGACCACGTCGCCGACATTATCCTAATGTTGGCAAACAAAGCCAACAGCCATTTTGCGAAGTTTGAGAGCAACAGTTTCGTCAATGACATTTTTACATCCAGCTAGTGTGCTAGACTAATGTGCTACACGGCTGCGTTTGAAAAACCGACTTATCCCGGATGAGTTTCACCGGCATTAATGATTAGGAATCTGGTTGGAACAAAACCCTGCATCCACAGGGGTTCACCAGGACAGAGTTTGGGAGACACTGCTGAACACAGACGAAACCGACTCAGGTGAGGAGTTGGGGTGGGCAAAGTAGTTGCAGCTATTGATTATTCAGTGTTGTTTGCCTGGGTGTCTGATCTGCTCGACGGGATCAGAAATAAAAGGAAAACAATGTGAAGGCAATGTCACAGGTGATCCTGTGGTATAGCGGGTCCATAGCTCCCCTTCAAAAGCCCATTTTTAAATAAATAATCATCGCACTCACAGTGTAGCGAGGGGTGTGGAAGTGTGGCTGAAACGGTTTCCGGGTAGACTCGTGCTGCGGGCATTTCTCCCCTGTGCAGTGTGTGAGCGAGTGAGGAGAGAGAGAAAGCCGGTACGTTAGAGTGAGCGAGAGCAGGCTCGAAGGCAATGTGTTCCTGTGGTATAGCGGGTCCATAGCTCCCCTTCAAAAGGCCATTTTTAATCAGGCGACTGACAGTAGTGGAGTCAGGCACAGAGAAGGTCAGCTGCAGAGAGAGCGTCTCGACTGTTGCAGGGCCTGAAGCAGGTGAGAGGCTAATGAAAAAGAGGCACAGGGCTTATTGATTTTTAAAGACTGCTTCCTTCATTGTGTTTTAACTTCAGTTTTAAAGGATTGCGCGGCTCTCTCTTGCGCTGCCTGTTTGTGCCTCTGTCTCTCTGTGGCGCTGCCTCTGTGTGTGTGCGTGGCTCTCTATTGCGCGCTGCCTGTGTGCCTCTGTCTCTCTCTGGCGTTGCCTCTGTGTGTGTGCGTGGCTCTCTCTTGCGCGCTGCCTCTGGGTGAACCAAGGTTCCACTGAGGTTGACTAATGAAAAGTCAACGTGGCTCAGAGCTTCAAGTGGACTGTGGCACAGACAAACAGAAATGACGGCATGTTTTCCGAGGCGTCGCGTCCGAGTTGGTGGCCGTGGCTCTGTGATTTTTTCGTCATATCCAATGGTCTAAAAGTTGGTGGGCGTGGCTCCTTCCTGCGTGCGCCATTGGCGTCTTACTTGTCGGCGGTTTAGTGAATGCTTTCCATGGGTGGCTACTTGTCTCCCGGCTTAGTGAATTATATATATATAGATGAGGGATGTTTTATGTTGCCGTTGTGGTTAATCATTGCAGTTATTGCTCTTGAATCATATAATACAGTAGTCCCCCCCCATATCCATAGGCGATACATTCCATGCCCCCCATGGATAATACTGAACCCTATATATATAGAGTGAGAAAGGTAAATAAGAACTTTTGAGAACTGAAGAAAATTTGGAGTGTCCACCGGGCCACCCAGTTTACTACAGGTGTCCAAAAAACTGAACAGTTGACTGATCACCAACCACCTAGCAGATGTAAAAAAGGACACTGTATGTAAAAACCTTGAAGTGAAAACTGCAGTACTGCCTGCAGCTAGAAGGTGCGAACAAGGAGAAGTGCTCCTGAAAAAAGCAAAAATGAACAGAGACTCCTTACATATGTGCAGTAGAAAGCTGAAAAGAAAAGGAACAAAACATCACCTACGCCAAACCAATAGTACACCTGCTTTGATTCTGAGAACTATTAATTGTAACTTAAGAGTTAGGATAAAGCCAGGTAAAGTATTATGGTATTGGTAATGACTGTACCTGAAAAGTAATAACCTTTGTGAAGGACAAGTCTTTAGCTATTATACTTTTCTTCCTAAATCCAGTAGGAGGTTCAGAGCAGCATCTTACACGCACACATGCACACTCACAAGCTTTGTGTGGGGGTAACCCAGTGAAAACTAGCTGTGATCAACTGAATGTCATGGAGTAGACGATGGAAGCTTGATAACCAGCTAAAGAACTTATCCATTTTGACCATGTGAGTTGAAAGATCAGAATTCATAAGTTTTGTGCCTTTTTCTATCGGAGCAAAAAAGTGCAACTACAGTAAGCTATTGTAAATTTATATTTTGTGTTCTTTGTTATTGTCCTTCACATTTATATATCTATATCTACATCTATATATTGTGGCAAGTGGCTGGGGGAGGTACCCAGCCGGGACGCCCAGGAGGAAGTGCTGGGGGGAAGAAGACCAGGGACACCCAGGGTGCTTCCGGGTGCGCAGCCGGTACCTCCGCCACACTGGAGAGTGCCGGCAGAAGCTAATTGGGAGGCACCTGGAGCACATCCGGGTGGGAATAAATGGGGCCGCCTCCCTCCATTAGATGGCTGGAGTCAGGTGGAAGAGGACGGAGCTTGGAGGAGAGGAGTAGAGGTGGTCAGAAGAAGAGGCATTGTGAGAGGCCTGGACTGTGGGTGATTTAGTACGAGAGTACTGGGTTGTGCTGTCACTTTATAAATAGTGTAAATAAAGCGTGTGTGGTGATTTAAACAATGTCTACCTGTCTGTGTCCGGGCTGCTTTCCACAATATCTACTTTCATATATCCACCTTCTATTATTCTTATTTTATAAATAAATTGTATCATTTGGTTTATTGCAGCAAGCATGTCTCGTTTTTTTGTTGATAAATATATCACTACTTCTGAACTACAATACAGAAAGTTATTTAATGTAGGCTTTTGCTGATTTATGACCCTTGTTAATAAATTGTAAAGATCTCTTTAGATTTCTAATGTGTCTGCTGGAAGGTAAAACAGAGATCCTTGGGTGGGCAGAAGTTAAAATCCTGACACAAATTCATTTGGCATCCCTGGGCAGGCATTTTATTGATTATTTTAAATTACTTAAACTGATTGATTAACATTAATCAATTAATTCTTCTTTTCACATCATTCACATTTTCTACACCTCAGAGGTGTGTTGCTTTGTATTTCTTGTAGCATTTTACATTTTGGAATGAAAATATATAAAGATAATACAATAAATATGAAGCATAGCAGAGCAGCAATACACATTGTTTTATTAAATGACTGTTTTGTGTATTTTTACTTGAATGTACTAATCATCATTCACATATCACATAATAGACACCTAGAATTATTTAATACCTTAATTTTAAACACTTAAAAATAGCAAATTTACCCAGCAAAATAGCCCAAAGCGTAAGGTAGTCAAAAAGACATGGTAAGCATGGGTGGTGTCAGAGAGAGTTGGGTAAATAGTCTGAGAGGGGGGCCCATATGAGATATTTCAGAGTAGTTGAATGGGTATACACCAACTCTCAATGGGAGGGGTCTCCATCAGAGATTTTACAATGGTGCAAGTGTGAGCAGCAGAGAAAGGGGTGCCAGATGAATGAAAAAAATCATTGGAGGGGAATTGAAAATTAACCCAAAATACTGCATTGTTTTTTTAAAAAAAAGTACTCCAAAAATGCAACCCTTGAAAGTCATTTTTTCCAGCGGATGACGATCGAAAATAGCCCAACTGGGCAAGAAAAACGCAGACTTGGCAACACTTATTAGGAGGTCCCAGTCAGGGTAGCCCATATAGACAACTTTATTGCAGGGTCACTTATATACTGTAAATGCCAATGTAAACACATCCATGGATCTGTCAGTATATCTACAGAATTTGTGAAAAGGTGAAAATCAAAGGCATCACCAGGGCCAGATAATATGTATCTTGTGTGCTTAAGGAGGTTAGCGAGTACATATGTAAAACCTTGAGGTTCTCACATGAGCACTCTAATGGTTATGAAATAAAGAGTTCATAATCACAAAGAGTCTTAAAAATACTGAAAAATGTCCACTAGAGGAGGAAAAGACCATCAATCCCTGACTAACAACAAGGGCAAAGACACAGTCTTTAGAAATAAAAATATTTATTAGCACAAAAATGATCTGTGAAGCACAAAAAGGAAAACGTGTTGTCTGAAATGATAACAACAACCTAAGGCAGTCCAAGTTCTAGTATATAATCCAAGGCAAGGGCTAAAACAGAGCTTAAGGTCTCAAAATCCAGTAAATCCTAAAAATGCACAACAATCAAAAAACTCAATAACTCCAAAGTGCACACAATGAACCGCAACGGACAATGGGTTTTCTTTAGCCTTTATAGCTTTGGCAGTAATGGGCAAGTGGCCCTGTGTCTTGGAGGAACTACCCACACAATACAAGGAACATAAAGTAAGATACACATATGCATAGAAACTAAATGATGAACAATATTAACATAAATAAATGAATCAAAAATAAACAAAACAGACATAAAGTGGCCTTTGAACTCCAATGGCTGAAATATAACAATAATACGCTCCCACTCTTTGTGTTAAGTGCCTGCTGTAAATTGTCTGGGTACATACCTAAGGGAAGGTGCAAAAATCAATAGATATTGTGTACATTCTCAGTACCCAAGATGCACATGACACAGTGGCCAGTGCTGCTGCCTCGCAGCTCCAAGAGGCCGGGTTCAAATCCTTGAGCATATCCTCTCTATATGCATTTGGTGTGTTCTCCCTGGGTCTCCATAGATATTTTCCAGGTATACAAGTATTCCTTCCATATGACAAAGATGTGTGGGTTAAGGTAGTTGTCAACTCTATGCTGGTCTGAATGTGTGTGGTGTGTGTGTGTTTGTGCCCTCCACTGCTGGGTTCTGAATTGCTTGGGCTTCCTCTGATTAAGGTGGTTCTTAAAATGAATGACTGAATGGTAGAAGAACATGAAGCGATGTTACAATTAATATACCACACTATTTTCTAAGCCTATGTGTTTTGTGCTGTCACTATCTCATGACATACTGTGTTCACATCTATTTATATTGTTTGTCACTTCACAAAAAAAATCAAGATGGCCTATACTTTGACAAGATATCTGATGACTGTTACATTATCTTGCATGATTCAGAAAACAGAAGACTTGTATGAAATTCTAAAAGTAACACTTCACTTACCTTTGGAATATCTGGTGTTTGTTTTAGGAGTGACGAGGTGATTGCCGTTGCAAGCATGAACTATGACCCCATCGTGTCCAAGGTAGCTGAGGTGTTTCGGTCTGGGAGAGCAATTAAGAAGAGAGACGTGGAGTAAGTTTTTTTTTTTTCTGCAGTAGTATACTACCTTTCATATATTGTTTTTACAAGACAAACCATATATATATACCACATATACTGGATATATGTTATATATTATGGGGTGCCATTCAGGAAAAAAGGCAAAATAACAAAAGTATTCAGCTCTGTGCTGCAGAATTAGGAGTTGATCAATGGAGCTCCATCCGGCGGGTCACTCTAAGTGTAAAAGACGCCTCCTTCCGGGCTTCTTATATCACACAAACTGGAAGGGGTTGGGCTAAGTGCCTTCATTGGGTGGTTTCTGGGTGCTTCGGGGAGAGAAGCAAAATAAAATGTTAGTGACAGTGCTCCCCTAGCACCCTGGTAAGTTATCACATACTTCAAGTGAGCCCATGAAGAGATCCTCCAACATGCATGCGAGACAGTATGTACATACAGTATATACATAACTCTAAGCCTAACCCTAATACATATTGTGTGTATGTAGATAGATAGATAGATGTGAAAGGTACTATATGATAGATAGATAGATAGATAGATAGATAGATAGATAGATAGATAGATAGATAGATAGATAGATAGATAGATAGATAGATAGATATGAAAGGCACTATATAATAGCTAGATAGATAGATAGATAGATAGATAGATAGATAGATAGATAGATAGATAGATAGATAGATAGATAGATAGATAGATAGATAGATAGATAGATAGATATGAAAGGTACTATATGATAGATAGATAGATAGATAGATAGATAGATAGATAGATAGATAGATAGATAGATAGATAGATAGATAGATAGATAGATAGATAGATAGATAGATAGATAGATAGATAGATAGATAGATAGATAGATAGATAGATAGATAGATAGATAGATAGATGTGTATATTATAAAGGATGTGTTCAAACCATGATATATGAGGGGTGATCACAACATTCTGAGTACGACCTGTTAAGAGTAGCACCAGCAACGCCCTTGAATCACAATGAACAATAGCAGACTGGCAAGGACATTCACGAGGCTTCTCTGTGCCATGTTTTGTCGTGGTTGGACAGCCACTCCTCTGAAGCAGACCAGATGGCTTCATCCTTGCCATAGCACGTTCAGACTGGACGACGGATGGCAGTGACACAGGGCCACACAGGGTGGGTGTGGTGTCACTTTGAATCCACAGCCTCACAAAGTTCACTTTAAATCTGTGCAGTGTGCTTGGTGGCATTGCTGTGAAGCAGAAGATGGATGGTCAGCTGCTGTCCTTGTCACTTCTCTACGTGTGCAGACAGCAAACCAATTCAGCCTAATATTGACTAGGTATTTCTTAATGCTTTTATTCGGTATGGGTCACAATGGCTGCACGTTATTGTTGCAACCAAATATCCAAATTAGAAGCTAATACTTGCTATTAGCAGAACTTGTTACTTTCATTCTACCATGCCAGGTCATTTTTGTATTATAGATTTTTTCTCGGAGCAGGTTAAGTGAAAGATGCTGGTTACTTTCTGCGTTATCATAGAGGTAGTGGGGCTCACTCAATGCACTGTGGGTTGGCCCAGTTTTGTGCACCCTATGCTTAATTCACTCACACAGAAAGACCCGTGCACTCACGATTATGAGTGATGCCTACACGCCTACGAATAAATAAAATGTATTATTATTATTATCACACAGCCCATCACTCCTCAGTATTCCATTTAGGGACTCACTAACTTTAGGTTGAGCAGAGTAAATGGGTATCCCTGGGTGTCCACTAGACACTGCAGGTTGATACACCTTAGTTACTGCCACGTACCTATGGGTATTATCATGCCACGTTCAAAGTCACTTGTTTTTCCCTTTGCAACACTCAGCTGACCACTGTGCCATTCTAGAAATGCTGATGTGCCTGTTTGATACCATATAATACTACCATCACATGACGTAGGGCATTTTAGAATGTCATATTTGGGTGAAGGTGGGGAGATGTACCTAATAAACGGACAACTCAGTACATATGCACACTGAGTTTCCTGGATAAGAAGTCATATGTGGTACATGTATAATGGACATTCTCTATACACCTAGGGTATTCAACTCTGGACCTGGAGGTCTGCGGTGGTGTCAGGTTGTCATTCCAACCAGTTTCGTAATTAGACGTCAGGCCTAACAGATAATGAAACTTGGTATTTAATGACATGGCTTGTTTGTGCATTTATTCTTCCCAGGCAAATCCTTATCACACTGCATATTTTTCATTTTCTGAGAACATTATCCAAATGCTTTGTGGTCCAGAACAGATTTGTACCTCTTGGTACTTCCCTTCTCTCTCATTTATTTCAAAACGTTGTACTAACGCAGATATTTCATGATGCATACACACAGGTTTAAATGGAAGTGCGTTAGCTGAAGGGCTGGCGGCTAACTCTGTCATCTGCACCTCATTATTGACTGATGGCTGGTTAAGAAAACAGGTGTGAAAGATGCCCGGACATAGACAGACACCGAGACAGCCAGATGTCCACTAACACACGCGTTTATTTTCTTTTCAGTGCACACAACACCAATACACACAAACCACCAGCAAACTCAGTTCTTTACTTTTCTTCTGCCGCCTCCACTCCTCTCTCGCAAGCTCCGTCCTCTTCCACCCGACTCCGGCTCCCTGAATGGAGTGAGGCAGCCATTTTTATAATGCACCCGGATGTGCTCCAGGTGCTCCCTGATGGCCTTCCTGCAGCACTTGCTGGTGTTGCAGAAGTGCTGCAGTCCAAGTCTCCATAGTTCTTCAGGCGCCCCCTGGCGGTGGCCACAGATCCCCACAGGGTTGATCCTTCCAGCTCCATGGTTTCCATATCATCCAGGATGGCCGCCCTCTTGCGACCTGGGGAAGGAATTGCCCCTCTCACGGTCCCCTGCTTCTCCAGGCCTCCCGGTGGGGCAAGGTCCCCAGACATCCATCACACAGGCAACAAGTAAAGCCCAAACAGAGCTGTTTAAAACTAAAATGGGCCATCAAGGGTTGTGAATTGTAACAAAAAAGTTAACTAAAAATAAGAACAAAAAAAAACATATGGCTCTAGTAGTCAGTACAGTAAATGAGTTCTAATTAAAAATATGGTTAAAGCAAAAACCTGCAGCCACTGTGGACCTCCAGAGCAGAGCTGAGTACCCCAGCATTTACTATCGTACACTTTATGATACAGAGTGAGTGCATTTTGAAAATATTCAGACCCCTTCATGAGAGATTTTAATAAATTTGTAAACCTTTCTGAAAACTTGTTTTCACTTTGTCATTATGGGTTATTGAGTGTAGATTGAGAGGCCAAAATGGCAACTTTATCCATTTAAAATTAAATCTACAACACAGTAAAGTGTGCAAAAACGGAAGGGATCTGAATACTTTCTGGTCCATCTGTGTATCTTCATATGTGTATCTTCATATACACATATATATTTGAAACAATGTATATACATAAAGAGAAGTAACTGAACCAATATTCATATTCACAGTTAGAATGTGGGTGAAGTAAAACCATCACACGTTTTTGCTACCAGTCTGCCTAAGCTAATGTCACCTTTTTGTTTTATCTGCTCTGAACGGCTCTCCTGTTTTCTGTTTTGCACTCACAAAATGAAGGATGTTTACTCGTCATGGCAAGTATGTCAACATAGGTTTTGGACTTTGTTGTGTTTTGTACCATGACAGGGCTTGGACAGAAATTTACAAAAAGCCACAAGTGACTGCAAGCCTTCCTGTTTTCAGCCAAAACAGACCATCATTCAGGCAGTGGAGTACCCGACAATCTGAGGCTTGCAGTGGAATACGCTCTCAAATATATCCCTGCTGTAATACAGATTAGAAATATTAGCAATTGCGCTTTTGTGCTGCTATGGTATGCTGTTACAAATGACACATTTTTGGTAAAAGGTTTAATAATTCCAATATGTTGTATTCCCATCATTGTTAACCTCACACACACATCACTTGCTCTAACCTAAATAATCCAATTGAGGGTCGATGGGGACCAGAGCCTACCCTGGCACTATTAGATGCAATGCAGACACCAGCCCCAGGCGGGACACACACTCACACAGGGCCTAGTAAAAGTGCCCAGTTAGCCAAATCTGCACGTGTTTAGGAATGTGAAAAACCCAACCCGAGCACCTGAAAGAAAACCCATAAGCCACAGGGAGAACAAGCAAACTCCATATGGATAACAGTGCTTTGGTTTTGAACCCAAGATGCTGGAACTGTGAAGCAATAACTGGTAATGTGCCCCCCTCGTCAACTTCTCTAAGCATATCATTGTATTATCAAGTGTTTCTCACTTTTTTTTTTAATTTGCTTTTCAATGTTCATAAGAGATTGTTGTAAATCCATGCAAAAGTTGATCCATTGGAACACACTTTTTTAATGTAAAGTATCGGCATTTCTCAGTGTGAATATCTGTGTGACAAAATGTACAGAAGCTACTTCTGACCACTGATCTATCCATCCATTCATTTCCTGAGTTATAGAATCCCAGTGAGCTACTGTATAGCCTATTCCAGGACCATAAGACACAAGACAGAAACCAGACTTGGATGTCATGCCATTCCGTCAATGGGCACACTCACACCCTCTTCACTGTGGTCCAAAAAAGAGGCAGGAGGAATAAGACCCATGTGAACTTGGTGAGAAGAGGCAGTCCCCTTATAGTAATGAACACTGGGCTGTGAGACTAACCTTTGCACCACTCAGCCTCACCATAGCTTAGCCAAATTTCCTCAAAACCAAGTAAGAGTTGCACTGACCTCTGTACATGGGATACTCCTACTACTACTAGTTGGTGGCGTCACTGAGCTTGTTTTCTAGATTCTTGATTTCCCAGTAGTTGACCTTGGTATGGCATGGACCTTGGTTTGGATTTACCTGGTGGTCCTGATGTTGGAGGCCAAAGCAGCAAATCACTTTTTCCACACACTTCTTGCCTTGCTGCCAACCTCAATTTCTCTTCTTCTTTTTTCCTTCTTGTAAGATTCAATCCCTTCCTTATATGACCAATTTTCATGGGTCCATTCCTCTCCAAAATCCACTTTAATGCAGCCTTTTAAATTACAAAAATATATATTATTTTCATACACAAATACAATTATAGGCAGCTTTAAACCTACAGTAAAACTGAACAAGACAGACCACTCGTGAGTGTTATGGTTTTAGTAAGCATTTATAAACAGAGTGCTCTAAATGATAAGACATGAAGGACAACATCCACACTTGTGGTGTTGCAAGTCGTTACGCATCACAAGATGAACCTGCAGCATCTTTTTAGGAAAAATACAAATTTTAATCAGTATGTCATTCTTGGAGGAGGTCATTTCTGTGTCAAGTTGGTGCCATAATTTCACACGCCAAACACAGAGCCATGAAAATAAGTACAGAGGAGAAATTGATAAGACCACCGTCTCCTTTAGAATTATGTATGCAGTGTCCAGTATGAATGAAAAATATGGCAGTGTCTTACCATCCGGGTCTGTGCTTCAGGAATGAAGCCACTGAAACCATCTTCCCCTAAATTACTGTAGTACTATGCCAAGCAGCAAAACGTTTATTAATAATGGCACCTTGGATTCATATTATGAAGTTCCTTATAAACATAAGACAGGAGGTCATTCAGTCTGTCAAGCATGTTTAGCTTCCTTATAACAGATTGAGCCCAATATCTCATTCACGTACTTCAATATTTTGATTCTTGTGTTCATCTGGATGAGGGAGAAGGCCAACAGTCGTTGATATTTCAAACAGTCCTTTGCCATAGGACCAAGGTCTTTCCGTGGACCATCTCCCCATCTCATTGGAGGTTTACCAACTGGACGTATTAAGTTCTAGGCCCACCAGAATGTCTTGCCATGTGTACTTTCATTTTAACACTGTCATGATGACATCTTTGAAGCCAAACAGCAAATTTCCTCGATAGTTGCAGTATCTGTCTCTCCATTACACGCTGTGTGACTCAAACCTAATAACTCATCCACATGATTTTCAAAAGTTGTCAATGTTACCACTTCAACTACATGTCGCCATTGTTTCTTCCAGATTCTCATGACCATTCTTGATTTCTACCTTAAATACACTTCCCCTTAATTTCAAGTTCAGGTTTATTGTCACCTGCACATACTGCAATGAAATTCTTCCTTGCACATCTCCTCAGAATAGTGACAGTGAAAGTAAAGGACAATGAGGGAGATGGAAGCTAGATGGTGTGATGGTATCAATGAAGAAGAGAACTACAACTCATAAGGACTGAGGAGCCATCATCAGGGACATCAGCTCACCAGAAAAAAACAGTAAATGGCTTTTACAGAAACAGTGAGGAAGTTAGATATGCAAGGATGAGTCACAGTTTTATGACATGTTTTTCATTTTGAACTTTTTTGTTGAGGTGGCACAGTATTTACTGCTGTTGCATCATGGCTCCAGAGACCTTGGTCCAATTGTGGATAACTTTATGGAGTTTATAATTCTCCCCATGCGTTCCTTTGAATAACCTTGGGTTCTCCAGTTCTCATCTCACAGAGGACTATGTTAGCTGAACTGGTCTAACAGAGTCTGGAGGAGTGCCCAGGCATGGACTGGTTCACCACCCTGGGTTATTTCATGGGAGTGATGCTACTATGAACGTGTGGATCACAACTGGAAATAAACTGTATGTATAAAATGTTGATGGCAAATCCTCCTCTCTTGCCTTGCCATGGTGATTTTTAATTTTCTGTCCAACCCCAGCATTCCCTGTTTTCATGTAATGTAGCCCGGCTTCTCCTTTTTCCATTTGCAGTGGTGCTCTTGAGTCTCATTTTAAAAGTGCGTTTTTGACTCTTGACATTAAAACACAAAAATAAAAATGTTTTAGAAATTCAGGTAAACATCTGTCAGTCTACTGTACATGGGAAAAGTCTGGAAATGACCTTTATAGACCACTTAGACAGACTGACTGAGTAACAGTAGCCAACAGCTCGATATTGTAGGCCTCTCCACTGACTTCACTTCTGTCAGCACTGCAGATGGAAATATCTGTGTGGTACAAATGAGAATTAATGAATAGAGTCAAGTGAAAAGGTAAGTCCACCTTATGAAATGCTTTCCCTTTTTTAACCTATGTAGGCGTATCAAGATTTGATCTTCATGTAAGTATATATAGATAAAGGTGATATAACAAACATCATGTCATTTACATTTTGAAGTCCACTGTATATGTGAAATAATCATAAATGCAGATTTTGCATTTGGAAAAAGTAAGTAAACCCCTACGTTTGTCACTCCTTCCAATCAGAATTGGCTGCACCACATCATGCGCAGATGATTAGAACATCATGAGATTATCAGACATTTAGTTTGATTTGCTGACGTGTGTGTTATCACCATGATGAGATCGAAAGAGCTCTCCGAGGATTTCACAAGTAATGTTATAAATGCCTACAAGTCTGGGAAAAGTTTAAAAAAATCTCCAAACAATTGGAAAGCAGTCATTCCACTGTCATCAAAAATTGGAGAAGATTCCGAACAACTGCCAACTTGTGCACGCCAGTAACTTCAGCCCAAGAGCAGCACACATGCTGAAAGTCATTGGGAACCCTTAAATTTCATCACAGAACTACCAGGTAGCTTTTGTGTCTGTTGATGTCAACATGTATGAGTCTACCATTAGAAAGAGGCTGCCCAAATTAGATCTACGTGGGAGATGTTCTAGGAGGAAACCAGAAAGAGCATCAGGGCAAGACTAAGGATTGCCTATGAACACCTGAGGAAAGACCAACTTTTCTGGAACAGTTTGCTATGGATAGATGAGGCAAAGATAGAATTATTTGACCAGAGTACCAGAGACATGTTTGTCAAACCCAAAGACAGAATTTGACTAGAAGAGCTTGACACAAACTGTAAGGCATGGTGGTGGAAATGTTACAGTTTGAGGTTGCTTGCTGCATCTGGGCCTAGACAGCTCACCATCACAGAATCCACTATGAAAACCTTCAGTGTAAAAGAGGATGCTTGAGGGTAGTCTAAAACCATCTGACAGAAGACCAACCAAAAGTGGTCCTTGCAACATGACAGTGACCCTAAACACACCAGTACATTCACCAAGGAATGGCTGAAAAGAAAGACATGGAAGTTTCTGAAATGACCATATCAAAACTCGGATCTGAATCCCATCAAGATGCTTTGAGAGAGGATTTGAAATTGGCTGACCACACGGAATTCCCAACAAACATCACACAGCTGAAGGAATTGCGCATGGAGGAGTATGAAAAAGTTTCTCCCAGTCAAAGTCTGAAACTGCTAGACAGCCATAGAAAACACTTACTTTTTCCCATACCTGTTAATTTTTTAATGAATAAATTATTGCAAAGTCAAATTTTTAGTTACATTACCTTTATCTAAAGATACATTTTAAATGAAGACCAAATCTTTCACGGGGTGTACTTACTTTTTCGCATAGGGGTATATGAAGAACCAGGGTGTGTAGTGCTACTCCAGTCCACAGCACCAATGTGCCAATTCGATGCTCTGGCCTGCCCGGTTTGCCTTTGGGCTCCACTGATGTACACACACACATGCACACAAAGGAGCAAACTTTTGGTTGTTCTAAAGCCAAGACCTAAACATATTCAATCCTCAGATCCAAATGACCAATTTAGAACTGAGCTCTCAAGCAGTGGAGAAAGCAAAACCTGCACACCACTGAGTATCCATCAGAGTCCTTGTTTGACTCCCTTGTGCTGTTTCATGCCTGAAATTCACTTTTTCTTTTAATATGCTTCTTCTTTCCTTTAGGACTGGTGACATGTCATGGCTGATCGGGAAGGGCCTTCAGCAGTAGCCACACGTGCCAGGAGGTCACCCACTGCTCTTCAGTTTCTTTGGAATGGTCCATGACCAGTTTAATCACTGACTGAATGTTCTCTGCAATGATTTGGTCCATCAGGAGTCCAAAAAACGGTCAAGAAAATCTTTATGTCCTTCAACAAAGGAGACACATCTGTACATATTGTATAAATGAGTCAATGTGACAAACAATTTGTACAGGCAAAGACATCCTTAGTGGCCATGTTTTAAGTTTGCATATCCATCACCAGCACGCGCCTGACTGAGTGTGAAAACTTGAGCATGTTCTCCATGGATCTGAGGAGCTATATAATAAGAGCCTGTGCTGTGTACTAGAGCTTCCGGATTGTAGCTCTGCATGCATAGACCCATTGTTAGAAGGTACAAGACGCTGTCATTTACATAATCAACCTGTGCCACGGAGTCAATTGTCTGGCACCTCTTGTACTGTTTCAAGGCTCAGCCACACCTTTTCTATGGAAGCAAATGGCAAGGCGAGTAAATGTTGAATTACTCCAGCATATCTGAGTGACCTTTTTTACAGGACGTGTGCTTTTTCCTTTCAGTGATACCAAACCAGTGGTTCATCTGGGTGAGAAAAAGTACTTATTTGTACTATATACTTCTTTCAAGGTTTACATTTTGGGACCTTTACTTTAAAAAGACTGTGCAGCAGTGCCATATTAACTCATGACATCCAAGTAGCTCAACCAGTTTAAATCTCCTGAGCCGTAAAACTCTGTTTTGGTAGGTGTGCCTGCTCTTGAACACTGCTTCTAACTCAGGGAGTGAAAGCTTTGAGAGTCTGCCATTTGAAGCTGTCTGCTGCTGCTGCTCTATCACATGGATGTATGAAATAAACACAAAAGTGGTTGCTACACAAGAAGCAGAATTGTTATAATCACCAACTGCTTGCAAATGTTTTATAACAATAAAAATATGATGTATATGTAGATGTATATGACTCTGCAGTCGACTGTCCAAGGTTGGTACCTGTCCAATGTTGCTGGGATAGGTAGACCCCTGAAGCTATCTATCTATCTATCTATCTATCTATCTATCTATCTATCTATCTATCTATCTGTCTGTCTGTCTGTCTGTCTGTCTGTCTGTCTGTCTGTCTGTCTGTCTGTCTTCCAAGAATTTTTCATGCGCTTTATCACAGCACCAGTTCGTCGACATATAAAACAGCAAACTGGGAAATGGTAATATCTATGAATCCCAAACAAAATCTTTACTTAATATGGGATCGGTGGACTGGCAGTCAATGGCCCTGTCCAAAGTTTTCTGCAGCGATCACAAGAGAAAGAGGGAAATTTTAGCAAAAAAGGTTTTCCTAGACCTTATATTTTCACACTGGTGTATTTAATTTCTTTCCCTCAATCAGCAAGAAGCAGGTCCGAGACTAACAGTCTTGAATCCCACTGCTAACACCAAACTGTAGAGGTATTAACCATATCAAAAATAAATCTGACAGTTCAGTCAAATGATCAGTCTGATGCTAGGCTGGTGCCAGGTGTTTGGTGCATCAAAACATATGCTTTTATAATGTACTTACTGACCTCTTTAACACACGTCATACATGATTTATCTTTTACCATTTTCCAGAAACAAAAATAAAAATCATAAGAATACAATCCAGAAGTCTAATAATTATATGACCAGGCATGCAGAGTCTTGCATCTCTTATATGTCATTGCCCGATATGTTTGTTTTTTTTACCTTAATGGCGTAAATGGTTGTCTCCTTCTGGTGCAATGAAACAGCCAGACAAATTTCTTTAGGTTTCCTTCAATGGAGGCATGACTGGCTTCAAAATAAAATCAGACTTGTCATCCCTGGTGTTTCGTACGCACTTCTAATATCTGTAAAAACAACAAATGAGACGGGCATTTCAGGTCTCATGACACCTATCTTAAGATGCCTTGAAATGCTCTGCTTCCGTAATTGCGTTCACAATTAATATTAAGCACTTAATTGAGAGCAGACATTTTGGTCAACACCAGAAAAGGGTTTATTTAGGTCTGGGTTTAATCCCATTACCTGTTAAACAAGACAGCATGTGACGAGACCTCAAAGCCACTTAGCCACATCTAAAAACTCCACTGGTTTGGATCCGCAGGTGGCTTTGGTCCTCTTTGCCCTGCACTGGGCTCCTGTGATGCTTCTGTTTTGTGGTTTGTGTGCCACCTTTTCCCCTTTGTGGTTTTAAAGTTCTTACTGTTTTGAAACATTCTATGAAGTGCCAATTTAGTGTTCCATAATGCGTATTTAGCAACCAGCCTAGATGTCTTAATATAAAGATATATAGGCAACACTTTTCATAGGACTTTCTATGTGTGAAAGTAATGGAAGCAGAATAATTCTCAGTACTCATGTTTTTGGTTCAGCAGGTCCCTACTGGGTCAGCAGTGCCGTCAATCAGTAGTGTATTGTTTAGCACTCATGCATCTCAGTGCCAGAGTTGATGGTTAAAATGTAGTCTAGGTGGTCTTTCCATGTTCTCCTTGTTCTTGCATGAGTTTCCTTCCATAATCCAAAAACATGGATGTTAGGTGACTTGTAGATGCAAAACTGGCTGTGTGTGACCGAGTGTCTCTCTGTTTGTGTGTGTCCTGTGATGAGTTGGCACCTTTTCCAGGGGGTCTCCTGCCCAGCACCCTATGATCCCAGAGATTGCTAAATTACTGTGACCCTGAGAATTGGGGGCAATCGCTTTGGAAATGTGTGTGTGTACAAATCACTGTTTTCAACAAATCAAGCTTAGCACAAGTTATATATTTCACTGTCTTTTGTAGAAAATTGGAACACAGTAAGAATGCAAAAAATACATCAATTAGCAAGCCTGAAGGGGAAAGAATAAACGAAATACTGACAAGTTAGTAAACTTTAATTTTCCCCCCTGCACAACAATAGCAAACTCCAAACAATGGCATTCCTTCACACTGTTTTAAGTGAAATTTGTTCATTTCAAGTTTGAGTGTTAACAACAAGGGTCTTGGCTTTTGCTGTTCTGAAACAAAGCTTACCGTTCTTACACTGCACTCCACTCGAAATCTTTACAGCCCACACATGCTCTAAGGGCTGCAGACGTTTGTGGACCCCTATTCCAGATAGCTCTTGACAAGCTTCCCATGGCAGGCTTTGGAACTTTCTTCTGGATTGATTCCCAGAAGACAACTACGTGTAAAAGTCACACGCATATGACATCAAATGAATACAAATAACTGTAACTGTTTTGTCTCTGATTGTTAAATTACAGTCAAAGTGCTTTTACTTAAAGAGGTTGTCATTTTAATTTCTCTGACAAATTGCATTTCATGCAAATCAACAGGCCATTATGAACAAGTCTTTTGTTAAGAAAAAAATAGTTGTATTAGAATAGTGTAACTCGGAATGTGCTGAACCAAAGAAAGAGCAAAAAAGGAAGGAAACTGAATTGTTTTGGCACCTCTTAAAAAAGCAAAAGTATTGACGTGAAAATCCTATTCTTTTTGTACCTTTGTAGAAATTCAGGGGTTAATGGGGCTTCTTCTTGGTATATAAAGATGAAAAATTGGTGAAACTTGACAAGACGTCTGCAGTTGCACTCACACTAATGTGGCAGAACCTCTCCCCTCACACACCTCAAGGCATCCACTGCTGGGCTGTCTTGAGTGTGTCGCCTGAAACTGATAATACACGTGTAGTTTTCTATTTTACATCCTGCTTAGTCATTAGAAGATACTGTACAATAACAATAATGAATGACTGAACATTTCTAAAACATTCGTCAACCTTTCGTCAGAGACAGTTTAATTTTTTCCAATTTCAGACAACATTCGGATTCTTCCCATTACAGAAGGTCAGTCTTCACGTGAGTAGTGTAAGTGTGAGATATTGCAGTAGATTTGTCCTCAGTGCTTGTTCTTGTCTGCTGTTCAGGGACCACCAAGGACATTCATTTAATGGGTTTGACTCTTACATACACATTCAGAGTAAACCAGTCGGCCTTCGTATGCGCGGATTCCACATCTGGTTATTCAACAAACCACGGGTCAAAAAAATAAAACGCCTGAAATTCCAAAAAGCAAAAGTTGAAACATTAACGCTAGGTAATCTACACACGCAACAAGAAGCTGTGCAAGTTAGAAACGGCTTTGGACACACACACAGATTGCCTGTAGGTGATCAGCACACAGATAGTAAAGTATCAAGCAGAGAAACTGATTTTACTGAGCAGGACACACACACGGGCACAACAGCAGCTGCTGTCAGGTGTTTCTCTAAATAAAAGCCATTCAAGTTGGCAGCCCCAACCGTAAAGCACTGTGAAGTCCTTCACATCACATTGTGTGCGCCCTTTGTTGCTGTAAAAATATCACCAACTCAACCGCTGGAAAGCTAAGAGCGACTGTAAAGTGCCATCTCGAAATGAGAAAATACAAGTCTTAGGTCTTTTGAAAAGTAGAAATAAAAATAATTTCTATTATTCACAAAATCACACAAGGAGTGCTGAAATGGGCCTTAACATGCGCTGTTTTTTTGACAGCACTGAGCCTTAACTCCCTAAGAAGACAAGAAAAACTCCCAAAAACAAAAAAATGGAAGAAATCTTGGGAAAAGGAATTCAGAGAGAGATCCCTCTGAGCGTGCAATTTCTGTCAATATATGGGATCAATACAATACAGTCATATGAAAAAGTTTGGGAACCCCTCTTAATTCCTAATCCTAATTGGATTTTTGTTTCTCATTAGCTGAGCTTTCAAAGTAGCAACTTCCTTTTAATATATGACATGCCTTATGGAAACAGTAGTATTTCAGCAGTGACATGGAGTTTATTGGATTAATAGAAAATATGAAATATGCATCATAACAAAATTAGGTGCATAAATTTGGGCAGCACAACAGAAATATTACGTGAATATTTAGTTGAGCCTCCTTTTGCAACTATAACAGCCTCTAGACAACTCCTATAGCCTTTGATGAGTGTCTGGATTCTGGATGGAGGTATTGTTGACCATTCTTCCATACAACATCTCTCCAGTTCAGTTAAATTTGATGGCTGTCAAGCATGGACAGCCTGCTTCAAATCATCCCATAGATTTTCAATGATATTCAAGTCAGGGGACTGTGACGGCCATTCCAGAACATTGTATTTCTCCCTCTGCATGAATGTCTTTGTAGATTTCGAACTGTGTTTTGGGTCATTGTCTTGTTGGAATATCCAACCCCTGCGTAACTTCATCTTTGTGACTGATGCTTGAACATTATCCTGAAGAATTTGTTGATATTGGGTTGAATTCATCCAACCCACGACTTTAACAGTCCCTGAACTGGCCACACAGCCCTACAGCATGATGGAACCTCCACCAAATTTGACAATAGGCAGCAGGTGTTTTTCTTGGAATGCGGTGTTCTTCTTCCGCCATGCAAAGCGCTTTTTGTTCTGACCAAGTAACTCAATTTTTGTCTCATCAGTCCAAAGCACTTTGTTCCAAAATGAATCTGGCTTGTCTAAATAAGCATTTGCAAACAACAAGCGACTCTGTTTGTGGACGTGAGTGCAGAAATGGCTTCTTTCTCATCACCCTGCCATACAGATGTTCTTTGTGCAAATTGCGCTGAATTGTAGAACGATGTACAGATACACCATCTGCAGCAAGATGTTCTTGTAGGTCTTTGGAGGTGATCTGTGTGTTGTCTCTAACCATTCTCACAATCCTGTGCATATGCCGCTCCTGTATTTTTCTTGGCCTGCCAGACCTGCTGGGTTTAACAGCAACTGTGCCTGTGGCCTTCCATTTCCAGATTACATTTCTTACAGTTGAAACTGACAGTTTAAACCTCTAAGATATCTTTTTGTAGCCTTCCCCTAAACCAGGAGACTGAACAATCTTTGTTTTCAGATCTTTTGAGAGTTGCTTTGAGGATCCCATGCTGTCACTCTTCAGAGGAGAGTCAAAGGGAAGCACAACTTACAACTGACCACCTTAAATACCTTTATATCTCATGATTGGACACACCTGTCTATGAAGTTAAAGGCCTAACGAGCTAATCCAACCAATTTGGTGTTGCAAGTAATCAGCATTGAGCAGTGACAGGCATTCAAATCAGCAAAATTACAAGGGGACCCAAATTTTTGCACAGCCAGTTTTTCACATTTGATTTAATTTCATACCACTAAATACTGCTTCACTAAACATCTTTGTTCGGAAAACACCGCAGTACTCAGATGTTCCTAGGAAATGAAAGACATACCACTGTTATCTTTTTTGTTGAAAGGAGAGTAAATTATTATGCCAACTTTTTCATATGACTGTACACAGAACAGGACATAAGTAATCCACCTCACAGATCTAGGTGGCTTATCTATCATTGCCACCTCAGAAATACAATACAATAGTACAATAGTAATAGTACAAGTACAAAGCAAAATGCAAGAGTTGATTTTATCATATATGAGATTTCAGATTTGTTCAGAGTCCTGTAGACCTCGGCCAGCAAGCTACCTCCCCCCTACTGGCCATTCCACATTTAAGTCAGTGCTGGGCTGGGCAATCTGATGAAAGGACCCTTCTACCTGATGATTCCAGTGCTCCTCTATCAGAGGTGGCTTTTCCATAAGCAGGCAAACAACTTGGCAGTAGGGCAATGACACCAAGTGCCACATTTGAGTACCGAGAAGAAAAATAGAAAAGGTGAGGGTTAGTAACAAATTATAAATATCATACTACAGATACGTTATGTTAGTGCTAATGATTAACAACAGAGATGCAGTCTACACAGTTAATCAGAAGCTCTAGTCAAGGTGTGCTAAACTGAAGTAGTGAGTCTTCAGCTGTGATTTGAAAGCTGAGACTAAAGGGGCATCTCTTATAGTAGCAGGCAGACCATTCCACAGCTTAGTGGTCCTGTAACTAAAAGCTCAGACTCCCACTGTTACTTTAGTAATCTTTGGAATCAAAAGCAGACCGGCATCTTGAGATCTTAATGTGTGCTCTGGTTTGTAAGTAATGATGTGTTCAGATAAGTAAGCTGGACCATAGCCATTTAAGGCTTTATATGTTAAAAGAAGTATTTTGAAATCTACCCTAAACTAAACTCACTGTAAGGATTTAAGAACTGGAGTTAAGTGTTTGTATTTTCTTGTTCTTGTAATAATTCTTGCAGCAGCATTTTGAATTACAGTAACTGAAAGCTGCATAAAAAACAATTTGAACATCTAGTCAATAATGTATTGCAGTAGTCAAAATTACTAGAAATAAATGCATGAATTAATTTCTCAGTATCCTGAATATGTATAAAACGCCTTAAATTATCATCATTTTAAAGGTGGAAGAAACATGTTTTGGACAATTTTGTAATGTGCGCCTCAAATGACATGTTACAGTCAAAGATAACACCCAGATTGTGGGCTGATCCAGTAAAACTAATGGTGAGTCCAACCAAATTAAATAATGACAAAATATTGTTGAAATCAGCATCATTTTCTCCAATAATTAACATCTCTGTTTTATCTGTGTTTAAAGACAAGTAGTTCTCATCTAACCACTCCTTTAATTCGCTAACACAACTGATTAAAGACAACGTCAGAGAAATGTCATTTGGTCTAAAAGAAAGGTATGTCATCTGCGTATAATTGAAAATTAACATTATGTTTTCTAAAAATAGATCCCAGTGGAGGCATGTAAAGTGAAAACAGTAAAGGTCCCAGTACTGAGCCCTGCAGGACACCATATTAAACTTAAGTGTATAATGATGGAGTACTGTCAGCACATTTCTGGACATATTGGAATCGATTTGATAACTTAAAACTAAACCAGGCAAGGACATTGCCTGTAAGCCAAATGTTATTTTCCAGCATGTGTGGTAAAATAGACTTAAGCGCAGCATTTGACACAACTGACCATTCTAACAACATAATTATAGTGGAATTTCCTACATCAGAGGACATCAGAATGTTGTGGACAACACATGTTAGTGCCGTTTCTGTACTATGACAGATGTGAAATCCAGACTGGACTTTCTCAAATAAATTGTGATGCGTAAGGTGTGACTTAAGCTGATTGTTAACTACTTTTCAAGTATTTTAGAGAGAAAGGGTAAATTTCATATGGGTCTCTAATTATTAAGTATATTTCGGTCTAGGTTTGTCTTTTTAAGCAATGGTTTGATGACAGTTTTAGTGCATCAATTACTGAGCCATGCAATAATGAGCTATTGCTAGTGCTAAGAATTGGTTCTGCACAAACATCCATTGCACTTTTTACTAGTTTTGTTGGCACTGGATCTGGAGAACAAGTAGTAGGTTTCATTTTAGAAATTAAAGTTAAGGCTTCCTGTTCTGTTACAAGATTAAAATTTCTAAAGTATGCAGTTTGCACTGTGATGCTCATATCTGGGAGCTTATATTTTTTAATTCCTTATTAAAGACGTTCATAAAGTCTGTACTGCTAACATCTGTTGGTATTATGCATGGTAATTCTGAATTCCTATTTGTTAAATTAGCCACTGTTCTAAACAGTACACAAGGATTATTATTATCATTATCTATTATTTTAGAATAGTAGTCTGAGTGAGCTTTAAAGAAAGCTTTTTTATATTTTTTAACATTCTCCATCCATACAATTTGGGAGACCTGTAGCATTGTTGTTCTCCATCTGCGCTCCAGTTTTTGACACTCTAATTTAAGACCTCGAGTGTTTTCATTAAACCAGGGTGAGTTTCTATGTGCTTTGATCACTTTTGTTTTAAGGGGAGCCACTGTGTCCAGACCATCTCTCAAGGTCACATTATAATGTGATGTTAGCTGATCTAAATTGTTTTCCACAATTACACTTGACATACTCAAAGTATCTTGAAGCAGAATTACAGTAATCCCTCACTTATCGCGGGAGATAGGTTCCAAGGCCGACCGCGATAACTGAATTTCCGCGAAGTAGGGACACTATATTTATTTAATTATTTAACGTGTATTTGGACGTTTTTAAACCCTCCCTGTATTGTTTACAACCCACCATTTACTCTATTAAAAACAGGGACAACTGTTAAGCAATATGAAATCGGTAGATAAGTTTACACTTACTGTATAGCGAAGTACACGTAGCAGCTTGTAGGTGGTCATGACGTCGTCGACCTTGTTGCAAAGATTCCTAAAGCAGATTCCATCCAGACTACTGCCTTATCACGTCCACTTGCAACTCGTTTTGCACCCTGGTTAAAGGACACTGCGGCCGTAGATCTTATATGCTTTTCCTCCTTTTTAAATAAAAAGAATCGATGTCCTGCAGCGGTGTAGCTGTTCCCTTCCTTCAACATATCCAAAACTTTTACCTTTTCTGCAATCATTTGCATCTTCTGTTGGTGCTTGGACACGGCCCCTGAAGCATTAGCACGTTAATGATGAATGAGTGAGATGAGACTTCCTGGTTAATGCAACACTCCGTCGCTGAGCCAATCAGCAGCACACAGGAACTTAACTGCGTGCTCTGATTGGGTAGCTTCTCAGCCATCCGCCAATAGCGTCCCTTGTATGAAATCAACTGGGCAAACCAGCTGAGGAAGCAAATACCAGAAGTAAAAGACCCATTGTCCGCAGAAACCCGCGAAGCAGCGAAAAATCCGCGTTATGAATTTAGATATGCTTACATATAAAATCCGCGAAGTCGTGAATCCGCGAAAAGTGAACCGCGAAGTAGCGAGGGATTACTGTATAGTCT
Organism: Erpetoichthys calabaricus; assembly: GCF_900747795.2. Taxonomy (NCBI): domain Eukaryota; kingdom Metazoa; phylum Chordata; class Cladistia; order Polypteriformes; family Polypteridae; genus Erpetoichthys; species Erpetoichthys calabaricus. The sequence continues at coordinate 45,835,356 of NC_041411.2, read as the reverse complement.
AGATATCACACTGTCTTTGTTTGAATCTGTGAATGTATTTGTAACGGCAGAACCAAATCAAACATAATTAAGAAGTGATCAGAAATAATTTAATGGAGTAATATTTAAATTTTGAATTTAAATTTTGTGAGTTTTATTTAAATCTAATGTGTGGTTATGATTATGAGTTGGACCTTTGACAATCTGACAAAATCCTACTGAATTTAACAAATAAGTAAACCATTTGCTAAAAGTGTCAGTTTCCACATCACTATATACATTAAAATCCCCCATCATCACTACATGATCATAATTTACAGCCAAATCAGATAAATGATTGCCAAATTCAGTCATGAACAATGAATATGACCCTGGTGGTCTGTAGACTGGCACTACAATTATTCTAAAATCGATTTTAATATTTAAAATGAGTGCCTCAAAGGATTTGAAGTTACCTAAATTTTTGAGGCAATTTGCATTTTGTCACAACAAATTATTCCAGGACCACCAAATTGATGCGTATCTTTAGATATATGAAGGAATGAGTATCCATCTGGTGACGCCTCAGCTAGAGGAACAGTGTCTCAGATTTACTAAGCCAGATTTCAGTGAGAAGACACAAGTCCAATGTTGTACTTAATATAATATAATTCACCAAAGCAACTTTACTTCCAAGAAACCAGATGTTTAATAAGCAGCATTTAAAACTGTATTGTTCTTTCTGAACTGGAGATATATTTTTTGTTTTAATTTGAACTAAGTTACAAATACAGGTGTCCCGGTGGAGGATCTGCTTTTATCTCTTGGTCTAATTATATGCCTTATTTTTTGGTTATGTAGTAATTTAAGGTTTGTATCATGACTAAATTTATAGGATGCCCCACAACAGGGATTAGGGATAAACAGGTGGGATAAACAAGAGCCTGTGATTTAAGACCACAAGACTGCGACCTAGATGGTGCTCTAATCAGTCAGCCACACAGTTTTGCTGCCATATTTTGGGACAATACAAAAAATCCCCTCCAGTTAGGATGAAGACCATCTCTCTAGAAAAATCCAGGCCTCTCCCAAAAAATCATCCCAATTGTTCACAAAGGCTATGCTTTTATTTGCATGCCAGGTTTATAGCCAGCAGTGAAGGGGATGCAATCTGCTATAAATCACATCCCCTATATAATCTTGGTAAGGTGCCAGATACAATTCAATTCTGACTTTTTCTTTTTGCTTTGGTGCATAGAGAGATGAAGTTTCCCTTTCATAACTCAGATTGCTGTAAATAAACATCATTAGTGTCAACTAGTGCAGTAATAAGATAGATACTTCAACATCGGCCAGAGGATCCACTCTAGCCTGAATGTCAGATACCTTCACCCCTAGAAGGCATTTAACATTAACTGCTGATTTAACATCGTTTGGAATTCTGACATTCTGCACTAGTGAATCCATCCAACCATCCATTTTCCAACCCGCTGAATCCGAACACAGGGTCACGGGGGTCTGCTGGAGCCAATCCCAGCCAACACAGGGCACAAGGCAGGAACCAATCCTGGGCAGGTTGCCAACCGCAGGACACACACAAACACACCCACACACCAAGCACACACTAGGGCCAATTTAGAATCACCAATCCACCTAACCTGCATGTCTTTGGACTGTGGGAGGAAACCAGAGCGCCCGGAGGAAACCCACGCAGACACGGGGAGAACATGCAAACTCCACGCAGGGAGGACCTGGGAAGTGAACCCGGGTCCCCAGGTCTCCCAACTGCGAGGCAGCAGTGCTACCCACTGCGCCACCGTGCCGCCCATCACCAACTATGAGCACTTTATTCTTCTCAGGATCCACGGGCATACTGCAGAGTGCCCAGAATGTGTTCTTGGTCGAAAACTGGTGACTTGTGTGCCAAGGAACTAGATTTTGGCTTCTTAGACCCGTCTCACTGCTACCCACTCGCCCTGTGGCTGAATTGGTGCTGATGATTTCGGCCTTGCACTGACTACAGTGGGACCTGGAAAGAGACTGAAGCCAAATCAGAATTACTCAAATTGTCTAAACACATTGAGTCAATTCAATTTTCAGTTTGCCTAATAGCTATCCAGTACCTAATATTGTCCTCCAGTTTGCGTATTTTCCTGACCAATTAAAAATTAACTGAGCATTTTTGGCAGGTGAAGCTGTCTGCACTATCAGTCAGAAAACCTGAACTGTACATGCTGCATGACACACAACATATAAACGCGCCCTCAACAGGCATCTAAAGAGTTCATCTTTATCCCTTTCTGCTCTCTTTTTCATTCGTGCATTCAGCTGAATCACTACGAGACCGCTGGCTTTAAACTTTCACCACTCGCTGGGTGATCAAGTTTGTTGGATGTCGGCTTTACTCCAGTTGAACTTTACTTACGGATTTGATTTGTTTTCAGTTATTCTTTTCTGTGCTTGTAAAACTCTGTGTGTGTGTGTGAAACGCCACTTTTATGCTTCTGCTTGCTGCTCACCCCCACCAGATGTTGTGTAAAATAAATAATCAGCTTATTGTTAAAATGTTTCTCGTATTCCAAAGTTGATTTCCTGGATATTTGTTTTTTACAATTTTCCATCATAGGTTTAATGTAAATACTTTTCTAGAAAAATCTTGCTTCATATAGATTTTGGAATTGTCTTCATGCCACGTACTTCAAGGCAGCTTCTTGACTGAGGTGTGGAGTAATTGGCCCTGCAGTGTCCTCTATATCCTTGGCAGAGTGTACTTTCAATGTGCTGAGCAGCACAAGCAGAATGAATATTTTTGTCCGGGAAATGAATCAAAGTCAAATCTCCAAAGAAAGGGTCATTAACAAACAACACTGACCAAGAAACCGAGCGCTAAAAACAAGAACGTTAAGCAGGTTTGGAGACAGAAGGGAAAAAGCTTCAAAACCAGAACAAGATTAGAAACACATAAAGTAAGGGTGTTGTTTTTAGGGTTTATTCAAATCATGGATAGCGAGTAGAGTGTAGTGTCTTTAATTAAACCAGCACATTGATGGTCAATGCATCTTAGTGACACGTATCATGTGCTGAACAGCCATACAGCAGCATAGCCATCAAAGTTACAAAATTGTGGTGCCCATAGAAGCAAACATACAAAATGGTGGTGCCCACCATATCCATCTACTCTTTGCATTATAGTTTTTTTCTATTATTCTGGCTATTGTTTAAGTTTGTTACTGTCGCCAACATTTTGTTAGCTCATCATTAGGATAGAGTCCTCAGATGTTGTGACTTGTGGTAACTGATGCTATAGGTTTAAAGGGTGGCTGAAAGTTCACTTTCCTATATGAACTGTGGATTCAAAACCCAAACATTTTCTAGAATTTACCGTTGCCTCACGTCTCCACTCACTGGTGTCTACTAATTACTATTGGAAACTCACTGTAGTTTCTCAGGCAGGTGTGATTCTCTCAAGGTCAAACAGTAAGGCCGTCATTGAAACTGAACCCGTGTTGTTGTGGCTGAGCAATAAGGTGATGGCAAGTTGAGTTTGAGTGAAGAAGGAACCCAATGTTGGCTTGTAAACCTCTGTAAAGAAAACCAAAGTGAACATGCAGATAATCTCCTCTGAGTGTCACTGTGTATCTGAGCAGGAGTCACTTTACTTGGGGAGGAGCTCAGGTCTCTACTTTCTACTCCATCACACTGGACATCGAGTCAGAACCTGCAGTCAGTGACCATCCAGCACACAGTGGTCATCCACATCTGCACTGACATCTAAAATACTATTTTTATTGAAATCTAAACATATTTATACAAAGAGTTTAAGAAAATAGAAAGTAGATAAGCAAATGAAAACCTCCAACATGGGATACACATAAATGTTGCCCTCTTGTGGTCACATATGGAATTAAACTATACACTTTTTTTTACATTTTTGAATTGTTTTTCCAGTCTTTTTAAACATTAAGGCTGTGTTGAACCCTTGGCGTATCTAATTTCAGGCCAATTATGAACTCTGCTGTTTGCATTTCCATGTGTTGATTTTCTCTTAGTGAGCTTTACTGAGTTTTCTCTTGAAGAGTTTTAACTGGCTGGTGAGGGGGGGCACCAGGGTTAGGTATGGGACATGGGAAGGGAATGTCAGGAGGCATCCAGAGATCGGTGGTGACACACCTGGCAATAAGAGGTTAGTGTCATACACCAGTCTGAACAGACAGTGACCACTAGGGGGCGGTAGATCTAGTTTACAGTATTCTCTACAGCACCACAGAGGAGTCCATGTTCTGTTAGTTATTTTCAGGTAAGCATACCCAGTGTTTAACAAGAAGATATGGGTATTATTACGGGATTTCATTATAATGTATTGTTTTTATTAACTTGGGGTTCCATTTAGTATGTAATTTCAGTTGGCTATAGAGGACTGGCGGCATGTTAATTTCATTTCTAAGTATATCACAATTCTGAGAACAAAACCTCCAAATATTTGCCCAGTATGAGCACTTTGTACAATTCAAAAACAGTTTAAAACATTAGCAGCATAAATAAACTAGTTAATTAATTTCTTTATTATTTTGATCTTTGTTATTTTGATCTCTCTGTTACTCATCCATGGACGCTAGCAATTACCCCCCATTTTAAAGTATGTTGCACGTCGTGCTGTGACTGAGTTGTATTGGGTTAAAATCCTTCATCGAGCGACCACAATGCGTTTCTACTTGTTGCGGTGCGTTAATGTTCTTCTAGTCAGTAAGTGACGGGTGGTCAGTGTCGTATATGTTACAGCAGAGAACCTGAGATTGAGGTACTGTACTGTCTCCCGCGGAGGAGTATACTGTAAATATCTCAGGGTCTTGTTAACAAGTGAGGGAAGAAGCGGTGAACTGGCGGATCGGCGCGCACTACCTACGTTGTACCAGTCATTCGTCGTGAAGAGAGTGCTTAACCTACGGGCAAAGCTGACGATTTACCGGTTTAAGTTCCTGCAATCACCTATGGCCATGAACTGTGCGTATTGACCGAAGCACTAGATCGCAGATACGAGCGGCGGAAATGAGTTCCAGGGTGTCTGGGCTCAGCCTTCGAGAAGCGGTGAGGAGCGCAGACGAGGTGGTTCAGATATCTGATAGGATGTCTTGTGGACGTCAGCCTGGGGAGATGTGTCAGGCATGTACTGTACAACCAAGGGAACAACCAAGGCTGGCTGGGAATGAGTCGGTGTCCCCTTGGAGCATGCGGCAGTGAAAAGAGAAGTCTGGGTGTCTGCTTAGATTGCTGCCTCAATGACCCAGACTAGATTCGCTGCAGAAAATCAAAGGATTGATGGATAATTTTATCGCGGTAAAAGTGAAAGAATTTTTCATAGTCAGCAGTGATCAGGTCAGATGCAGGCTGACGTAGTTTATTAATCACAGACATTCGACATGAATTGCTGTGCTCGTATGGCTAACACAGGAACACACGTGTAAAAATTCACTGGGGCTAACATTCATGTCTTTGAACATTTGGAGGAAACCGGAGCACCCGCAGCAAATCCACGGGAAGAACAGGCGTACTCCTTATAGTGCGCCACTGCGCTATCTTGTGAGCCTGGATGTCACATTTTAAAATGCTGATAGCAGAATTAGGAAACATAATAACAACTTTAAAAAACGATATCTTGTCGTTATCAAATTTGAAAAACATAGCAGAAATTTGAATGTTGATATCAGCTTCACTCTGTTGGCCTGTTCCACCTCCTCTAACTCCTATTGGATAGTCTTAGCAGCCTATCAGGTTCTAGTGCTGGGCGGTGCAGTCCAAACCCTCTTCGCCCATTGGGTGCAGTCAGAGTCAGTTGAAAATTAGTGGAAAACGGGCTCACCTGTGCAGGGGGCGTCACCTTCGTCCCTTCATACTCACAGGTCAGACGCAATGCTAGGAGTTCTTTCTTGTTATTTATTGTTTTTGCTATGAACGTTGGTGGTTTTATAAAATATTTGAAGTGTACTTGAGGAGAGGCAGTCGTGACCTGCTTATTTTCCTAATTTTTAAACCTAAGCCAGAAGCAAGAAGAATTCGGTTCACGTGCGCAATGCGAAACAGGTAATTCTTCTTATTATTATTAGTATTTGTATTATTTTGAATTATTACAGTAAGTAGGCCAGAGAGTTTTCTTGCATCATCCCATGCGTTACTGTGGTTGCTGAAGCTATAAAGGAGCGGCTCATCCGAATGAGCCGTCAGCACCGACGATCAGGTGACAGGTGACCGCCCACGCAGAGCTGCAACTGAGAATAAAAATGTAAAACTGGAACAAGTGGACAAATGTCGAGTCTTCTGATTGCCACGTATTGCTTCAGTTACTTGGACGTATGTGATGTGCTTTGCAGGCATGTCGTTTAGTTTTGAAGTGAGGTATCTGCGTATTCGTTGTGTTACTAAGGAAGGCTTCTTTTTGGTAACGATGCCGAGGTAGCGGTCTTACATTTTGAGTAATAATTAGTGATGGCGCTGTCCAGAAGACAGGGGTGTGTCAGTGAACAGGTCGAGCTGTTAGATCTGTTTTTGAAATGATCTTTCCAGATTCCAGTAAACCCTGCACTGCTGTACGAGACACTTTAGGTTGGTTTCGACCCACACTTCCCAATTTGACATACGAGGGCAGATGCCGAGGTCACTTTCTGACTTGAAAACCGTTGTTCATTTATTGTCACAAAGTAGATATGCAATCGACATGCGACATCTCCCGTTTTGAGATGCCACGCCGAAGGGGAGGCTGCAGTTACCACGAACTGGGACTCCTCGATTGAGCTGACTGCGCGTCTTTAGATATGTGAGGCACACCACGAAGTTACAAGAGAACATGTGGACTGCACTCGGACCACACGGTGTGTTCGAGTCAAGACCCTCGGAACTGTGCCTCTTTCGAGATGCCCTGGACTTGTTTCTGTTCAAGTTGCTTCACCACGTTTGGAGCCTTAAATAACGGGACTGTTTCGCATGTTAAGATGTCTAAATGACTGTTTTATTTGAATAGGGCTCATGGATGGGAAACAATGCTTATGATGTCGCACGTCCATGATCAACCGTTATTAAAATAACATTTTATAGCCCTTTTTTCAAGCTATAGTGCCTTTCTTGTCAGGTACCCGAGCGAATGAAATGTGATTTAGATGATTTTGTAGCAGCCCTTCGGTCATTAATTGTGCTGTACTGTTACGTTTCCCGAGCCAGTGGCACGCACGCGCACACGAGACAGTAGCGCGCGCTCACAGGCCGGTGTCGGTTCTACGGGCCAATGCCTCGCTTTGCATTACCGGTTACTGAGGCGCTTTCACGCACTCCATAGCACTCCGGGCTGAGGTGCAGTAGGTTCTATTCAATAAGGGCGCGCACAAAAAGGCGACCTTCAAAAGGGCGACCTCAATTGGGCGCGGAGAATAAAAGCGCACATAAATAAAAGAGATCTTCAAAGGGGCGACCTCAATTGAGCGCCGAATAAAGGCGCGCGTAAATAAAGGAGCGCTTCAAAAGGATGACCTTCGGAGCTAATTAAATTAATTGTCCTTGATTATGCTAATAGACCGCATCTCGAATATCTGCGTGGCATTGCACATAATCTACAGCTTCAAGTGTAACATGCTTTCACCTTTTTATACATTCAGTCATTGCCTTAATCTAATTTTCTGTAATTTTGAAAACAAGGAAATATAGAGAGCTTTAGAAATAGTTCATTAGAAGTAGTTCGTTAGAAGTTCATGCATTAATTAATTGGATGTTTTTTTATTCTTTCACCTTTTTATACGTTCAATCATTGTCTTTATCTAATAAATTTTCTGTAATTTTGTTGTATTTGCCTTTATTCGCTGCGCCCAATTGACGTCACCCTTTTGAAGCGCTCCTTTATTTACGCGCGTCTTTATTCGGCGCCCAATTGAGGTCGCGCCTTTATGTGCGCGCCCTTATTGACGGATACCGGTGCGGTATAGACCCCCTAATGGCACAGGACGCACATTACAATAGCCAGGGGGTATTAAAACGCAAGTGCAGTTGCCGTTGTTGACACCTTTTATCTTCTTCTTCTTATGAACTTAAACAGCATCGCAGTACAATACGTAATGTTTGCAATTAAATCAGACATGAGACAAAACCAGAAAAATGAAGAGGGTTACAGAAGCCCTCCGTACTGTTTCCTTTCCCCAAACCACTGCTCATCTAAAACGATCTTGCTGTTATTTTCTGTACTGTATCATGGATGACACACAACATATAAATCCTGTATCATGGAAAGGTAAAAGGGGGGTCAAATTTTGCAGCGTGTTGGGGGGCCGTAGAAGGGCGCAAAAGTTAAGAGACTTAAAGAAAGCAAGGAAATAACCCTCGCCCTATGGACTAAAAAGAATGGGCGTGCTTCGTTTTCAAGGAGGAATTAGGGTTTACGAATGATAGATTGTAAATATATTTTTTATTTTATTAATTGATTTTATTTCAACAAAGTAACAGTATAGAATGTGTACAACAAATCATTTCAAAATGAATCTAGAAAAACAGAAAATTTTTAAATATAAAAGAATTCAGAGATGAAACAAAACCTAACAAAACAAGAACAAAAATTCAACCCCCACCCAAGAGAAAGAGAGGATAGTCCAGAACAGAAGAAAAAAGTACATTTCCCCCTCTACAATATGTATGCTCATTCTAAGATATTTTACATGAAGTGCTGCCATGTTTTAAAGACGTTTTGGACAGACACTCTAGGCAAGAATTTGATTTTTTTCCAACTTCCAATAATAAATATCAGTTTCATAGTTTGACAAGGTGGGTTGGGGGTCTTCCAGTTAAGCAATATAATTGTACATGCTAGTAGTGTGGTACAGGGCGCGCTGTACTGTAAGTAGCGTAGTGTGGTCCCCTGCGCTGTAAGCCCGTCTTTGAGTTCTCCAAATACAGCTGATGATCGGTTAAGAAGGATTGAGACCCCAATGCCGTCTGATAAACATTCACAGAGTTTTGGCCCAAAATGATGTTAATTTGACGCATTCCCAAAACAAATGTCCTGGTGCTGATGCAGCTGGATGGCAATGCTCACAGGGTGGATCTTGCCCAGGGCACTGTGAAAATGAATAGTCTTGACACACAGAAAGGTTTGGGGCCGCCACCCTTATACTTAGTCCTGGGTGCAAAAAGGCAAATATGTCGCACAGATGTGTAGAGATTTGAGTCCAAAATAGACCTGAATAGAAATGGAGGTTGTCTTCCTTTTAAAGCAGGTCCACAGAAGTGACATCATTGGGACAGAAACTGAGATGATCTCTCTGGAATCAGGCAGAATTTCCTGTGTCTGGTCTGCAGAGAAAAAAGAGAAATTTTTATTACACCCTGCCACCTCCTGGCCTGGCATGGAATGACCTTCTTTTGGTCCTTCTAGCTGCCTCCATGCGCACGTGTGTGACAGTATACATTTTGGACAGTTTTGAACAAGAAAAGTGTCATCGATGAAAGATCTGAAGTTGAATTTCTGACTGCATGGCACATATAAAGATAATATGCTGCGTGTGGCCGAGTTGCACTCCTTTTGTGAGGTGTTACTTGACAAGTCCTTGTTTTGTTTCGGTAGAATGCTGTGTGACTCTGCTTTCCCCTTTTTGTACTTTTTATTGTGTAGACTTTACTAGAGGGCCTCAAATTCCATACACTTCAGCACTTTTATCAGGTATTGTACTTTAGCACTTCTCCACACTTCACTTGTACGTCTATAACCTCCGGCAATTCGACACAGTAAAAGAACAAGCAGGAGTCAAGTTACACATTGAATAATGTATTATTTAATATTCATAAAAATAATATGCAAGCGAAGTATACTGTGAATGTCCACAAACTCTAACCATGCGACCTGATCAATAAATGTGAGATGTGTAGTTCCAGGCAGCACACAGACGTCTCTGGTCAAGTCATCATTTCTGGTCAGCTCATTTCAGGATGGACAGAAAGGCAAGGAAGGGGGAGAAATGCTAAAGTACAACACCTGATAAAGAGCGGTAAGTCTGTGGGATTTGAGGCCTTCTGATAAAGTCTACGCAATAAAGAGTACAAAAGGGGAGTGCAGAGCCACAGAGGACAAAGACAAAACAGTCCTTCTCCATAGAAATCCTGTTTAAATAAAGTAAAACACGGAGAGTTGATGTAAAGGTGGTGTAGATAGATAGATAGATAGATAGATAGATACTTTATTAATCCCAATGGGAAATTCACATTCTCCAGCAGCAGCATACTGATACAATAAATAATATTAAATTAAAGAATAATGATAATGCAGGTGAAAAACAGACAATAACTTTGTATAATGTTAAATGTTAACGTTTACCCCCCCGGATGGAATTGAAGAGTCACATAGTTTGGGGGAGGAACGATCTCCTCAATCTGTCAGTGGAGCAGGACGGTGACAGCAGTCTGTCGCTGAAGCTGCTCTTCTGTCTGGAGATGATACTATTTAGTGGATGCAGTGGATTCTCCATAATTGACAGAAGCCTGCTGAGCGCCCGTCGCTCTGCCACAGATGTTAAACTGTCCAGCTCCATGCCAACAATAGAGCCTGCCTTCCTCACCAGTTTGTCCAGGCGTGAGGTGTCTTTCCTCTTAATGCTGCCTCCCCAGCACACCACTGCGTAGAAGAGGGCGCTCACCACAACTGTCTGATAGAACATCTGCAGCATCTTATTGCAGATGTTGAAGGACGCCAGCCTTCTAAGGTAGTATAACCGGCTCTGTCCTTTCTTGCACAGCGCATCAGTATTGGCAGTCCAGTCTAATTTATCATCCAGCTGCACTCCCAGGTATTTATAGGTCTGCACCCTCTGCACACAGTCACCTCTGATGATCACGGGGTCCATGAGGGGTCTGGGCCTCCTAAAATCCACCACCAGCTCCTTTGTTTTGCTGGTGTTCAGGTGTAGGTGGTTTGAGTCGCACCATTTAACAAAGTCATTGATTAGGTCCCTATACTCCTCCTCCAGCCCATTCCTGATACAGCCCACGATAGCAGTGTCGTCTGCGAACTTTTGCACGTGGCAGGACTCCGAGTTGTATTGGAAGTCCGATGTATATAGGCTGAACAGGACTGGAGAAAGTACAGTCCCTTGTGGCGCTCCTGTGTTGCTGACCACAATGTCAGACGTGCAGTTCCCAAGACGCACATACTGAGGTCTGTCTTTAAGATAGTCCACGATCCATGCCACTAGGTATGAATCTAATCCCATCTCTGTCAGCTTGTCCCTAAGGAGCAGAGGTTGGATTGTGTTGAAGGCGCTAGAGAAGTCTAGAAACATAATTCTTACAGCACCACTGCCTCTGTCCAAGTGAGAGAGGGATCAATGTAGCATATAGATGATGGCATCCTCCGCTCCCACCTTCTCCTGGTATAAGTGTAAGACTGAGTGCAGAAGTGTCCATTCATCACAAGGAACATATTCTTTAAATACAGCGTATGGGGCAGCACTGGGGGTGAAACTAAAATGTGGCATCATGTTTGGAAGACAGTCATCTAGGTAGGCAATCAGGGCAAAGGGAAAGAACTTCTAAATAAAGACACAGGCAGTCAAGGGAGGAGAATATTGCAGGCGTTAAGTAACAGCAATACAGTACTTAATTGAAATCAAGATTTATGTTTTAATTAAAAAGGGAGCCAGTACAAATTTGGATTAGGAGGCCAATATAATGCAAGTTCTGTTTGATGTTGGAGCTTTGGATGAGGCTGCTTGGATGAGTCGGTCCTTCTTGATTTGAGGTAGAGCTTCGTGGGTCACAATCAGACATCAGAGCAAGTAAAGGACGCACTCTGTTCTCGTGAATTAACCCCGGAATTGGTAAATCCATCCATCCATTATCCAACCTGCTGAATCCGAACACAGGGCCACGGGGGTCTGCTGGAGCCAATCCCAGCCAACACAGGGCACAAGGCAGGGAACCAATCCTGGGCAGGGTGCCAACCCACCGCAGGGAATTGGTAAATGTCAAACCGTTTTCAGCAACTTGTGGAACTGGAGAGTGACTCTGAAAACTCTGAGGTGGTAGGCAGATATGTGGTGGGCTTAATCTGTGAGGTATTGAAATGTAGGTTTGTATCGGGAGCAGACACAGTTGTACGGTGTATTGTCTTCTGGGTACACAGGTGGGGGAATGCCCCGAAAGGGTGGGAAGGCTCTTGGCCAGAGTGGGGATGGATTTAGATGTCATTGTCCATGTTGGAATGAAGATAGGTTATCTGTTCTGGAGTCAAGTGTAGAATTGATAAGGTAGATTTCTCTGAAGGCCTTTCTATGCTGCCCAGCCATCCAGGTAAAACCTTGGAGTAGGACAGACAGGTATAGGTTTATGGGACTTTGTCTGGAAAAGGCAGTACCTGTCCTGTGATGGCTTATATTTGGATAGAAGGGGTATTGATATATTGAAGAAGGATATGAGTAGGGTAGTCAGGGATTGGCGGTCAGGAAAAGCCACCACTTTGACAAAAAAATGTGAGGACGGCGATGCAGCTGTTTTGAACATTTACAAAGACACCACCACTTCCCTGTCTTCATGTCAAATGTGACCATCGTCCGCACCAAATAACTCCAAATATCTCCCAGAATGTAGTTCTCATCGAAACAGGGTACACTGTACATGCTCCTTCCCAGGATGCTGTGTGATTTAACTCAATACACTCATTTCTTCTGGGCCTAGAAATGAGCCTCTCCTCCAACCCAGACTGTATGGCCTCAACATGAAGTGCCTTTGGGCAAAGATAAGCATCTGCAAAGGGAACTCGACTCAAGTACTCAAACTCGACATCAGGTTGCCCACTTTTTGAGTTTGCTAGAGCCATGAAATCTCTGCAGTCTGCCACTTCACAGGCAATTATCTGTGAGGCTGATGAATTGGCACCCTGACATCTTTGTTTGGTTTTGAAATGAAAAAGACAGCATTTTCTACATCAATGCAAAATATGGGTTTATTTCCATTAGAATGATAATGTCTTTAATATCTTCTTACGTTTGTAGAAGGAGCAAATGAGGAATGGCAAGAACTGCAAATTAACTGTCACTCAGATGGTGTTTTAATTTTAGTGTCCTCATTATTGCATCATCGTTGGGTCACTTGAAATCACTTTTGTTTTGGCCTATTAAAAAGATTGACACCAGAATATTAAGAACTCCGCAAACTGCGATATGAACTGTGCATCTGCTATTATTTTTAAATAAGGGGCACTGGCCTGTGAGTGTCAAACGTATAGTATAGTACTGTATGCTCAGTGCTCGAAAAAAACACCTTTAAAGAGGGAGAAATTGTTGGAAAAGTGCCCACTTAGGGGCAGAAAAGAAAGGTTTATGGTAAAACTTACAGTTGAATTAACTGCCATACAGAAGTAACACGCAACACTTGGCATTGCTTATAATTCAAACATTGCAAACAAAAAACGTATTGTGGTGTAATGCTGTTCAAATTCAGAAGAAGAAAAAAAATATGTTAGAACGGCAACTGCACTAATGACTCCTATCTGTTGTGATGAGGGTACCTGTGCCATTAGGGGTCTATACTGACCCTCTGCCCGGCGTGCGTGAAGGCATCTCAGTAACCTGTTAATGCAAGGCGAGGCATTGGGCCTTAGAGCCGAGACACTGCCCTGTGAGCGCACTACTGTCACGTGACACGGTGTCGCGTGTCCTTGATACTGTCCAGTACGTGCGTGTCAGTACAGTAGGCCTACAATTAATGACCTAACGACTGCTGCAAAATCACAGTGGGCCGGAAAACGTAACGGTACGGTACACTAAATGCTCTAACCCTTTCTCTGATTTTGGCGTCAGTTTTTCCCCTTCTAAGTTGTATTTCAGCAGGCAAAGTTTAATTAGATGTTGGAGCAGAAATGGGCGTTTCTGCACTTCCATCTTCGAAGCCTATTGGAGATTAGAGTAATGGGCGTTTCTTTCTGTTCGCTTTTAAATTCTATTGGATATTGGACTAAAGGGCGTTTCTACTCCGCCTCTTTTGGCTGTCACCGCCACCGCCCACTTGCTGTTAAGCGAGCTTAAAAGGCGAAAAACGGTAGGATTTAAAAAAAATGTTTGAATGGGCCTGCTCTTGATGTTCGTTTTACAAAAACATATTGTAATGAGTAAGTAAACAAGGAGGTGCTGATTGAGAAGTAGCGAGCTGGATCTTCTGTTTTGTTTATCATATAGAAGATTCAAGAAATTTTACTAACGAGAGAACACTGTCCATCAAGCATGTTTGTTTAGATAATACCTTGTTTTCCAGTATTTATCTTTATTAAGTGTATAATGTGGATTTAATTTTGTATCCAATTTTTTGTATATTCCCTGTTGGTTTTTCCAAATTCCTGTAACGCTCTTTGAGCATAGGAAAGGCGCTATATAATGAAATTGTACTATTCTAATTATTACATTTTTTGTAGTTCTTAGAATTTACCTCACTTTAATAATGCATAACGGTCATCTTGCTCATTATGATTATTAAAAGTAGGTATTGGTTTTTGTTTTCCCCCCTTTACAGGTCATATTTTCTTCTGATGATGATGATAAAGATGAGGATTCGAGCCCACTGCCTGTTCCACCTTGGCTGGTGTGTAGTGATGGTGTTTATCCTGCAGAGCTACTCTTTGAGTCCTTGGCAGCATTCAGCTTCAGCACTTTTAACAACTGATCTCTCCGTCGACACGTCAAATAAAAAGGATAATCATGCTGATCGTCATTCTTCTGGCTCCCCTTCGGCTCGTGTGTCGGTCTCGATCGCGGGGCCGACTCGGTTTTGGCTCTTGGGGGTCGTTTGCTTGTTTCGCTGTGCCACCAAGGGGGTCCCTTTGAGAAGGATGGCATAGAAATCATTTATAACGTTAATTCTTCAGTGGCCACAGCAAATAAAGGGACTGCTTTCTATGAGTTTGGGGCAGACGCGAACCCGCACTCTTTCTGCTATGCATTAGTGGTCCACCCGGCTGAGCTACCGAGTCTGCCTATTTAGGCAGGCCGACCAGCCACATTTAATGTTAGCGACAGGTCTGTGGACCTCTAAAAGAGTTGGGTTGGCATCTTATCATCGCTGGAGAGGATGGTGCTCGAACCCTGCACCTCCGCTTTTAACCAGGAGGACTGCATCGGCTTGTCTATCTCGGCGAGCTATTCCTTCGTCCGGATTTTCCCAGAATTCTTTTATATCATTGACAGAATGGAGGGCGCTGCAAATAAACGTACACTTATGGGAGGTGAAAGCTACGGGGTGGAGGGTGGGCTTGAACTCAGGACCACCTTCGGGTGGGGTCTGCTCCAACCTCGTGGTCAGCTCGGTGTCGCGGTGTAGTCTATAAATTATTTTTTATACCAGAGTCAGGTCAGCGGACCCCTTAAATAAAGGACTTCCGTACTATGGCCGGGCAGGCCGGTGTTGTAGCGGGTGGTTTGAATTGGCCCGTTTATCGGGGTGAGCTAATCCTCCGCGACTGGGCGGTTTATGAAGTCTTTAATATTATTGGAAGATGGATGTGAACTGGCCATTAAATAATTTGAAGTAAATCCTATAAGGTGTTGATGGGGTCTTGAACCCGGGACTGCCCCCTAGAAAGGGGCGCTTATCCTCCTGAGCTACACGCCGACCCTTTCGTAACCTTAACGGCTCCCATTGTATCTCTCCTTGGTCGATGGAGTTAAGTGAATATTAGTAATTTAGCTCTCCGACTTTAATGATTAAGTAAATGAGAATAAGCCGATTGAGGAATAGCAGGCTGGGCATTCTTTCATAATTAATTGTTCATCTTTGTATTTCTTATTTTTATGTTTATTTAATGTTTTGTGTGGATATTGTTTTGTATGCCATATTATATATTTCCTGTTTGTTTTGTAAAGTGCTTTGAGCATAGGAAAGGCACTATATAAAAAAATGTATTCTTCTTATTATTATTACATGTGTGTAATTGTTTTCATTTGTTTCCCTTTAAACATGCAGAATAGCCATTTTTTGTTATTAAACGTAAGCTCTTGGTGTCTGTTCTTTCTTCCAATAAACGACACAGAGCAGATTTTCTTTTGCTGAGGTGAGATTTGAGCCCATTGCCTCTTCGGTCCTGGCTGGTGGTCTGGTGCAGAGCTGCTCCTTGGACCCCCGATACACTGGAGCTGCAGCACGTTTAAGAGCCAATTTGTCTGTTGACGTTGTAAATAAAAGAGACGAATGATGCTTAGCATTACTCTTTCTGGACCCCCTTCGACTCGGGCTCCATTACTCGGGGGTCGTTCAGTCAAAGCCTTAACCCTTCCGCCACCAGACCTGAAAGACTCCGCGCGGCTGAATTCGGATCTCCTTTTAGATGATGCACTTCACGTGGACCCCCAGGACCCTCTTCTTTTTAGCCAGCCCATTCAGGGTTCCGACAAAAGTGTTGTCACTAGTTGTGAGGTGTTACTGTTGATTTTTTAATGAAACATTGGATGGGTGATTTCTTTTCTATTTAATGACGAGGGTGAGTGTATGACGAGCTGTAAAGCGGGGTCCTACATCCTAATGGGGTCCTTTCACACATTTTTTTAATTTCGCCGTTTAGGTCTCCCATCTCACCCTGTGATGGTCCTGTTCCCTATGCTTGCTGGGATCAACTCCAGCTCCTCTGGTCAGGATAAAGCAGGTGTAGAGAATGGATGGATGGTCCCTGTTCTTCTCGTAGGTTCCATCTTTTATCGAAATTAAACTGGCAAAGATGTTATGGCTGGAGACACCAGCAAGGATGAGACCAAGCGGACTTTTTTTTAGCTACCATTTGGAAGCAGTAAGATCACTGGACACAAAGTCTTATTTTAGATTTCTTTTTGATATCTCCTGATGTAGACTGTACTTAATCTATCCATTCTGAAACTATAAAAGTGTATTTTTTGTCAGGGACTTCTTGCTTTGCTTATTTTTTTAAAATGCCATTGAAGTCACTACTTGAACTGTTTTAATAACTAATAGCAGAAATAAAGATGACAATTTTTCCACACTGCATCTCTACAATCATACCATGTGCATAAAATACTGAACATCTGTTACTGGTATGGCAAGTCAATGAGAGAGACGTACAGTATGGAAAATAAGAAATTAGTATATTCATGAATTAGCATAAATACACAAACTTACAAGCATTAACCTTAGTGCAACAAGTCAGGCATACCAAGCAAATTGTTAAATAAACGCGCATGCCATATTTCATTTTTAATTAAAGCTTAGCTGTAGCCACCAAAATCTTATCAACCTGAGGGACAGAGAAGGGGGAGAATGATAGATAGAGACAGCTAAAGAGCGGAAGAGGGGGGACACCTGCAAGCTCAAGGCCGACCTAAAAATAAGCGAAGCAAAAAGTGAAGGCGAATAACAAAATATGAGAGATATTGGTGGTTCATATGAAGACTTGAAAAGCCAGCTGTAGAAGGGGGTCAGAAGGAGCAGCGAATGAGTGGTCTTGAGCGAGGTCAGCATGATAGGAAATGCAAACTCAACTCGATTTGGCCTAATTGGGTTGGTTGAGTCTGCGTTATTGTTTTATTGCAATAAATCTAATTACTCTGTTTTCCTATCCTTCGACTCCTTTAGCCTTCATTAAAAGTGAGAATCATCAGCGTATTTTTTGCTTCCACAACAGTAGGCTTTGAACACAGGCGCATCTTCAATAAATAAATAAATAATTGAATGAAATAAAAATTGGGAGTGGTCTCCCTTCGACTTTCTCGTATACTCAGATATGGGGATGGATATTTGAGGAGTAAACTGCAAGATAATGATTATATTTTTAAATTATGTACATTAAGAACCATCAACAACAAACGAAATTAATAATATATTGAACAATTATTATAAAAGTAAAGTTGAATAAGTTGGACTCTCCAGCTGCATGAACAAAAGGTAAAATATCACTCCCGGTGAACGGAAATAGCCCAAAAGTTGATAGAAATTTACGTTTTGTACCCAATACTTCTATGCAAAATGTGGTTGACCTAAGTGAAAGCGTACTCAAGTTATCACACACACACAGACATAATTCCAAAAATGGTATTTTCGGAGGTCTAAAAAGTCGAGATTCATCAAAATCTCGAAAAGGAATTTTTGGAGGATTCTAATACTTTGTATACGAGAAAGTAAAAAAGTATTTATGTGCTGCAGTTTTGCATATCTACCACAAGAGGGCAGAAAGATGGCAATTAGGCCTTTTGTTGTTTCTCATCATTAACTCTCGTTTCCTACGGAAGCGTAGGACATTTCATAGATGACAATATTATATACTACAGTACTTAATGAAGGTCTAGTCGTTCTTTATTTTTTCTTTCATATACCGTCTTTCATACTAGACAGTTTTATGACGCTCTAAATAACATCAATATTTTTTGTTCATATAGCGCCTTTCGCACTGGATACTATTATATTGAACTTAATGACTGTTCCATCATTCTTCGTTACTTTCTTCTTTTAAGTATGTTACCCGTCAGTGTAGACACTAATGTATGGCACTTGTATCGCATGCAGTTATGCTTACCGGTAGTTAGACAGAGACGTATATTTTTGAACCAGAAGCCTATCTTCTAAAAATAATTTTATGTACTGGAAATTTTTATGGCTACCAGAAGAGGGCGACAAAACGTCAGCTTTACCTTTTTTTATTTATCATCTCCATTTGCCATTTCTTTCTTTCTTTCTTTCTTTCTTTCTTTCTTTCTTTCTTTCTTTCTTTCTTTCTTTCTTTCTTTCTTTCTTTCTTTCTCATACTTGTCAGTATTATATAGGACTTAATGACTGCCCAATCTTTTCTTCTTTCTTTATCTTTCGTATAGCACCTTTCATATCGGATAGTACTATTATACAACTGTGAATCACTGTCTTGTCTTTCTTTCTTTTGTATAGCATCTGTAATAGTGGTTACTATAATACAGCCCTTAATAACTGTTGTATCGTTCTTTCTTTATTTCCTTCTTTTTCATATAGATGTGTGTTTGTTTGTTTTTGTTTTTTATTACCAGAAGCGCATCTTCAAAAAATAATTTTTATATGCTGCAGTTTTGCTGACATCAACTTTACCTTTCTTTCTTTCTATAGTGCCTTTCATATTATTATTTACCCCTTAATGACTGTTAATATTTCTTTTCTCCATATAGTATCTTTAATACTGGATACTATTATATAGCACTAAATGACTTTTCTAACATTCTTTTTTACTTTCATTCTTTTTCATATAGTGCATATCAAAGTGGACACTAATATATAGCAGTTGTAGCACACAACAATATTGTGAGTATTTGAGGGACTTTTTTTTGACCAAAGGTGCATCTTTTTACAGTATTTATAAACTGCATCTTTGTATTTCAACCACAAGAGAGCGACAAGATGTGAACTTTGCCTTCTGTTGTTTGTCATCACCATTCTCCATTACTCTCATTTCTTTCTTACTTTTTCCTTCACTTGGGACAGGCCTATTGTTGATGCGGCCCTTCCCGGATCAGATGTGCCACTCAAAAGCATTGCATTTTCACTGCCCACCTTATTTATTTTTTTTTGCTCCCACAATGGCTGTCAATTGGAATAGATAATACAGTAATCCCTCCTCTATCGTGGGGGTTGTGTTCCAGACCCCCTGCGAAATGTGAAAATCCGCAAAGTAGAAACCATATGTTTATATGGTTATTTTTATATTGTCATGCTTGGGTCACAGATTTGCGCAGAAACACAGGAGGTTGTAGAGAGACAGGAACGTTATTCAAACACTGCAAACAAACATTTGTCTCTTTTTCAAAAGTTTAAACTGTGCTCCATAACAAGACAGAGATGACAGTTCCATCTCACAATTAAAAGAATGCAAACATGTCTTCCTCTTCAAAGGAGTGCGCGTCAGGAGCAGAGAATGTCAGAGAGATAGAGAGAAAAGCAAACAAATCAATAGGGCTGTTTGGCTTTTAAGTATGCGAAGCACCGCCGGACAACGCAGCTGCTAGGAAGGGAGCAATGTGAAGGTAGTCTTTCAGCATTTTTTTAGAGGAGTGTCCGTATCGTCTAGTGGTGCGAACAGTCCCCCTGCTCACACCCCCTCCGTCAGGAGCACAGAATGTCAGAGAGAGTGAGAGAGTGAGACAGAGAAAAACAAACAATTAAAAATCAATACGTGCTGTTCGAGCTTTTAAGTTTGCGAAGCACCATGCAGGAAGCATATCGCTTGACAAAACAGCCACATTTAAGCCCAGCAAGGAAGAGAGCAATGTGAAGGTAATCTTTCAGTGGTTTTTGAGGAGCGGCCGTATCTTCTAGAGGTGCGAACAGCCCCTGTGCTCACAATATATTTGAGGAGTTTTATTTAATACGTAATACATGCTCTGGTTGGGTAGCTTCTCAGCCATCTGCCAATAGCGTCCCTTGTATGAAATCAACTGGGCAAACCAACTGAGGAAGCATGTACCAGAAATTAAAAGACCCATTGTCCGCAGAAATCCGCGAACCAGCAAAAAATCTGCGATATATATTTAAATATGCTTACATATAAAATCCGCGATAGAGTGAAGCCGCGAAAGTTGAAGCGCGATATAGCGAGGGATTACTGTATGCCATAAGTTCCTGGCTGATCCATTGCTTCACCTGTCTCCTCAAGTTCTGCTTGTAGCAGGCCGTATCGTGAACCTGAACTTGATACTGCCTTTGACTTTGGAGGATTTTAAGTTGCTTTTTCATAATCTTTAGAAAAAGTAGACATTGCATTAATGTAGAACTTTTCAATATTTTTAAAGAGCTTTACATTAAGAGTGGGGATCCACTTCAACCTTCACCAATGTGCTGCATCCTCCTGGATGATGCGACAGCAGCCATTTATGTGTCAGTAAGCTCACCACACTTTAGCTATTATGTAGTGAAGAGGTGAGAGACAGTTAGCCAGTTAGAGACACGGAATTATTAGGAAGCCAGAATGATCAGGCTGTGGTGGATAATTTAGCCAGAACATCAGGATACATCCTACTCTTTATGGAAGATGCCCAGCGATCTTTTATGACCACAGAGAGTTGTGGTGGTGCTATTTTTGCAGCAATGTTCCCTGTCACTGTACTGGAGGGACACTGTACTGTACTTTACACAGCATTCTGCACTGAAAACCAAACAGAAGAGTCAGAGCCAGGGCAGGGTTGAGCACCTGGTAGGCAACAGATTGAAACAGAGACAGAGTATGCCACTCAGACATGAAAGAAGACCAGATGGGAGGCAGAGACCTGTGGGTAAAACCAGCAAAAAGGCACCAGCATAGAGTGGTAGTACAAAGATTAGCTTAAAGCACTGAAAAACACTGAGGAGCAGCCCAAGTCTGACCGCGTTCTGTTTGTGCTAGGTTTTGTCATCTTTCTTAGGGCACCTTTCAAGGGCAGGTTAGCAGGAGTAGCACAGGTACATAAATTAAGGAGGGTTATGGTTAGGGTTAGGGATAGGACTCCGATAAACAGCCCTGCTCAGGCTTACTAACCCACTATCCGAGTCTGTGTGCTAGTTCCTCTTCTTTATACCTTGAGCTGGTACAATAGTTTTTATAAAAGTACCTGTAGAAAAATGAATGTGATAATTGAAATGAAGAGTTTATGTTAATGAGTGGTCTTTGACTTTGACAAAACCATCCTTAACCTAAAACACTTTAAGGAGTACTAGCCTAATCTAACTCCAAAGATGGCAGTATTGGTTATAAGGCAGAGGCTGCCCCTAAACTGGGTGCCAGCTCACCATAGGGCCTAATTTAGGTTTGCCAGTTCACCAAATGTGCATGTCATGTCATGTCATGGTCAAACCCGCTTAATCCAGATCAGGATCGTGACGGGTGCTGGAGCCTAGCCTGGCTAGCATAGGGGCGCAAGGCAGAAGCAAAACCTAGACAGGTTGTCCAGTCCATCACAACTAACATGCATGGCTTTGAGAAACCAGAAGACCACAAGGAAAACTCATCAACAGGGAGAACATGTGAACCACACCTACAGAGATCGAGCGTGAAATTCAGAGCAAAGGATGCAGAAATTCAATCTATGCCACCCATACAGTATCAGACTATAAAACACCTCCATACAAATACCTGGCACGATCCTTGACATCAAAACTTCAATTGATATCAACGTCTATTTTGTTTATTATTTAATACTAGGGGGCTCTGCCCCCTGCTCGCTTCGCTCGCCAACCCCCGCGTGGGCCCTACATGCTCGTCATTTCCCAGATCTGCCGCTTGTGTCAAATTGTGCTGTGCTTTTGGATAAACACGAATATCAACTCTGTCTTTGATATCTCAGTCTTTCAATACTATTATCGCTGACAATTCGTCACATGTTGGTTTATTATATATGCGAGCGTGATCTTTCGGATTCATATAGAAATCCAAGAAAACTTGTTTGTCCGTGTTTTTCAGATACATTTTGTGTGTTACTTTTGGACGTATAGATTTGTATCCATTATTGGCTGTAGAATTTCTATTACGTCCGATTGTTTAATTCTTTCGATTCTATGTTGCATCGCTTCTCCGTGATCATAAATATAAAGCGACTGAATTGTGGTTTCTTTGAAATTAAACTTGTCGTAGCTTTAATTGTTGCGGGACCACAGATTCTCATAGCGTATGGTCCTGAATCGTGTAAATCTACGTTTTGAGCATTGTTTGATGCAAACGCAAACAGATTATTGTAGATTCGGATATTTTGCCTGTAGTGTTTGTGGATTTCATTTTTACTAAATAACAAATCTTTTATTTCTCGTGGATTCGCCTCTTCATTGGGAAGAAACACTACTGTTCCCTGATGGCAACACAAATTAGATGATCTACAAGTCTCCGACTTAAACTTTGAAGCCGAAACAATATTTACATACTTCTGTCATATCACTTATGTCCATGTATTAGATCTGTTTTCGCTGTTCCGTTATTTCACGGAGTAATAATTTCCATTTGTTTGCGCGAATGCAATCTTTACTCTCACTTTTTTGAGACTTTCATATTTTAGTACTTTCATAATCTGTAACCTGCTCTGCATGTGTATCACGCCAACATTTTTCAACCTCTTTACGACGTCCTACTTTGTCTTCTACTCTTTGTCTTTTATTTCCAGCCCCAGTTGTGGTTAAATCTCTTGGCACAAAGTCTCATCTTGCGGGACTTGAAATTATCTCTCTGAAAAAGTCATGTCTCGTCCCAGGATTTTTTTATATAATAGAGAGATTTTTGATTTGTCTGTGGTTGAGGATCAGTTTTACGCCAAGAGAAGGTTTTCACAAAAGAAACAGGACACACAAACTATAGAGCATGGCAGGAGTTGATGAAAGTAAGCACTAAATATCTTATAAGAACCATTTTGACAAGAACAAGTCATGGAACCCAGAACAGCTATTCAGTTCACTTAATGCTGTCATCAGATTGAAGGTGATGATGCGACTGTCAAATATGTCTTTTATGTATGTTTAAACCCTGGCACATTACAGGATTTTTCCAGTGATTTTCAGCTGCAGAGCTCATTCGAATAATATTAGTAAATCAGAGGCAGTTATGGCGTACTCCAGTGACAACTGGTCAAGTAATCCTGACATTCCCAATGAAAGGTGGACATGTCAGCACTGACCACCTCTGAGAGTTTCTCCAGAACAAGAACTCATATAATGCAGCAATATGGAATAAGGAATGCAGGTGTTTTGGAGCTTGCCAACAGAAGAGAGGCTTGGGTGTCTGACGTGTTTTATGTATCATTACAGAATGGGGAAAAAATAGATGTGACTGAAGCTGAACTCGCAGTACTTGGTATGGCGGGCGGCTGGGGGCAGTGCCCAGCTGGGACGCCTGGAAGAGGGATTACGCCTCCTCTGGACCAGGACAGGGCAGCCGCCCAGGTTTGTATGGTGGCCATGGGAACAAAGCATGGAAGCTCAACCCTATAGGGGCCCGTGGTCACCACCAGGGGGCACCCAGACGCCTGAGAAGCCCTGGATGTCAGCACTTCCACCACACCAGGAAGTGCTGCCAGAAGCTCGTCAGGAGGCACCTGGAGCACATCCGGGTGGACTAAAAAGGGGCCGCCTCCCTCCATTCAGAAGCTGGAGTCAGGTGGACGAGGACGTAGCTCGGAGCAGAGGAGTGGAGGCGGTGAGGGAAGGCTGGAGAGTGAGAGGCCTGGACTGAGGGCATGTGGTGCAGGGGCACTGGGTTGTGTGCACTTCTGTAAATTTGAATAAATGTGTGTTGGTGTTTGAACCATCGGTGTCTGCCTGTGTGTGCCCGGGGCGGGTCTCCACACTGGAAAGAATTTATACAGTGCAAATCAGGCAGCACAATGTCAGGAAAAGGGGCAAACTCACAATACATAATTCTGCTTATGGTTTATAAAGCCTTAAATAATCTCGCCCCATCTTATATATCGGAATGTCTGACACCTTATATTCCAAATCGTAATCTCAGATCCTCAACTGAGTGTCTCCTTAGAATTCAAAGAGCAAAACTTAAAAGAAGTGGTGAGGCGGCCTTCTGCTGTTATGCACCTAAAATCTGGAATAGCCTGCCAGTAGGAATTCGCCAGGCTAATACAGTGGAGCACTTTAAAAAACTGCTGAAAACACATTATTTTAACATGGCCTTCTCATAACTTCACTGTAATTTAATCCTCATACTCTGTATATCCAATTCATTATAATAACTATTCATGGTGGCTCTAAAATCCGTACTAACCCCTACTCTCTCTTCTGTTTCTTTTTCCGGTTTCTTTGTGGTGGCGGCTTGCGCCACCACCATCTACTCAAAGCACCGTGATGTTCCAACATTGATGGATTAAGAGCCAGAAGTCTGCATGATCATCATCATCAAGTCCTTCCATGAGAACCCTAACTACAAAGAGGACTATTTCATTTATGTTAGGTAGAATGCCCAGAGGGGACTGGGAGGTCTCGTGGCCTGGAACCCCTGCAGATTTTATTTTTTTCTCCAGCCGTCTGGAGTTTTTTTTTGTTTTTTCTGTCCACCCTGGCCATCGGACCTTACTCTTTTCTATGTTAACTAATGTTGTCTTATTTTAATTTCTTACTTTGTCTTTCATTTTCTTTTCTTCATTATGTAAAGCACTTTGAACTACTTTTTGTATGAAAATGTGCTATATAAATAAATGTTGTTGTTGTTGTTGCTGTTGTTACTTTGGAAACTGGAGCCTGTACTTGAAAGTCATCACAGAATTGTCTAATTGGACATGGCCAGCTATTTCTAGTCATGTAATCGGACATTCTCAGGTGACGAGATCAACAGCTGTCTTCATTAAGTTGCACATGTCCTCTGACTCAAAGTTGTGTAATGAGATGTCAGATTTAGTTACCTGTGTGAAGAAATATGGCCTAACATTTGTGAAAACGTTAACCTTAACCAGTGCTTGTAAGTGTAAGTCCATACCCTGAGCAACCACCAGGCGTGACCAGTATCCAAACAAAAAAGAGTTTATAGAGGAAATAAAATAATTCAGGGAGGTTTTAATAACAGGCCGATGGCTTACTTCTGCATATCCCATATATCCCTGGGCCTAACTATGCACAAAAATGGCCTAAACATTTCCTGCAAAAATCTCCTTCTTGTCTCTCAAACCATCCAGATGCATTGCTGCCTTTGACTTCATTCAACTCCAAACCTCCAGACTTACAGGTCAGTCGTATCTTTTACCCTTTATATCTTTAACCTAGGTAGAACACTAAAACAGACAGGAGGGAAGGCTACACATTTATTCATCATGTATTACATCCATCCATCCATTTTCCAACCCGCTGAATTCGAACACAGGGTCACGGGGGTCTGCTGGAGCCAATACCAGCCAACACAGGGCACGAACCAATCCCGGGCAGGGTGCCAACCCACCGCAGGACACACACAAACACACCCACACACCAAGCACACACCAGGGCCAATTTAGAATCGCCAATCCACCTAACCTGCATGTCTTTGGACTGTGGGAGGAAACTGGAGCGCCCGGAGGAAACCCACGCAGACACGGGGAGAACATGCAAACTCCACGCAGGGAGAACTCGGGAAGCGAACCCGGGTCCCCAGGTCTCCCAACTGCGAGGCAGCAGCGCTACCCACTGCGCCACCGTGCCGCCCTCATGTATTACAGAAAAATTTTATATATATATATATATATATATATATATAT
Organism: Erpetoichthys calabaricus; assembly: GCF_900747795.2. Lineage (NCBI taxonomy): Eukaryota > Metazoa > Chordata > Cladistia > Polypteriformes > Polypteridae > Erpetoichthys > Erpetoichthys calabaricus. The sequence continues at coordinate 45,809,245 of NC_041411.2, read as the reverse complement.
ATATATATATATATATATATATATATATATATATATATATATATATATATATATATATATATATATATATATATATTTTTTCACGGCATTCGTTGTCTGTGTCACAATCTGATTATATGGGTGGTTACCTACCAGGTAACGCTTGTGGTTGGCCAGCAAGTCTGCTAACATAAATAAATGAACCACACGCTGTGGCGCAACGTTAGGGGCATTGCCTCTGACGCTGACGTCCGAGGTTCGATTCCCAAGAGGGGGTGCAGCAGAGTGTGTACGCCTGATGAGCCCAGAATTAGGGCGAAACACGTATCGGGTACTCTCTGCACTATTTCACAGTAAACTATTTCAACCATATATATATATATATATCCAAAATATCAGCAGAGTACAAATTTGTTGGTTAAAATAATACAAACTGATGACAGACTACCAGGTGGCTCTCTGTCTTAATGTCTATTAGTCTCTGGTCCAGCATGCTGTCTGCATAGGGAAGCAGAAAGAGCCTCTGCTCAGGATGAGAAATGGCAGATACAGGATGTCCCTCCATATCAGTGGCAGGCATTGGGTTGTGCCCGGTCACTGCACTGCTCAGACGATTCCACTGAATTCATCATGAAGACAGACAGTTACATGGGAAAACGTGGGTCATGATACCAGAAGGGTTGAGAAACACTGTTCTGAAAGGATGAAACAGTGATGTTTTGCTTTTCTGCCAGCCCTTAACTTAACTGCAGTCTTGTCGTCCTGTTTATGTATGCCCTGTTTGAAAGGATGTACAAATGTAGTTTTGAAGAAAAAAAAAAGAAAGAAAGGATATACAGGTAATTAAATTGTAAACTGTCTTCCCAAAATTGATTCTCAGAGACATTAATATACTGCTCAAACAAATTAAAGGCATACTTTTTAATCCGAGTACAGCATCAAGTCAATTAACTGTCCAGATCAATAGCCCAGAAGTTTAAGTAGCAGAGCGGCTTGTTAATCAGTTTCAGCTGCTTTGGTGTTAATGAAATGAACAACAGGTGCACTAGAGGGGCAACAATGAGACGACCCCCAAAACAGGAATGAATGGTTTAACAGGTGGAGGCCACTGACATTTTTCCCTCCTCATCTGCTTTTTCACTCGTTTTGCATTTGGCTACAGCCAGTGTCACTACTGGTAGCATGATGCGATACCTGGACCATACATCAAATACGTGCCATTGCCAGAAGGTTTGCTGTGTCTCCCAGCACAGTCTTAAAGGCATGGAGGAGATTCCAGGAGACAGGCAGTTACCCTAGGAGAGCTGGACAGGGCTGTAGAAGGTCCTTAACCCATCAGCAGGACTGGCATCTGCTCCTTTGGGCAAGGAGGAACAGGATGAGCACTGCCAGAGCCCCACAAAATGACCTCCAGCAGACAGGCCACTGGTGTGAATGTCTCTGACCAAACAATCAGAAACAGACTTCATGACGGTGGCCTGAGGGCCCGACGTCCTCTGTGCTCACTGCCCGGCCGGCACCACGAAGCTCGATTGGCATTTGCCATAGAATACCAGAATTGTGATTTCTAATGTTTGTCATATAAATGTAAAATCATGCTGCTGTGCTTTTCTGAATGTAGGATAATAAAAGAAAAAAGAAATACCAGCTAATTAAATGAGATCAGTGTTATCAGTTGTTGTTGCTGATTATAAGTCTGGTTGAAACAAAAGCCTTTGAGAACCCCTGTGCTCGATATTATCCACCTTAATAAATGGAAAAGTGTCTGTGTGTCTGTCCAGTTGCTATGTGTCTGTTCGTTCAAAAAAATGGCACATCGCAAACACTTGTAGTAATGAAATGCACTGCATTTGTCATTCTAACGGATGAAGCATTAGAAACAATAACACTGCTCTTTTACAAATCCCATACTAAATAACATATAACAGAGACATATGCATTGCATTTGTCATTCAAAACTGATGGCATATCACAAACATTAACAATGCGTTTACAAATCCCATACCAAATGATATGTCCTCACAGGTGGCGCAGTGGTAGTGCTGCTGCTTTGCAGTAAGGAGACTGTGGAAGATTGTGGGTTCGCTTCCCGGTTCCTCCCTGTGTGGATAGCGCTTGGAGTACTGAGAAAAGTGCTATATAAATGTAATGGATTATTATTATTATATATAACAGACATATGAATGGCATTTATTCTAAGAGATAGTACAACACAAACATTAGCACTGCTTTTATGAATCCCACACCAAATGACGTATAAAAGAGACATATGAATTGCATTTATCAACAGATGGTGTATCACAAACATTAATACTGTTTCAACTAATCCCATACCAAATGGCATATTATATATATATATATATAAATATATATATATATATAATGCATTGCATGTCATTCCAACAGATGGCTCATCACAAACATTAACACTGCTTTTACAAATCTCATATTAAATTGCATATAACAGAGTCATATGCATTGCATGTTGCACTGCAAATGTTAACACTAAGTTCTACATAGACTACAGTACATAGATTTCAACTCATCTTGCTCTCCTATACAATGGTAACATTATTTAACAGTGGAAAACATGTGGAAAAAAATCCAAATACAATGCAAAACGATTTCCATACATCTAAAACACAGAACTAATACACAGCCTACCCCAACAGCATCAGGCACAATGCAGGAAACAAGAATAGAAGAAGTGCCAATCCATCATAGGGTATGCTGACTGACCTGCTCACATAAGGTCAATGTAGACACACAACAGCATTAAATTCACTGATTCTTTAAAGATTCTTTTGTGGTAATATGATCTTTGTAAGAACAGAGAGGATATTGAACAAATTAAATGTCAGAAATTATGCATGACATTAGTGTGAAATCTGGCCCATATGTGTTCCTTGTGATGTGATATGGCATTTATCAAAACCATATCAACAACATTTCCTCCATAATATTTGATATAAACGTCCCAGACATTAGTTACATATACAGGCATGTGAAAAAGTAAGTACACCCGAAGGAAATGGTTGACTTTTTCAACATATTTATTTTATTCTTCATACAAATGGTGCCTGCAGATAAACTTGATGTACAGTCCATAAATATTTGGACAGAGACAACTTTTTTCTCATTTTGGTTCTGTACATTACCACAATGAATTTTAAATGACACAACTCAGATGCAGTTGAAGTGCAGACTTTTAGCTCTAATTCAGTAAGGTGAACAAAACAATTGCATAAAAATGTGAGGCAACTAAAGCATTTTTTGAACACAATCCTTTCATTTCAGGGGCTCAAAAGTAATTGGACAAATTAAATAACTGGAAATAAAATGTTCATTTCTAATACTTTGCTGACAATGACAGCCTGAAGTCTTGAACTCCTGGACATCACCAGATGCTGGGTTTCCTCCTTTTTAATGCTCTGCCAGGCCTTTACTGCAGCGGCTTTCAGTTGCTGTTTGTTTGTGGGCCTTTCTGTCTGAAGTTTAGTCTTCAACAAGTGAAATGCATGCTCAATTGGGTTTAGATCAGGTGACTGACTTGGCCATTCAAGAATTTTCCACTTCTTTGCTTTAATAAACTCCTGGGTTGCTTTGGCTGAATGTTTTGGGTCATTGTCCATCTGTATCATGAATCAATTTGACTGCATTTAGCTGGATTTGAGCAGACAGTATGTCTCTGAACACCTCAGAATTCATTCGGCTGCTTCTGTCCTGTGTCACATCATCAATAAACACTAGTGTCCCAGTGCCACTGGCAGCCATGCACGCCCAAGCCATCACACTGCCTCCACCGTGTTTTACAGATGATGTGGTATGCTTTGGATAATGAGCTGTTCCACGCCTTCTCCATATTTTTCTTGCCATCATTCTGGTAGAGGTTGATCTTGGTTTCATCTGTCCAAAGAATGTTTGTCCAGAACTGTGCTGGCTTTTTTAGATGTTCTTTAGCAAAGTTCAATCTAGCCTTTGTATTCTTGAGGCTTATGAGTGGCTTGCACCTTGCAGTGCACCCTCTGTATTTACTTTCATGCAGTCTTCTCTTTATGGTAGACTTGGATATCGATACGCCTACCCCCCTGGAGAGTGTTGTTCACTTGGTTAGCTGTTGTGAAGGGGTTTCTCTTCACCATGGAAATGATTCTGCGATCATCCACCACTGTTGTCTTCCGTGGACGTCCAGGTCTTTTTGCGTTGCTGAGTTCACCAGTGCTTGCTTTCTTTCTCAGGATGTACCAGACTGTAGATTTTGCCACTCGTAATATTGGAGCAATTTCTCAGATGGGTTTTTTCTGTTTTCGCAGCTTAAGGATGGCTTCCTTCACCTGCATGGAGAGCTCCTTTGACCGCATGTTATCTGTTCACAGCAAAATCTTCCACATGCAAGCACCACACCTCAAATCAACTCCAGGCCTTTTATCTGCTTAATTGATAATGACATAACGACGGACTTGCCCACGCCTGCCCATGAAATAGCCTTTGAGTTAATTGTTCAATTACTTTTGAGCCAATGAAATGAAGAGATTGTGTTACAAAAATGCTTTAGTTGCCTCACATTTTTATGCAATCGTTTTGTTCGCCCCACTGAATTAAAGCTGAAAGTCTGCACTTCAACTGCATCAGAGTTGTGTCATTTAAAATTCATTGTGGTAATGTACAGAACCAAAATTAGAAAAAAGTTGTCTCTGTCCAAATATTTATGGACCTAACTGTACTTGAAAAATGGCACATTGAACTGTCATGGTGTGTTCATTCTCGTAATCTAAATGAACAAAAATGCACATCTGTCACATTGAAAAATTGAGTCCACTCCTGCATTTCTTGCCACTTCAAACCCTTCAAAGTACTGCAGAAGCAGGTTTGCAGATAATTAGAAACTTCTTAAGGGAGTAGACCTGACTGTCTAATTTAAACCACAGATATATTAGGCCTGGTGTTGTCTTTTGCTATTGATGAGTGTGGTATCATCATGCCACAATCTAAAGAGCTCTGTAAGGCCCTCAGAAAGAAGGTTGTGAATGCCTAGAAATCTGTGGACGGATTTAAAAAGACAGCAAAATTATTGGAAATCAATGATTCCACTATAATGAAAATTATCCACAAGTGGCGTAGATTTCAGACAACTGCTAATTTGTTCAGGACTGGAAGCCTAGAAAATTCAACCCAGGAGCTGACCATTTCATACCAAAAGAAGTCTCCAAGAGCCCCAAATTTTCATGGTGGTATCTGCAGATAACTCTTGCAAAAAGTTGCTGTCAAAATGCATGCATCTACATTTAGAAAGAGATGTTGTGGGGGATTTAAAACAGGCAGCACATGCAAGAAAACCGACAAACACCTTCCATTTTGCACGGAGGAGTGGTGAAAACTTTCACTGAGTCAATGTCAGAGCCTGGTGGGCAGATGTGCAAAATGCTTACAAACAAGTTGATTTGTGCTAAAGGTGGCAATGCCATCTTCTGAGGCCAAGGGTGGATTTGCTTTATCTCTAGTAGACATCACATCTATTGATATTTTTGTTGAATAAATGATTGAAATGATTGATATTCCAGTATATCACCTTCATCTGTAGACCTAACGTTTGTCTGTTCAAGTATGTTGAACACGTCAACAGTTTCCATGGGGTGTACTTACTTTTTCACATGACTGTAGTAACTGTATCTCCTAAAGGAAAGCCAAAATCTAGTAAAGGTCCTCCTCCAACACTCAAACAATCTCAGAAGTAGAAGTAGATTGCCTTGCGGTGGGCTGGCGCCCTGTCCGGGATTTGTTCCTGCCTTGTGCCCTGTGTTGGCTGGGATTGGCTCCAGCAGACCCCCGTGACCCTGTATTCAGATTCAGCGGGTTGGATAATGGATGGATGGATAGAAGAAAATTTATTTCACAACTAGCTGTGCTATCTGTCTTAGATGGATTGAAATCCAAGTGGCCAATGTAGACCTCAGCGTTAACATTTGCAGTGCACCATATACTGGAATGTTTTTTGTAATGTATTTAGTAAATAAAATGCATTGTGTTTGTCATTCCCGCAGATGGAGCATCACAAGCATTTGTGGCAATGCTATTGGAATGACAAATGCAATGCACAATTCTCTGTTATATGCCATTTGGTATGGGATCCATAAAAGCAGTGTCAACATTTGTGATGTGTCATCCGTTGGAATGAGAAATGAAATACAAAAGTCTCTGTTGTATGATATTTGGTATGAAATTCATAAAAGCAGTGTTCATGTTTGAGATGCACCATCTGTTGGAATGAAAAATGCAACACATAGGTCTCTGTTTTATGCCATTTGGTATGGGATTCATAAAAGCAGTGTTCATGTTTGTGATGCGCCATTCTATTGAAATAACAAATGCAATAAATATGATTCTGTTATATGGCATTTGGTATTAGATTTGTAATGGTTGCGTTGATGTTTGTGTTTTGCCATCTGTTGACTGTGGAAGATTGTGGGTTCACTTCCCGGTTCCTCCCTGTGTGGATAGCGCTTTGAGTACTGAGAAAAGCGCTATATAAATGTAATGAATTATTATTATTTTTATTGTTGGAATGACAAATGCAGTGCATTGTATTGTTACAAATGCTGGTGATGCGCCATCTGTTCAAAAGAAGGGGATATAGCAACCAGACAGACATACAGACACTCGTCCTTTTATTAAGGTGGATAAAGTACAAAGAAAAGGTAAATTCAATGTGATTTAAAGCAAATAATAAAAGCAGAATGAGAGAAATTACTGTTTACATACCAAAATAAAGCAATACGCTTAGTCAAAGACAAACAAAAATCAGAATTCTATTTTGCAGAGTGACCAAGGCAGGGTTTGAAGCTTCCAGGCAGTAGAGTTAATAATTATAATTATTATAAGGATGATGAGAATGATGATCATACATAGGTTTACACTTCATGAACTAGTCTGCTGCATTGAGTAATAATAATGAATTTAAGATTCGACACAAAGAGAATACATTTGACGTAACTATGCAGTTCTTGTGTCTTGCTCTAAATTGCCCCCTCTTACCAGTGAAATCTAACAGATCTCTAACAGGAATCCAACAGTCTTAGCGTCACATGCACCATCACATGCCTCAGCCTACTTACATCACAGGGTGCTGCAGAGTTTGGGCTGCTAAGCTTCAGTCTGAGACATTAGACGGAAAAATCTTTTTTCTTTTTTGTTCTAAATGATCTGGATGATGTATCAGTTTTACTGTGAAAATTTACTGAAAGCATGGATTGGTTCATAAAATATACTTTCCACATTGCTCTTCTCTTAGGAATCACACTTTATAGGGTCACTACAATGCCAAATAACTGGTTTAATTTCATATATTTGTATTGTGGTGTCCTTTGACGCTTAAAACGTAGTTTCTGGTGAAAATGACGTCAGATTTTGGAGACATGCACCCACGGTGTTTTCTGTGCACAGAAATTCTTTGCCGCATGGCAAATGATGAATTCTGTGGCTCATTATGTTGGTGCCAGAATAAAGAACGAAAGGCTGAATGTGGCGAAACAGGTCATCAAAATTCAAGGTAAGCATGAAAAAACATTTGCAATTCATCTGCCCATCTTGTAGTTCATCTCCTGTCCACTCACGAGAGTATTTAACCACTTTTGGCCTATAGGTCTGACATTCTAGTTTCTCATATTCTCCCTCTTGAAGTCAGGAATAGCAGGCACAACTCGGCTTCCATCAGTAGAGTCTCCCTTCCTCTGCTGTGACATTATTAACAATATGACGATGACCAAACACCGTCACTTATTGACTAGGAGAATATCAACGCGTTGATCGAACGAGCCACAACAATTAGAAATTAAGCAGACTCGTTAGCTCAACTGGGTGGACCACTCATGGAGCGTAGAAGAGTGCGGGTTCGCGTCTCCCTCCAAATCATAGCAGCAACTACAATGAAAAGCAGCCTCTTTATTCATTATGAAGTGCTTCGAGCAACTGGTCAAAGGTTACATCTGCTCCTCCCTCCCCAACACGCTGGATCCTCTCCAATTTGCTTACAGAGCAAACAGATCTACAGAGGATGCCATTGCGCTAACAATAAACACTGCCCTCACCCACCTGGCAAGAGGAAATACATATGTAAGAATGCTGTTCATAGATTACAGCTCGGCATTCAACACCATCATCCCCTCAAAACTCATCTTGAAGCTTGATGACCTTGGGCTGGGAACGACCATCTGCAGATGGATTTTCTCTTTCCTCACAAACAGGCCCCAGGTGGTGAGAGTCGGCAAACACACGTCTTCATCACTCATTTTAAACACAGGAGCGCCGCAGGGCTGTGTGCTTAGCCCATTCTTGTATTCCTTGTTCACCCACAGCTGTGTTGCAAAACACGGCACAAACACCATCATCAACTTTGCAGACGACACAACCATCATAGATAGGCCTTATCACTGACAACAATGAGACGGCCTACAGAGAGGAGGTGCTGGCATTGAGTAATTGGTGCTCTTAACGTCAGCAAAACCAAGGAGATGATCATGGACTATCGGAAACAGCAAGGCAGAGAACAGCAGGCCATCTACATCAGTGGCATAGAAGTTGAAAGGGTTAACAGCTTTAAGTTCCTCGGAGTAAACATCACCGAGGATCTCTCGTGGACCCTTCACATAGACACTGTGGTTAAGAAAGCTCGCCAGCGGCTCTACTTCCTGAGGAGGCTGAGGAAGTTTGGCATGAATGCCAACATCACCTCAAACTTTTACAGAAGTGTGGTCGAGAGTCTGCTGACGGGCTGCATTACCGTCTGGTATGGGAGCTGCTCTGCCAGCAGCCGGAAATCAATACAGAGAGTGGTGAAGACAGCAGAGCACATCACAGGCAAGAGTCTCCCTGCCATTGAAGACATTTACCTCCATCGGTGCTTGCATAAGACAAGCAGCATCATAAAGGACCACAGCCATCCAGCACGCCAACTGTTCTCCTTGTTACCGTCTGGCAGATGATACAGGAGTCTGGTTGCTCGGACTACAAGACTTAAGAACAGTTTTTACCACCAGGCCATTCGACTCCTCAACAGCAACACCTGAACACTTACACACACTTACATTACATCTACATTGCAATACTCACACACAAACTGTACCTGCACACACTCTGAATACTGACTGGAACATGCATCTGCACTTTATGGAATATGCATCTGTACTTATAAAACATTATCTGTGCAATAACTGTCATTTGTCCTGCTGCTCATTCAACTCATATTGCTCTATAACTTCTTTTAAAACGTACACAGTTTATTTTATATGGCTTGTCTATTTTTAACTTGTAATTTTTTTTAAATTATTTTTTAGCTTTATTAGATTTAGGCTGAGTGACTTGTTTTTCTCGTCATACACATTTCATTGTATGTTGACCCTGTGTTAACCTATATATGACAAATAAACCTAAACCTAAACCTAAACCTAAATGGTGCCTTGGTCTCAGGCGTGCTAGCTTTGCGGTGCGGAGTGCACGCCAGCTTCACGTGGTAAAGTTTAAACCAGGTTTAAGTTGTAGCTGAATTTCTGACTGGAGTGGCTTCCTTGAGAAAGACAAATGCTTTCCCATTTCTCATGTGGGATCTGAGCTTTCAAACATGCTAACAGGCAGCATGTACTCTGAGGAAGTGAGCTCAAGAATACTCCCAAGGATTCCATTGTGACGGCATATTTTGTGCCAGGAATGGGTCACATGTTGGTTGTGACTTTATATTACCCATCATGGTGTTATTGACTTTGATGGAACACATAAGAGGGCAATACTAAGGATTTCAGTGAGAACACTTTCGTCCCACTTATCTGAAGGCCGACAGCGCACGGTCTTGTTTCTGGGAGGATGATGGGGCAGGTCTGTCAATCTGTGAATATGATTGGTAAACTGCAACGGTATGTGGTTTGGGAGACCAACTGGATAAACGGGCATGCATGTCTCCCAGCTCTTGTATGCTCACCTGCTTTTGTCACAAGTGGATACATAAACTGGGGAGAAACAGTTTCCACAAGTCACAACTCTCTGTGGAACAAAGGGTAGCGATAGAGCTTTGGGACACGCGCCATTCTGATGCAGGCTCACTCATAGACACATCAAGGCTGGCCATGTTTTAATGGCAGGTGTGTGAACATGAAGGAGGGACAAGGGGGCTTCAGCTCGTGTCAGCTGATTAGTTGAAAGTGCTATAGAAAGCCGAATTTACGCGGGGCTGTGGATCAGTTTTTTTTTTCTTTCTAAGTGAAAATTTATGAATTCTGACCATGGATTTGTTGTTGCTGATCTGAAGATGCAGCTTAGGTCCAGTAGGCGACCACCTACTAGGAGAATGAGGCTGGACCTAGTCAGACTCCAAGATCAGGCTGTTTCTAATGTGTTTGCACGCAGTTTGTGTGAGGAACTTACAGACTCAATGTGACTGCTGATCCTAATGTGAGGTGGGAGACCTTGAAGGTTACTGAGGGCTGTGTTGGTGTTACCAGTGATCCCAGAAGGAGGTGTTTCATCTCGCAGGGCATCCTGGATATCATCAAGAGGAGTCGCAGTGCATGGCTTGATGGTAAACTCTGGTCTGTACCAGGAACTGAGAAGGACAGCTCTGAGGGCAGATAAGGAGGTGTTTAATAGTAGAATCTGCGAGCATGTGACACCACCATCTATGGTCTAGTGACCCACGTCCTGCTTACAGATGAATCGAAGCATTATGCACATCCGAACCTGTTTGTTGGAGAGTCGCAGTCAGGGCAGGTGATGGAATGGTGCTGCAATTGTGACCCGGTGGGCTGGCTACTTTGAGCAGCCATTTAAAGCTGATCCTCCAGCTAGGACTTTGGACATCTCTGGGTCCACGGTTCTTGAGGTTGATCCTCCAATTAGCTGTGAATCACCCAGTCTCACTGCACAGGTGGTGAGCCAGCTGAGGTGGGGAAAGGCTGCAGGGATCTGTGGTATCCGAGATTAACTTCTCCAGGCTGGTGGTAAGGCTGACCTCCTGGCATTGCAAGCGATCTTTGCTTCCATTTGGGAGACTGGCATCATCCCAACTGACTGGAAAAGAGGACTTGTCATCCCTGTCTGGAAAGGGAAGGGTGATCACCTCGATTGTGGCATCTACAGGGGGATAACACTGCTCTCTGTGCCAGGCAAGGTCTTCGCTAGGGTCATCCTTAATAGGATCAGTGATCACGTGCTCACTTACCAGTGATTGGAATAGTCTGGTTTTATGCCTAAGAAGTCTACCATCGACTGCACTGAGGGTTCTCATGGAGCGCAAACGTGAATATTGGCAATTTCTTTCCAGCCTTTGTCAATTTGTGTGATGAGTTCAACTCAGTTGATCGCGGGATGCCCTCAAGGTTGCTGGATATCATGGCCGGCCTATACACTGGTACTGTGAGTGCTGTATACGGTGGAGGCAGGACCTCTGCATTTTTCCCAGTTGATACTGGGGTTGGTCAGGGGTGTGTTCTTGCTCCTACTCTGTTCAATGCTTGTATGGACTGGGTGTTGGGCAGGGTTGTGGGGTCCAGTGGTTGTGGGGCATCTGTTGGTGAAGAAAGATTCAAGGATCTTGGCTTTGCTGACGATGCTGTGATCTTCACAGTGTCAATGGAGGCTCTGAGAGACTGAGCAAGGAGTCTGAGTGTCTGGGCTTGCAAGTGTCCTGACAAAACCAAGATCCAGGCCTTTAATGACCTCTTGGGCACAGCCATCAGCAGTGTGTCTGCGGAGAGAGTGTTGATCTTGTCAAGAGGTTTACTTACCTTGGCAGTGACATTCATGTCTCTGGTGACTCTTCCTATGAAGTCAGTAGATGGATTGGGAGAGCATGGGGGGTCATGAGGTTGCTGGAAAGGGGTGTGTGGCACTCCCGATATCTATGCAAAAGGACGAAGGTCCAAGTTTTTAGACTGCTGGTGCTTCCTGTCTTGCTATATGGTTGTGAGACATGGATGCTATCCAGTGACGTGAGATGAAGACTGGACTCCTTCGCTACTGTGTCTGTTTGTAGAATCCTTGGTACCGCTGGTTTGACTTTGTGTCGAATGAGCAGTTGCTCATGGAGTTTCGAATGAGGAACATTACCTGAATTGTGAGGGAGTGTCAGTTAGAGCACTATGCCCATTTAGTGCGATTCCTTAAGGGTGGTCCGGCTCACAGGATCTTCATTGTTGAGGACCTGAGTGGCTGGACCAGGCCAAGGGGACGCCCACGTAACACCTGGCTGCGGCAGATAGAGAGTCATTTCCGGGGGGATAGAACAGGACCGTGTGTCTGCCTAGGGGGTTGCTAACCAGGATTGTTGTGTTTTGGGGGCAGCAATGCGGTGTACCAGTGCATGCCCCCATCCTGACCTGACCTGCGTGAAAAATCATAAAGGAGGTGATAAATGGGTGGCCGGTTCTGATATATTCGGTTTTGATAAGTCTGTAGTCCCTTTTGATTATGCTGCAGGAAAATGGATGATAATGTTTTATGGTGTAAGATTCCAAGGAGAACCTTTGTAGACTGGACGTATGAATCTTCCTGATTGTTCATATAATGATGGGGTGCTTGCAATATATACAGTGTGAGGATGCAAAACACAGAGTTTATTCTGGTATCATTATTTATTTATTAATTTGTATTATAATTTGTTTATTTGTTACACACAACCTGTATCTTAACATGCTATGGGAAACTGATTTACACAATTACAATAACCTACAAGTCTTTTTCATATTGACAGCTGTAAACCTACTTTGGCCCACTCCTGTATATATATTTTTTAAATATATATTTCACGGCACATGTATGATGCTATTATTTTTCATGGAAGACAAGCAAATACACTTTGGAAATGGTTTTAGAGAATGTCTATTTATAAATTTGCACAATTTTCTCATTGTTGAACTGGTCCCTTGGTCCAGTTGTCCCATTCACTTCATGACTCTGATGTCTTCTGTGACCTTTTGAAGGATAAGGACAATGGATCTTGTTACAGTTCCATGGATGTTTAAATACTGAGTTCAGTTTTTTAAAACTCCTCATATTGTCAGTACAACAGATGTCGATGTGGACTAAACTGTGGGACGCTTATCACGACTTGGGCACCAAATGCACTTTTAAAAAAATTACTGACTTCTTTATTCAGTCAATCCGAAGCGAGCAAAATCATTTTTCGACTGCCCATTTTGAAATTGTTTACATACTCTTTTCATAACTGTTAAATTAAAAATTCCAAACCCAACATAACACAAAATTGTACAAGGCAGTAATTTTGGCTATACTTCTGTATTCATGATTTTTAAATGTATCCATCCATCCATTATCCAACCCGCTATATCCTAACTACAGGGGGGTCACGGGGGTCTGCTGGAGCCAATCCCAGCCAACTCAGTGCGCAAGGCAGGAAACAAACCCCAGGCAGGGCGCCAGCCCACCTCAGAGCACACACACACACACCCCAAGGACAATGTAGGATCGTCAATGCACCTAACCTGCATGTCTTTGGACTGACCCACGCAGACACGGGGAGAACATGCAAACTCCATGCAGGGAGGACCCTGGAAGCAAACCCAGGTCTCCTAACTGCGAGGCAGCAGTGCTACCCACTGTGCCACCCATTTTTAAATATATTCAAAATAAAAAAAGAAAGAAAAATTCAATGAACCACAGCTGACTGCCTTTTACCTAAATATCTCCCAAAGTATTTTGCATTTTATTTCATTAGTATCTCTACAAAAGGATGCATGTTTCAATAATTTTTGCTGTTTTTCCCCCAATCACATATGCAATGTGAATAAATGAATAACAGCAAGTAATCAGTTGCTCATACTGACAACCCAGAATTGCATACTGTTTCCCCACAATCTAAAACACATCATTTGTGTACCAGTGCAGTTTGCCAATCTGCAGCACTCATTTGCAAGTCTTGGTACCCACTGCTCAGTCCATGAGTTCAGATTTCATTGTGGGCTTGCCTTCATTTATACAAACCACTCAGCCAGCAATCAAAACGTAACGTTGCAACACACCAAAACACGCATGACCTGTTTGAGTGGAAATAACTCAGATTATTACTCTCCCTCCCGTTCTCCATATAAGTATGCAAATTTCACTTAGTGACTTACTGCAGATAGATAGATAGATAGATAGATAGATAGATAGATAGATAGATAGATAGATAGATAGATAGATAGATAGATAGATAGATAGATAGATAGATAGATAGATAGATAAAAAGTATCTATCTATGTAACAGATTTTCAAGATGAGTTTATTTTGAACAGTAAAATACAACGAGCAAGCAAGTCCTAAGTGATGTTGTCCTTTCCTGGTGCTCCTGTATAACTAAATGTAAAATTCTATCTTAACACCAACCAGAGATCAGGTCCTGGACCTTAAAAGGCCATCACTGCAGATACACCCGGGCGGCACAATGGGTTATTTGTTAGACTTCTAATAACTCTGTGTTTTGGACTTGCATGTTCAGCATCATAGAACCATCTGCCATGGAGATGATTGCATAGGCTCATTGTTGGGCTAATATCTTGTGATTTTAAACATCTGACACAAAGTCATTTATTGTCAGACAGAAATTGTCATAAGACTGCAGTAGCAAAACAATGTTTGCAATGTCGTTTTTTGTTTTTTTTTTTTGACAAAAGTGCTCTTGCCCAATCAGCGTTCCTGTAAATGTTATGCTGTAGGCGCTATTCCTGATATAATATTTACTATTTTTAAGTAATAAATGCTTGCTTTGTGGTCTGGTTTTAATTTATCTTGCAGAATTAAGTGACAATGTGGGCGGCACGGTGGCGCAGTGGGTAGCGCTGCTGCCTCGCAGTTGGGAGATCTGGGGACCTGGGTTCGATTCCCGGGTCCTCCCTGCGTGGAGTTTGCATGTTCTCCCCGTGTCTGCGTGGGTTTCCTCCCACATTCCAAAGACATGCAGGTTAGGTTAGGTGGATTGGCGATTCTAAATTGGCCCTAGTGTGTGCTTGGTGTGTGGGTGTGTTTGTGTGTGTCCTGCGGTGGGTTGGCACCCTGCCCAGGATTGTTTCCTGCCTTGTGCCCTGTGTTGGCTGGGATTGGCTCCAGCAGATCCCCGTGACCCTGTGTTCGGATTCAGCGGGTTGGAAAATGGATGGATGGAGGTGATAGCTTTTTATTTATGTTTGTTTAATTTTTTTAACCAATAGTGGCATCAGAAACACAATTACTTGCAGTATCTTAAAAATCAAATGGCAAAAGCATAAATATGAACAGTCAGTCAGTCAGTCATTATCCAACCTGCTATATCCTAACACTGGGTCACGGGGGTCTGCTGGAGCCAATCCCTGCCAGCACAGGGTGCAAAGCAGGGACAAACCCCGGGCAAGGTGCCAGCCCACTGCAGGGCACAGACACACACACAATACAATTATTGGGAGGAAACCAGAGCACCCGGAGGAAACCCATGCAGACACGTGGAGAACAAGCAAACTCCACATAGGGAGAACCCGGGAAGCGAACCCAGGTCTCCTTACTGCAAGGCAGCAGCGCTACCCACTGCGCCACCATGCCACCCATAAATATGAACAGGAAATGGCAAAATGTGGTCAGTTTTACAGCAGTACACTAAAGTGTTTAAAGATTTAGTGCTGAGTAGATAATAGAGTACTGACATTTTGATTCCGCACCTGGCCTTTCCTGACAAAGGTCCAACCCATTCCTGGCTGTTCAAGAAAAGGTTCCCTCTCCCTTCCACCCACTAATCCCACTCCTGCCAAAGTTCCATATTCCTTGTAAAAAATACCTACATTGGGGACATAAACTAAGTGGGTTCTTAAAACAGCAGAATTTACAAGGGGGAGGGGAGAAAAAACACAAAAGTCCAACTAATAATCACTACCAGCCTTTACAAGATGTTAGGTATATGAATCACGGTGTTTGGAATAATTTATCCAAAAAACTAGGTTTTAAAAAGCTATGAGACACCAGCACGTCAGACATTTATCGTTTCTGACTGCATGTACTTTTACAGTAGAACGTTAGTTAAATGTAAATAAAAACACTGTAAACAGATTTCCCAGCGGTTGATCTAAACATCAAATCCAATGGCCAAGACGGAATCCTAAGAACTTAGAGGCAAGGCGGCTACATCTCCAGAACCTAACCCTAATCAGAAGCCCTGCAAGGCCTAAGGGAAACTGGAATGCAGACGTCTAGTGGGTAAAACTCCTGGAAATTTGTTAATGTGGTTTGAGACCTCAAGTCTCTTCATCAGGACTTTTTCAGCTTTGTAACACTAAAAAAAATATGAACATTTTTAATAATGTTTTCTCACATGATACTCTAATGAAAAATATCAAAGCAATAAATACAGTATGTGCCATTTTGATAGACTGCATCATAGGTAAGTCCATCCATTTTCCAACCCGCTGAATCTGAACACAGGGTCACGGGGATCTGCTGGAGCCAATCCCAGCCAACACAGGGCACAAGGTAGGAACCAGTCCCGGGCAGGGTGCCAACCCATCGCAGGACACACACAAACACACCAAGCACGCACTAGGGCCAATTTAGAATCGCCAATCCACCTAACCTGCATGTCTTTGGACTGTGGGAGGAAACCGGAGCGCCCGGAGGAAACCCACGCAGACACGGGGAGAACATGCAAACTCCACGCAGGGAGGACCCGGGAAGTGAACCCAGGTCCCCAGGTCTCCCAACTGCGAGGCAGCAGCGCTACCCACTGCACCACCGTGCTGCCCATCATAGGTAAGTATTAGCTGTAAAGGCAGACGTGTCTAAGTTTTCCCTGAAAATATGCTATGCGGCCAGTTTAGACAGACCATTTTTTCCTAGTGCCCCATGATGCTTTGAGAGGCCAGTGTGATATCACCAAGCTTTAGCAGCCAATGTTGGGTGGGGGTAGGACTACCCCGATTGGCACCATCTGCCTGATTTGCATCGCACATGCGCACTGTAAAGTGAACTCCACCTCACCTCTGCTTGTGAATAATTTATGGGATTTATATGCATGTGTGATGTCACTACTGTATCGGTACTCCAGCTGGACTTGCTCACCACCAACAATCCACTCAAAACTAGTTCAGTATCCAACCCACTTGATTTTTGGAATTCCTCAAAATTGCCAAATATTTCCATGTGTTCACCATCCTCACAGGTGGCGCAGTGGTAGTGCTGCTGCTTTGCAGTAAGGAGACTGTGGAAGATTGTGGGTTCGCTTCCCGGTTCCTCCCTGTGTGGATAGCGCTTTGAGTACTGAGAAAAGCGCTATATAAATGTAATGAATTATTATTATTAAACTCGAAGCAAAGCGAATTCAGCAGGGTTCACTGATCCTTAATGACAACACTACTACTACTCTGACCATTCACGTCCTTATTTATAGTACATGTTTGTTATTCATTAAGATGCACTGCATTCGGTAAACCCACCCTAGATTACTGCATCATATTTAAATTTTGAACTGATGTGCTTGGCATGATGCTTGAAACATCTCAGACAGAAAATCTCATTACTGTTTTTTTCCCTCTTTCTCTGTTTTACCAACCATATCCCACTTGCCAAGTCTTCTGATATTCTCTTATCCGCAGATATAACTTGTTCATAATAAAGTGCTTTCCCACACTGTGCAAATAAACGTGTGAAGATTAAAATCCTCTGTAAAATATTAGATTGCGGTTTGCGTGTATAAAGCAGTCAGCAGTTCACACCATACAATTTTTTTTTCCAGTTTCTGCTGGCTGATTGCTATTTGGGCTCATCTCAGATAAAATAGCCCATTTTGAAAGGTGGCCTCAACAAATTTGTACCCTACTGACCCCTATGTACATATGAAGTAAAAGCCGCCACGGGTGAATGATGAGACAGGGCAATAGTCAAATGCTTGGGGTGCCAATCAGGCAAAACCCCATGTAATTCCAAGAAAAATCAAGAAAATGATGCACTCGCAGGCATTCTCTGTTGGGGGCAATTCCCTTTAGTTAGTACTCTCTTCTGTCACTCTTTCTTTGTTTCTCTACGTATTCGCTATCGTGGTCAGGTCTGCAATGACATGGCACCTTCCAGGGGCGTCTTCCTTTTACACCAGGTGGACTGGAAGGGGCTGGGCTTCCTTGGCTTTGTTGCCCTCAAGGGGAGGCTTCTTGAGGCCATGACGGAAAAAGGAGGTAAGAATGTTAGCCAGATAGGAGGTGAAAAAGATGACATCCTCCACATGGACAGCAATCAAGTGGAAATTCAAATAGGTATTTAGAAATGCTACAGCTCTTTAAGTGCCTCTATATGTGCTCTTTCAAACCAGAGAGAATAAAGACCATCCTGTTTTCCGAATTAATATATTATTGCTATATGGGTGTAGACTGAATAAGTTTACTTTGGCAGGAGAATGGAAAGAGTGTGGTTTTAAGAAAATGAGATTACTTAAAGGTTAAATGTATAGCACCCATTTCTCCCTCCTCAGCTTCCCCTGAATCATCAAAAAGGAGGCCAACCACTGGATGACTGATGCCGAATTCAAATGTGTCTACAGTGCCTGCAACATGTTTGGATACAGAACTGATGTCATCTTCCCAGCATAAAATTCAAATCAGCTTCTGCTTACATAGTTTGCTATATATGATATCATAGAGCAGTTCGAAGGAGATGTAAAACCAAGGTCCTCGCTCAATTAAAGATTCCTGGGCATCTTTTGAAAACAGTAGGGTTTATACTGATGTCCTGGCTAAATTTCCCACCTGGACAACCTGGCTCCCTAATCATCCCCTGTCTCTAGTTATCCAACTATTCCTTTCGTCCTGTCACCACCTAATAGCCAGTGTGTAGTGAGCGCACAATAATGACTGTCCTTGCATCATCCATCTGTTTGGAATGATTCCCCTCTGTCTATGTAAAATGTTTAAAGTAAATGAAAGTGCTATATAAATGTAATTAATTATTATTAAATTTGTTTTGTTTCTCGACCACTGGGTTGCAAGTTGCTGTTAATACTGGTAGTGGGTTGTGGCACCAATGACTGTGCTGAATCCCACTACCACTCAGTTGCACTACTCAATTTACCGAGCAGGTTCAATCCCTTTTTGTGTTGGCTGACTAACGTGCTGGCTCAGATCTGAAGTGTGCAGAAGATTCATGAATTCTTTTGATTTCAGGTCGTACTGATTATGATGTTATATGAAAATTAAAGTTGCCAACTGTTAGGAACCTGTCATAGTTAGTTATTATAATTGACACTAAGTCTGAGAATTCCACAAAGAAAGACGCGTTATACAGTATTTAGGAAGCCTATACACAGATAATACTAGAAACTGAGAAAGTCCTTGAATAACAATGGCAAGATACTCAAAAGATGCAAACGTACCAAACCCGACAACTTTACACTTTAACCGACTTGAATAAATATTTGCTAAACCACTGCCTTTCTAACCTTGGTGAACTGCATGAGTAAAGCTGTAATTCGAAGGTGCAGTTTCAATTAAAACAGCTGCACCATCAGAGCTGAGCCACATTTCATTTAACGTAAGAAACTCAATTTTCCTATCACTGATAAGATGGTTGATGAAAATGTCTTATTGGCTAATGCACTAACATTTACTTAAGCCATATTTAAGGCCTCAGAAGAGCAGAGCTGAACTGGCGAAGTGTTACGGCTGTTCGAAATGGTAATTAAGTTATTTGTATTAATGCCTCTTTGTGAGGATTTTTTATTTAATCTATAGTCCTTAGCTTTAGTAAAGTGCACATCTAGAGGTGAAGTTGGGTCAAATAAAGGTGTGCTGTGTCGTAATATGTGTCCTGCCTGTCTGTGTTGGGGGTAGGGCAGCTGTACTCGCTCCGGTGGTCCACAACGGTCATAGAGGACACAATTGGCTGACATCCCAGCTAGGATGGATGGTTCCTCACCTAGTTGAGAGGACTTTATAATGGACGGAAACTGCTCACCCCTGAACATATACTTTCCCAAAATGATATATGGCAGCATCCATCTGGTGGATCTCCCATGTGCACACCTGCAAGGCTTCATGAGAGTTCTAGTCCTGATGGTTGACCCTGCTGTTTTTTTTGGGACCCACCAGGGGAGCTGTAGAGAGGTGGGTTCCATATTGTAAGACAATTCCACTTGAGCGCCATATTGCAGTACTCCCGGGTCTAACATAAAAGAAGCCACTCTGTCTCACTCAGAAGATTTAAGTCAGGAGAAAAGGAGGACAATGGTCTCATGGGAGGAAAAACAGAGAATGAAAGAAAAAGAAAGAATTGGGATATTTATTATCAAAGAAGAAGAGTTTGTGAAGGTATTTCTTTATAATGAACATTTACTTGAACCTGGGACATGTGTCGATGTGGTTGTGTCTGGGTCAAGTCATAGTTGTTTACACATGTTAACTGTGGTCCATTTCTGACCACCTCAGAGCATAAAACAAATGATGCAACCATAAGTATATTTACAAGTGTTTTTTTAATGTGATAAGATCACTGAAAAACACATAATGGTGCAAGGTGCACAGGTGTAGCCATGGGGAGGATTGTATGTTTAAATCTTTACTGGTGAAAAAGACCCAACGCAGACTCTACTTCCTTAGGAAACTGAAACAGACCCAACTTCCAGAAACAACTCCTTCTGGTGAACTTCTACCACAACGCCAGCGACAGCATCCGCTCCCACTGCGTGACTGTGTTGTATGCCAGCCGCATGGCTGCAGAGTGGACAGTGTCTGTATTAGCCGACTGAAGAAGAAGGTGAGCAGCATCAGCAGAGATGCAACACACCCTGGGCATTCTCAGTTTGATCCTGTACCCTCTGGTTCGGACTATAGGATGGTCCAATCCCACACAAATGGGATGATAAATAGCTGTGGCCTCCATCACCCCCATGTCCAACTTCTGAGAACTGACTTAAACCCCAAGTTGAACTGTTATTATAGATAGATAGATAGATAGATAGATAGATAGATAGATAGATAGATAGATAGATAGATAGATAGATAGATACTTTATTAATCCCAATATAGACACACCTAATTCAGCCCTAAAAGGTGAAGCTATTTTTTTATTGCTAGTTATTATTTTACAGCTTGTTCTTTTGTGCATTGGTAAATTTGAGTTACACTCTGTTGTATTGCTGCTTTTATCAAAGGCCATACCAAATTTTGTTGTATGCAAATATAATGACAAAAATCTATAAATATATTTTATAGCGTCTCACTTCTTCTTCATACAGCTGCTCCCATTTAGGGGTTGCCACAGCCGATCACCCGTCTCCATCTATCCCTGTCTTTTACATCATTTTCTGGAACACCGACTGCCTTCAAGTTCTCCCTCACCACATCCATGAACCTCCTCTTTGCCTTTCGGTTCCATCCTCCACATTCTTTTCCTGATGCACCCCTCATCTCTCCTCTGCACGTGCCCAAAACATCTCAATCTAGCCCCTCTCACTTGGTCACCAAACTGTGGTACCTCTGTTGTTCCTGTAATATACTTAATCTTAAACCTCGCTACCATCCTTACTCTGAGCGAAAAATCATAGCACCTTCAACTCTGCCACTTCCACAACTGCCACTTCCAGCTCTGCCTCCTGTCTTTTCACCATTGCCACCATCTCCAAAACATGCCGGTCTCACTACTGTTTTATTGACCTTCCCTTTCACTCATGCAGATACTCGTTGATCACAAATCACTCCTGCCACACAGTCCACCACTAATAACACTAATTGAATGTACTTTCTCACTCCCAAAATATTTTCTTAGCTCCAGCCCTGGCCAAGTATAGGGGCCTCACTTGTTCCAGTCATCAGCCACCCTAACATGTCTTTTGGATGTAGAAGGGTCCTTACATGACCATTGGGTGAACATGCCCACGCCACACAGGATGAGTTGAAGTCAAGTTGCTGTGGTAGTGCGTTTTTTTCCCCAAACGCTTTGGGCTGATCTGCTGAAGCCACACCAACAGCTCACTAATAAATATTCTTTTCATTCCTGTGCCTGAGCTCTGTTTTCCCAAGATGCCCTCAAAGTGGTCATGTGCTGACAAATGCACCCCGAAGTCACATCAAAGTGACAAGAAGCAGTCAGGCATGCGCACTTTTATTTGCTTGATATAATTTCTTTTGGGGCCGAGACCAAGAAAAGGTGGAGTTTACGCGTTAAACTGTAATTTTCACCAGATTCTAAGTAGCATGACCGCCTGTATGCACCTGCGATGGAAGTCGTTCACGTGGACGGGACCGAGACCGACCCTGGAAGGGAGAGGGCGAAACAAACGCGGGTCTCGAAGGTAAGTCTGCACAAGTGGACGCGGAGGGGCGACTTTTTAAAAGCAGCCCAGCCACAGTCAACAACCGTGCGAAATTAATTCATCGGAGGAGCTTTCGGCCCTCCCCTCGCACGTTCTTAACGAGCCGCCGAGACTTCTCTTGAGACATGGAGCGCGAGCCGTTGCTGAAAGCGCACAAAGGAGCCAAGAGAGCGCAGGTAAGTGGAGGGAACCGCGCTGGCCCATTGACACTGCCAAAGCGCTGCGGGTTTCGCGTGTTGCTGTGAGCGGATAAGCAGGGCGAGAGCTGGGAGAAGCGGAGCGGTCAGACCCGCAACTTGTAGCGCGTACTTGTGGTACAGTACAACAAGAAAAAAAAAAAAACAAACAAATAAATAAATAAATAGATAGCAGAAAGGAAGGCGGGTACCTCTGGGTAAGCAGCGGGATCTTCCACTCTAAATGGAATCGATTGCAGTTGCGTCCGAAAGGGGCACTAGAGGAAAGTGGGGAGGGAGGGAGGGAGGGGATGGAAACTTTAATAATAAAAAAAGGAGCGCACGTTTTATTTTCCGTTAATTTTTTTTTAGAATTCGAAGTGATCATCCTCATGTCATCTTCAGATGCACTTTTTAAGTGAAAAGCGTAAAACAACAATAGACTAGTAAAACACTTTTAATGGGGGAGAATCGAGACAGATTTTAATTCAAATTTTTAAGAACAAATCGCCTTGTAATATACGAGAACGAGCTTTAGTATTATTACCGTTGTTGTCATTTTTGCATTTAAACACTCGACATGCACGTGTAACCCACAAACAGAGACGGGTGCAAGTAAAGCCTGCAGTCCCAAATACATTGCTCCTGCCACGCATGACTTCATAATTGTTTCAGCTGGAAAACAAATGCATTGATTCATTTGAAAATTAAACTGAATTAAGGTGGGACCACTGCACATTGGTTACCAATACATTTATATAGCACTTTAGATAAATTAAAGATGAGCAACAGGGTAAAATGAGATCAAACACATAACATTGGATACAAAATAGTAATAGCCATATAAAACACTAAATAAAAATAAGTACAGGAAATGGAAATCTTCCGTACAGCGCCAAGCATCTGGATTTGAATCCCTGCCCTGGCACATTCTGTGTTGAGCTTGTTCGAGCTCTCTGTGCCCCGTTGGTTTCCCTCCAACATCCCAGACATTCACAGGCTTTATTGGATGCACTTGAGGGTGACCTGTGATGGACTGGTTCCCCATCGCCGCCCATCATTAGTTTCTGCATGTCATCTCTTCATGCAATGTATGGAAGCTTATTCACACACACCTCCAAAAAAAAAGACTGTTATTTTGCAAAAGTATTTTCTGATTTTGCAATAATTGCTTGTCCTTCCTGCGTTTGTGTGGGTTTTCTCCAGGTGCTCTGGTTTTCTCCCACAGTCCAAAGACGTGCAGGTTAGATGATTTGGTGATCCTAAATTGACCCTTGTGTGTGTGTTTGCCCTGCTTTGCACCTTATGCGAGCTGGGATAGGCTCCAGCAGACCCGTGTGACCCTGTTCAGAACTAAGCGGGTTAGAAAATGACTGACTGATACTGCATTTTGCAGAAGTATTGCATTATTGTGCAATAGGTATTGTGTGATTTTGCAATAATTATTGAATTGTTTCACAAAAGTATATTATTTCACAAAGATATTGCCTGCACGCATGCACTGCGGTTTTCCAGTGATAGCTAGTGAGGGAGACGTTAATCACACACGTAACACGTAATCAAGTGATACCATCTAAAAGAATTATAGGCATACATTTAGTTTTTTTTATTTTATTGGAAAAAAATAACATAGCATGCAATCAAGTCGAACTTGTACAGCAAATGACTTCATAGTCAAACTAAAAAAAGGAAAGAAAAAAATAAACATTTAGTTTTACTCAGGTTAAAGTTTGGTAGAGATATTTTAACACCAGCATAGTGATAACTAGCTGAAATACCCGGGAGGAAAATAAGTGTTTTTTTTTGTTTGAGAAAATCATAATTAAAAAAAACACAACTTTAAAAATAAAAATAAATTAACAAAGAATAAAGACTCACTAATGTGCTTGTCTTGCGGTCTTGTATGCATGTTATTATCCAGTTGACGGTCGGAACCGGCCAACTCTATTTAATTTGAAAAGCAACAGGGGCGTGGTGGTGCTCAAACATCAAGAACTTTAAAAATAAAAATAAATTAACAAACAATAAAGACTTTATAATGCCCGGAGCGCGGTGCTGCTTAAACATAAAGAATGCTGGCAGTCGCCTGCTTTATACGGTACTAACTGTGTAAGCCTTGAATGTATTGAAATCGTCAGACGTACTCTGGGCATCTCTCTGCTATGAGGATTCGTGTTGCCGACATGCTCACATCGTTTGTGCGTTAGCAGCTAAGTGACTGTCTTTCTTAGGAGGTTTCCTTTTGCCAGTGTGCTGGCCTCGCTTGCGTATCCTCGGATCTGAAGCCCTCGCCCCGACTCAACGTCTCACTTCCGGGCTGGACACACACACACACACACTTGCACACGTAGAACTCTGTTTAGTTTCAAAAGCTACAGGGGCGCCACGGTGGCGCTCAAACATAAAGAATGCTGGCAGTCACCTCCAGTTCGCCCTCTGGTGCTCGTTCCGAGTGTCAACTGAATGATAACATTCATACAAGACCGTAAGATCACCCCCCACCCTACCCAGAAGGGGGTGAGTTAGGGTTGATTTCACCCTACAGTATTTTTAGTCGACCATTGAGAAACGTGTACCATGTTTCATGAAAATCGCTCCAGCTGCTGGAACATACGTACATACACACATTGACTTTTATATACAGTATACAGTATATATAGATGTAGAGCTGCCATTCATGCCTCACGGCGCTAGGGTCTGCATAAGGGTGGCATGTTCTCCTGTCCAGTGCACAGCAAAGCATATAACTAGAGCCATTCCTAAACGGGATGCCGGTCCTGTCAAGCTCCGATCTTAGAGGGCTGCAGTGGCTTCGGCTTTTCGTTACTACCACTTTTCTAATCAGTACCCAGTTACTAATGCTCTTGCATATCACAAAAAAATTAATTTTACTTGACTTGCTTTTTAACATTCAGAAGTGTTCATTAATTATTATTGAGCTACTTTTCGTATGAAAATGTGCTATATAAATAAATGTTGTTGTTGTCATTAGCTTTGACGACTTCTATTTTAGAGTACTAGCTTATATTCTCTAAATGCTTGAAGATTTTCTTTTTCATAGTTAGTTTGGTGGGTAGCCTGAGAATATTCTGCCAGCAGGGGTGGATGGGATGCCAGTTTGTCACAAGACACAATCCCTCACATAGCCAAGCCTATTCATGACTGGGCATTCAGAGTCACCAGTGAACCTAAACTAGCATGACATGTATGTCCTTGATGTGGAAGAAACTGTCAATTCCCCAAATTACTGTCTGCTTCACTGCTCTCAAAAGAGGATTGGCTTGCAAGCAGTAAGAACTTTATTAGATTACATAAACTTTATTAAGTGGAATTTAGATGCATACTGCAGTGGAAACATAAAAAAACAGACTCATAGGACACAGTATACAATCAATCGATAGACAGACAAATGAATGAATGTATACTGTATCACAAAAAAATTGCAAGATGAGCTTAAAGAATCTAAGTTTTATAGTTAGGGATGTCAGGAGTAAGCACTAAATTGCCTGATAGCAGCAGGCTGAAAAGACCCTCAGAGGTACTTCTTAGCACATCATGGAGGAAAAAGTCCATGACTAAAAGTGCTCCATTAGAGCTCGTGATGTTTCAAGATGGCATCCAGTTTTGCTTCCAGTATTTGCCCTGTGATGGAGCAAACTTTCCTAATAAGATTTTTTCTGACATTGTGTGTCTTTTGAGCTCAAGCTGCATCACCAGGAGACCCCAGCACAGAACACCACACTGGCTACTACGGACTGGTAGAACATTTTTAGAAGCTTACTGCACATGTCAAAAGACCTAGTCTGCAAGTACAGTCTGTACTGGTCCTTTTTGTACACCACCATCGTGTTGTCAGACCAGTCCAATTTGTTGTTTATATGAAACCCAAGGCACTTGTAGCTCTGTACCACTTCCATGTCCTCCCCCTGAATGGTGACTGGTTTCAGAGGCTCTTTGGTCCACCACCAGCTCGTTTGTCTTGATGATGTTGAGTTGCAGGTAGTTCTCCCTACACCACAAGACAAAGTCCTCCACAAGCCTCCTGTACTGCGACACATCCCCTTTTTTAATGCAGCTTATGATGGGCGAGTCATTTGAGAATTTTTGTAAGTGTAACCCTTTGATCTGAATCTCTTCGCTAATAAGTCCTAACATTTATATTTTTTCACTGCATTGTTTTTTTTTGCCCTCAACTTAAGGCTCCAAATGGCTCTTTCTAGCCACAATGTCAGCTATCATATAGTTTGTATTTGTACTTCAAAACCCAATTGAACATATCTTTAAATATACGGCAGTAGGGCCCTTTCCAAACAGCCAACGGCACAGTCTGCATTGATGTCTTCAGGAGAGAGATACTGCCACCGACAGTAGTGAAGAAGAGCACTTGTGATTTAACTTTAGTACTAGGGTGCTGTACCGTGTTAGCCATTATGAATGTAGAGAAAAGCCAAGCAAAATGACACCTTTTATTGGCTAACTAGAAAGATTACAATATGCAAGCTTTCGAGGCAACTCGGGCCCCTTCTTCAGGCAAGATGTAACTTTTAAATGCTGTTCTTGTCTATAAGCCAGTCATTATAAGACCTGCCTGTCTGTGGTGCAGCCGGCGGGCTTGCTTTTATTGATTCCTTCAATGTAGAGTCTCCTGCATGTAACAGTACAGAAATACATTTGTGATATTATCTCTAAAAATGATTTCTGAAAAGCATAATTCATTATTCATGGTTTGTAGATTGTACTAAAAGCTGCAACACAAGGCTTATTATGCACAGATTCTCCCAGCCACACAGGCCAGCTTTCTTTGCAGAGGCTGGAGACGTCTGTCTGTCTGTCCGTCTGTCGGGTGGTTTGCACTTTGTGACTATCAGTGACACTTCATTACCACTGGAGATGTGTTGTACTTGATCTCTTACAGGTATGCTTATGGGCTGCTTCTGCATAAACATATGGATTTTTATACAGTAACTGTTCAGCAGTACAGCTTTGTAATATGCTGTCAGAAGAGAAATGCAGCACGGTTACCACGCTGCATGTATTTTCAAAAAGAG
This sequence comes from Erpetoichthys calabaricus, assembly GCF_900747795.2. Lineage (NCBI taxonomy): Eukaryota > Metazoa > Chordata > Cladistia > Polypteriformes > Polypteridae > Erpetoichthys > Erpetoichthys calabaricus. Next base: position 45,781,748 of record NC_041411.2, on the reverse strand, counting down.
AAAGTAAATCCGATTTTATTTGTCACATATGAATTATACATACAGTACAATATGCAGTGAGATGCTTAGTGGCTTAGCTGCTATGAGTGCCTTGAGATGAATGTAAAGCAACAATAGCAATGCATAACTTTATAAATTCAAAAGTCATTAGTATATTTATTTAGTTATTATTGTTAATGACATATTTATAGACTTAATGTTCGAGAGTTAATAATGGGTCATCATGTATTTCTAGACACTGTCCTCATTCATCTTGTGGATGGACTGTGGACAGATGCTCCCCCACATAGTTCATGAACTGGCCATATCATTTACCCGACCACAGCACAGAAATGAGGCCATTGTTGGGATTGCTTGTGACGCAGATAATTTTCCTTGCCCTGGTTCAACAGCACTTGACATAGATGTCCTGGAGGTTAGCGAGTGCCCACCCTGTGATGTGTTCAGCTGACCACAGCACCCGCTGCAGACTTGCAGTCCTGCTGTGTGTCTTCCCCAAACTAGGTGATGGTACTTCCTGTCAGAAATCTTTTGAATATTTGGGAGGGCAGTCTGACATCCTTGAGGCCTCTGAGGTGGTACAGATGTTGCTGTGCTTTCTTCACCAAGGTGTCTGTGCTTCAAACAGGTCAGGTCCCCTGTGATGTAGGCACCGAGGTATTTGAAACTGTCCACCCTCTCTACCCGAGAGCTGTTAATACTCAGGGGGTAGTAGTTCCTCTGCTGCTTCCACCCAAAGTCCACAATTGGCTCCTTTGTCTTACTGACATTCAGTAGCAGAGTGCTGGCCTGACACCAGTGTGACTGACTCACTGTTTCAGTTAGGTAAACTCAGGCCTAGCACAGTATTGCTAATTTATGCAACAACCAGGTACTGTATATGTTGTGTTTCAGCTGTTTTTGTTTCTGTTTATTTTTTATTCTTTTGTTAATGGTAATATTGTTAGTCATTTAGTTTCTATGTGTCAATGCTTGTTCTGTTATGTGCTTTGTGTCTTGTGGGTGGTTCCCCATGAGGAAGGGCCACCTGCCTATTACTACAAGGGACTGCACTAAGCCCTGTAAAGGCTGTGAAAATCCCACAGTCCCTTGCGGTTCATTGATTACTCTAGCATTGGGGAGTTTCGTTGGATTTCTATTTACTTTGTGCTTCTCTGCATTTCTGGATTTTTTGGGCCACTTTTGCTCTATCTTCTTTCAACCTTTTTTGTATTGTGTATTTGTTAACCGAGTGCCTATTCGATCATCTCCTCTTGTGTTCTTCAGAGCTTAACTTTTGTGACAATTAATCTTTATATCTATGAAGATTCCTTGTTGGTCCTTTTTTGTGACTTGCTGGGATTTGACATCCTCCCCTTAAGGGAATTTTGAAATACTTTGAGAGTCTTGTGCTTATAGGAAGGTCAAGTTCATCCCAGTGTAGTGATGGGGAGTGGGGTTTACCAATAGTATACTGATATATGGCTCACAGTAAGAAAATATTAATATACAGTATATAATACAAAGTAAACTCACTCACTTATCAACAAAACACTATTTCTTGTTTAGTTAAAAAGCTGCAGTTTAGCAGAATTGTATGTCTAGGGCAGTAGGTATCCACTAAGAAAGGACACTTTGATATATCAATATTTAGGGGTAATCCCCCTCCCCTCAACAATAGTAAAACTAAATACCCCAACATTTCATAAATGCCTTGATGGGTTTGATTGAAATTTGGTGACTTTATAGAAAATGGAAAATTAGACAACATTTTTTTTTCTGCCAACAAGGAGCAGTCCTTTTAAGGATAGAGAGCTACCTAAAAGAGCCATGTAAAGAGCAAGAGAATCCAATCTGGCACTTGGCACTGGTGCTACATTGGCGTCAGGAGGATGATGCAGGCTAGACCTACCTTCTGACCTAGCAAAGCCCTGTAATGGACATATTTTCCTTCTTAGTGGAGTTGCTGGAGAGTGTTGATCTGGGATCTTTAGTGCCATTTGTTGCATTAGTACAATGGGGTCTGGGGCTGGGATGAGGGTTTGCCCATGGAGCTGGAAAAAAAGTGTGGAAGATCGAGTTGCCATTGACCCCAGGTAAGCCAAGTGAAGCAGGGCTGGCGGTAAAAAGGTGTACGCAAAGGATGAGGCAATTTGCAAGGGTATTGTGCGGTAGCCATGGGGCGAGAGTCTCAGAACAGTGTTTACAGCAGCGTTTCTAAACCTTTAAGTATTTGCGACCCGAGTTTTCATAACAGTTTTATGCGCTCCCCCCAACATTTTTTTGCAAACCCTGATAAAATTTATTCCTGTATTTTTTGCTGCCGATACACCGCTACAAGTTTAAAATTTCCCTACGAATAGCGAAATTACGCCACATCTGGCAACATTCGCGCCCGCTTTTTTGTTACTCCACAGATTGAGAACGGCTGGTTTACAGCATCAGTTTAGTGAAAGAAAACCGCCGAGAGATCAGTACAAAGACGTTGGTCTACTCACTTGCAATCGGATCACTGGGCAGACGCATAGTGTCTAACGTAGATGCTGCACCGTCTCACGGCTTTTTTAATATTAAAACTATAATATGTGCTTACACTAACAAACATAACATTAAATTTGGTGTATACTGATTTGAGAGATCCGTTTCTGTGAAGGTGTGCAAACGCAGTGGCTTTAGAGAATGAAGATTAGCAATAGCAGCATAAATTGATTTTCTTTTAGAGAATTGCTATACTTTTGAAAAGGTCAGTATAATAAAACAGTTTAAAAGCTGCCCTGATAATAAAGCGCCTGCAGAAATGTGTCTACTAAAAGACACCAATGACACTCGCCCACACAGAGTTTCACATGATCTTGCACATGTGGGTCACAAGCAGAGAGAAAAAGAAATGTGCATGTAGGGCTGTGACGTGCTGTTTTGATATGGACACTTGGCCTTCATAAAAAAAAGGAGAGAGCTGCAGCTGTTTTTGTGTTCGGTTACATTTAAACTGTATGGCTTATTGTCCTTATTGATTTTTCTAACAATGATATAAAAAAATGGCCAGACAGTAAAATGATCCAGCAGCAACTATTAACTAAACCCAAATTAAAAAGCCATTAAAACGCTTATGTCTGATAAATATTCCTTTGCCTCATTTCCAGATGTTCAGCTTAAAGAATGCAGTTTGATGAAGCACTGTGGCCAAACCTCTATTTATTATACCATGCCTTTGTAACTGGTCATTTGAAGTTTATTCTTCTTCTCAAAGCACTAGAAGTTACGGAATTTAATTCATTTATATATACTTGAAATGTTGAAAACTTTACAGTGGTCATGGAGCACTTTATGACTTAATATGTGGAGTGCCTCTCTCACTCAATCACGTTTAGCATCCTTGTGTAGCCTTGTCAGAAAATATGCACTACTGTGCTCGTTCACAGGTATGTAAATAATTCCAAGTGTCTCCATTTTAAATATTTTAGGAAAAAAACTGAAAGCAAAACAGTTTTTACAGTAGTAAAGAAATCTTATACAAGATGTTTTTGTTCAAGGCTTGTACTGTATATCATGTTATGTTTCTTTGAGTCTTTCTATTTAATGTACAGACTTATGTTCATGAGTCAAACATGCAGACGTGACACCTGAATGGTCAGAAAGCTGTATGACATTGTTATCCCAATGAAAACAAGGTGCATTAAACAGTTCGGTTTCTAGCTAAACAAAAGACAGACTAAAATTCTATTACCTGAGCACTAAGGAATTTCCATTACAAGTTAGTTTTAGGAGTTAAACAGAATCATCCATTGTCTGTGTAGATATGAGAAGCTCACACTTGGTGATCCTAAATTGGTCCTAGTGTGTTCTTGGTTGGAGTGTGTGTGTGTGTGTGTGCGTGCGCCCCCTGCGATGGAGTGGCGCCCTGTCCAGGGTTTGTTCCCTGTCTCGCACCCTATGCTAGCTGGGATAGACCCCCGCGACACTATTCAGAGAAAAGTGGGTTTAGAAAATGACTGACATTCTAAACAAATGAAAAAAATTCCCACATGCAGTATAACATTAACAGTAAATATTCTACAATTGGCTCTTACAATATTGTTACAAATCTGTTTAAAATACAAAATATTTAGTCAATATAATATTTTTAAATATGTACGTGAAGAAAACAACAATCCGTATTCATTGACCTCCAAATAATTTCTTTAGTTTTCATCACTTTGTTTGGTAGCCATTTGTTTGGAGAGTTTTTCTGGTGCATCCCTATGAATCATCTAACACTTGTCCACCATCATAGTGACATCCCAATGTCCTCTGGTACCTTCTTTCCCCTAATGGAATCTTTCAACATGCTCTTCACTCACCGCTCCAAGATTTTCAAGGAGAATTCCAAATGTGAATCTAGAAAGTGAACTTTGAGACTCATGTGTGTGTATATATATATATATATATATATATATATATATATATATATATATATATATATATCACGAGGGGGGACCCAAAAATAACCGGAAAGAAATAAATAACCTAACAACAACAAAATTCCGTATGTATATATGTATTGTGGAACGAGACACAGACAGGTAGACACGTTTTTAAACACCACCACACGTTTATTTTACAAGTTCTATTTACAGTAAAGTGCCACACAACCCATAGACTCCCCCAAAGTCCAGGCCTCTCTCACTCTGCCTCACTCTCTTCAGGCCGCCTCCACTCCTCTCCTTCAAGCTCTGTCCTTCTCCTCACCCGACTCCAGCCCTGAATGAAGGGAGGCGGCTCCTTTTATATGCACCCGGATGTGCTCCAGGTGCTTCCCGGCAATCTTCCACCGGCACTCCCCAGTGTGGCGGAAGTGCTGGCTGCGTACCCAGAAGCACTCCGGGTGTCCCCGATCCTGTTCCCCCCAGCACTTCCGGGTGTGACGGAAGCGCTGAGGTCCAGGGCTCCAAAGGCATCGGGGTGCCTCCTGGCGGTGACCACGGGCCCCTACAGGCTGTGGTCCCCAAAGCAACCAGGTCGGTTGCCACCTCGTGGTCTGGAGGAGGCGCAAGCCCCCCTCTGGTCCTCTTGGGCGTTGTGATTCTTTTTGAAGTTTGTCCTATGTATACCGCTGGGCAAGAACTGCATGGCATTCGCCGCCCCCACCCCCTCAATCCTCTCCACTACGTAATTTTTTGCTATATATTGCCTTTGATTCTTGTTAGTCTAAGCATTACCCTCTGATGAAGGCTCTTAGTAGAGGCTGAAAGCCCAGGAATAAAAACTACTTTATGATACGTGATTCATTTTTCTCCCTTTGTGGATCTCCAGCTGTAAATATGCAAACCGTATCACAGACCTTCTCTTCCATATATGTGTATGTATATATATGTGATAGTATTATATCACTAGCCGACGCCCGCCGTAGCATACAGTGGTGTAAGAATAGGAACAGAAAACGGTGAGAAAGGAATTCAGAAATCAAGAAGAAATAAATACTTCTTGAAAGACGCAGTGTGCATGTAGAATTTCCGGCCAAGCAGGATTACATGTGAAAGTGATGAATAAATCAGGCTTTCCGAATTTACATACTATGGCTATGGCATCCTGATAGTTTTGTTGCATGTATCTTGGACTTCCTGGAAATGTGGACGGTAATATGATCATTTTGCCTACACGTACGTTATTTTCAGCGTTTGCTTGTAGTGCGTCTGATAGTTCCACGTGCAGATCTTGTTGATGTAATCTGAGATAGTTGAGACACGCGCCCTCTGTTTTAACATACGCATCTACGACGTACTGTTGGAATAGTTTACTGCTGGAGTGCAAAATACTAAATGTATTCCTCATTGCTAATCTGTACGCATAAAATTGGCATTGAGTAAGCCTTATTCGCTTGGTGGTTCTTTTATTGGAAACATGTTGTAAATCTTTGTGCCAGCCAATGTCTCCGTAAGGGAATAAAAGTGGGTAAACCATAGGATCGCAATTCATATTGAGCGTGGAAATCTGTTTACAGGAGTTGCCTCTGGGATAGATGCAAATGTCCCTTTCGGCAGGCGTTTCGCCATCTTCTCCGACAAAAATTGCTGCAATATCGGTGTCACATGTTGGGGTATTGTATCGTCGTAAATCTTGCCTAGGGTTTTTCTTGAAAACCATTCATACAGATGCTGTTGGATTGGACTGAATGATTTCATGCATGTGTTTGTATGATTTAGCGAAGGAGTTGATGGTTCTGAGCATGGAATCTAGCTGGAGAAGTAAATTTTCATTCCATACAGAGTTTGCTTTATTTTGTAAGCGTACTTCAGTAGGTTGCGCTGTGTCAAAAACATACAACTGTCCATATCCTGGAGAGATAGAAGTGTTAGCGTATAGTGGAGAGATTTGGTGATAAATATGCCCGTGTATTTTAAAACAGTATGGTCCGTGGCCAGGAGGTTTAGTTATCTGTGCACCCATGGAAGCAAACGCTAGAGAAGAGTTGTATTCTCGAATGTGTTCACGATAATTTTTAGCTTCTGATGTTTGCTGTGTAAGAAGCTGTTGTAAAGACACAGGTGGCTCCCGCAAAGGTGGTAAAGCTACTTTACCGTTGTGGCAGCACCTCGAGTACTTGTTGGATGTATTACACTCAGCAGGCCAGTATAGTGCATGACATGGAAGGAATGGGAATCGAGAAATGCCGTGCCAGCTGCGTGTGGGCGGGACCGGTTTTGAAGTGGAAGCAGGACAGACCAGAAGAGAAATATATATAAGAAAGATATATATACTGTATATACACACACTAGGGGGCTTCGTACCATAATTCAGGATAGGTTTCTCTGTTTGGAATTTCAGCACAGACAAAACGATCTACATCATCAGCAGTTAATAATTTGTTTTTGCAAAGTAACCAATAAATGCATGTGAGATAAATCCCGTTTTTGAAATACTTGAGTTAAACCTCAAAGCCTTACAATATTTGCATACTTCTGACATATCACCTATGTCCATATATTCGATCTCTATTCCTTGCTTTGTCCTGCTTTTTTTTTTTCCAATGACACCTGGTCCGTGGTGATTATTTTCACTTTTTTCGAGTAATAATTTCTGTTTATTTGCGCTACTGCGATCTTTACTTTCTTTTTTTTGATACTTTGTAATTTTCCTGCTTTCATATTCTTTAACTTTCTCTGCATTTGTATCGTGCCATTTTTTTGAGCCTTTCAAATTCCACTGCTTTCATAATCTCTAACCTGCTCTGCATGTGTAAAGCGCCAACGTTTTTTAACGTCTTTATGAAGTTCTACTTTGTCTTTTACTCTTTTGTCTTTTAATTCTGAGCCCGATTGGACGTGCCTTTTTTCAATTCCACTTGTTCCGGGCTGATTATTACTTTCCTTATTTTCTGAACTTGCACCTAGATTATTCTTTTTTGTATTTTTTTCTCTCCAACACTTTTGAGTCTCTTTTCTCCTCGCTGCTCTTTCTTCTTCGCTTAATCGTCGACGTTTTATCTATAACGTATTGTCCTTATACGCTTTATATGCGCAGAGCGCCCTGGATCTGTGTGTGCTCAAAGTCTTGACACAACTGAGTGTTTTGCTGCCCGTGGTCTTATTTGATATAGGTTGTAAGCAGGGCGTGTCTTGCAAAAATCTCATGTTCTACGTCCCCGCAAGACGGTCCTGGGTCAATCTCTTGGCACAAAGTCTCATGTCTCGCGGGTCTTTTAAGTGTCTAAAAGTGAAGATCACGTCTCATCTCCCTAGTCTTTCTCCATCCATTCTCCAACCCACTGAATCCGAACACAGGGTCACGAGGGTCTGCTGGAGCCAATCCCAGCCAACACAGGGCGCAAGGCAGGAACCAATCCCGGGCAGGGCTTGGTTTTTTTTTTTTATAATAGAGCTATACACACACGCACACACACACACACTATACATTTGCATGGTCAAAGCATGTGCTTTTTTTTTTTTTTGCTAAAATATCATTAAGTTTCTTTCTGAAAAGCCACAATTGACTATAAACAGAAAAAAATGCTTGGTGTGTTTGAATTGAAGATCTGCCTCTTCCACTTAGTTATTTGTGGGTAAACCTGACTTTTGTCTAGTTTTTCCTGAGAAAAGAATTTTGATTTAGGGTTTTGATCTTCCAGTACCTAACTTTGCATGATTATTTTGTATTTTGTTTAATTTGCTGGCCCTTTTCTATTTGAATTGGCTTGCTCTCATTTACGACGGAACATTGATGTGTCGTCACATCTGCAATGGAAAGAGACAGAGCAGTGTTCCGTGCAATTATCATTAATGTGGACAGTGGTGTCCACTTCATCAATCTTGTAGTATAAAATCGATTGCACATTGCATAATGTGAAACGTGCTAGTTTTTAAAGATGTAGGCAGTGCCCTCACCTCCTGCTCTTTTTCTTCATCACATCTGCAATTAGATTGCCTAAAACTGAAGTTGAACTCATTATATTTTTCTTTGCAGCTATCACATTAGCTATTTTCTGTTTTGTTATTGACATTTTAAAAAAAATTCTTTTAAATATATAGCATTACAGTGACTAATAGTCACTGCTGTCATCTATCAGTTCAGGAAAGCAGGTGGTATTTTAGGTATGATCATCTTTTTTGTGAATGATTTTCCATGAATGCAGGGCACCTTAATGTTCTTTTGTATATACTTGCAGTTTCCCAGCAGGACACTTTTCTTGGCGGCCTGCGCTGCTGGTATTGGAGGGACCTTTCAGTATGGATATAATATTTCTGTCATCAATGCTCCAACCAAGGTAAGTGCATATTTAATTGTCGATTTGGAAAAAAACTTTCATACGTTAACGTTCTTCACAGTTCAGAGTTGCATCCACTTTCCGAGTGTTGCCACAAACTGAAATATAAAATCAGATTTGCTGTAGTGAAGCATGTTAGCGATCCATGGCGTTGGGAATTTTTAAGTAAAAACTATGCAGCTTCGGCAACATGGCTGTGTTTGGTCATGTGGCCCAGGGTTGATTAATAGGGAAATTAGGGCTGATCACACTTCCACACGAGTGTTTCATTAGTTCCAGTTTCCTCATTAACTCTCTGCAGGTCGTATTTAGGACTCCTCATCCATGGAACCATTAAAGGAGCCTTTTTAGGTGCGAGGGGAAAGATTGAAAAGGAAACTAAAGGCAGAATCCAGAGTATGAACCAGCACGCTAGTGAGGTGGCAAGTGGTCAGTGGCACCATAAGGGAGTGATGGGAACTGTGCTCCAGTGGTGGATTGTTCCCCATTAAACTCAATGGAGGAGCGGGGAGTGATCAAGTGGCCTCTTAGGGTTCAGGTAAATGCTGAGGAGGGTGGGTTTAAGATGAAGGTCTGGCTCCGAGAGTCCTAGTGTATGCTGAAGAATGGCAGTTGGGGCAAGAGCCAGAGAACCCGGAGAAAGGGACTGAAGCTGCAAAGGGTTCAGCTGCTAGACAAAGGGAGGAAGACACACTGGGCTGGCAAGAAATGAAAGTAAAACTAATGTCTGCGTGGTTGTAGTCTGGGATTGATTGATTGATTGGTTGGTCCTGTTGGTGGCTGGCTTTCTCTTCAAGTTTTGTTCTACCTTGTATAACAAAGCTTAATACGTTAGAGTAAGACAACAACACAACCCTCATCTGTCAGTGTGTTTGTAAACACGTTGAAACTGCTGTAATTCCTGGGAAAAGGGGAACGGCCAAGCTCGCATATATAGTGTGTAAAAATCGATCAGGAAATAACAGAGTTATAGTTGAAAATAGTTAAGGTGGCGCCATTGCTGCAGCTTGCACTTCATCAGGCAAAAGCTTTGAACAGCAACTTGAAATTGCAATGCGTCAGTCTGTTGCATCCGCATTATCTGTGCCAAGAAACTTGCCATCACAGAATGATGATAAGAAACTGGATGCATCAGTAAAAGCTGAAATGGCGGTGGTTCAGAGTAACGCGGGCGTTGTTTAGAACAAGTGTATCAGTATCCGATGATTGTGCCGCCTACTTCAGTGGAGGCAGAGCGTGCTTTCTCAGCAGCTGGCGTACTTCTGCACGAATGTGCGCTCTTGCCTGGACGACCGCATGCTGGACACGTTGTGCTTTCAACGCTCTTATTACCGCAACTAAAGATACATGTACTTATATGACAGCATGAACTGCTTATAGGTAAGGTTAGTCTTTTATTTGTGTCAACATATTGCAGTAGTTTTATTAAAAATAAGTGTCGGTCGTTCTAAAACCGTTGACATGTGAGATGCCCGTGCACTGTGTCATCCCCAGGAGCCCGGGATTCCTGGGAATGACATGCGGGATTCCCGAATTCCTGGGAATGGATTCCCTAGCCACCACTCCACCCCATAATTATGTATATGTGTACCATTTACACATTTGTATATGCATTTACAAATAACATTGATGTTTGTTATCCAGGGAGGAAACCTAATTAAAAATTTTCCAGATGGCTAAGAATTCAAAACTTTGAACTTGTTGAAAATTTCATGTTCACTTTATAGCCCATACAGCATTTCATTAATGAGACCTGGGTGCAGAGACATGGTGCGCCCATCAGTGAACACCATCTTACCCTCCTGTGGTCTGTGATCGTCTCCGTCTTCACCCTTGGTGGATTCCTCGGTGCCTCACTTGGTGGCACATTATCCATTCGGTTTGGACGGTAGGTGAAATAAACTCTATGGATAATGCATGATCCCTAATGAGGGGGCTTGTCCATGCAGGTCAATTGAAACACAGAAATTGTTGGTTAAACGTATTATAGTGTACTGCCATGCAGCAGTGTTTCATAAAAAGCACAGGTTTTAACAAAGTGTATAGAATAATTAAAAAATGGTCACCACCGTTTTAAGTGGAGAGTGGGTGATAAATTGTGCTAGAAAGTGTCTGCCCGGCTGTAGAATTGTCAGGTTTTTGATTGATTAGGATTGACTGGCCGCTATGTCACACACACTGCCATTTTAAAAACAAATGTTTCTCATCTGTCTTTTTTGATCATTTTCAGAAAAGGCACACTTCTACTGAACAATGCGTTTTCATTGCTTGCCACCGTCTTTATGGGCCTCAGCTATCCAACAAGAACATTTGAACTTTTGATTGCTGGAAGATTTCTTGTTGGGCTGAATGCAGGTAAGGTAGCCAATTTGTTTCTTTGAAGTGGTGTAAGAATGAGGTGTTGCCTTTTCACTAAGCCAGCACTAACATTTTCTGCACATTCCCTACATGCATCTGTTCATGATGGCTGTTTCTGTCTTATATAAAGATCAAATGTGTTTGCATTTTTATAAAAATATTTGAAATGAGTTTCAGTGTTGTATGACGATTTAGTATAATAAGTTTTCTGTGTTTCGTGTGTATGCCTACAACTCCATCACATCACCTCAAACAGGAATGTGTACTGACATAACCAATGCAGATTTACTAACCTGCACCACTCAAAAGTTTTAAATGTACGTGCATTTATTTATCAATCCATTTTGTTGGGAACAGATTGGTCTTCCAGCTGAAACAGACAGCTCTTGGGTTAGGCTAAATAATATTCTTGTTGAGCTACCATCTTTAGACCCTGAATTGCTAATTTTCATGTTAAAAGGAATTGGTATCTGCGTGCAGCCTCTATATTTGGGAGAAATCTCACCCAAAGCATATCGAGGAGTGATGGCCATGGGAACCTCCATATTCATAACTGGTGGAATTTTCACAGGACAAGTCATCGGCCTACGGTAAGTAGACTTCATGTGGCTAACAGAAGAAGGCTGTTCAGTTTTAACAGGGAACTTTGTGTGTAACTGATTTTTACAATCTAAGTGCATTGCAAAGTGAAGACCATCCACTGACCAAAAATTCGGATATTCTCTTTGTGGGATGCACTTAAGCTATATTCATAGATGATTTATTGCCTCAAAAGACCAAAATTAGACAATTCGGGACACATAATTCTTAATGGAGGAATGCATCACACTCATTCAGCCCACTTTCTACAACAATTCTTAGCACTTCTCACCAATTCAGCCAGGTGAGGCTTTGCCTGCTGCCAGAATCCTCCATTCACTGATGGATTTGATGAGGACCTTGGAATTAGGAAGCTTCCGTGTGGTGTCTGCATCTGTTGTTGCACATCTTGCAAAAAGTTTGGTTTTTACTAAAATCAGGGAACATTATTTGATAAATACCCAGATAGGCTGAATTTGAATATGCTAGATATAACTTCAGACTTGCTAATGGCCTGTCATACTATATTAAATTCATCTAACAGCAGGAATTACTGGTAACACTTTTGTAATCCACTTCATAAGTAAATTTTTACAGTGGATGAATAGTTATAAGTTGAGATTAACCAGTGCAAAAATACCTACAATTGACTAATAAATGATTATAAAAATGTAAATATGCCTTATGTAAATGTTTGTTAATGGCTTACTAATGAAAGTTTTGATAAAGTGTTACCAATAAACTGCATCCTTTAATGGCATTTATAACTATTTGAATGTACATTAACAATCAAGTCTTGACATATCCAATAATTTTCATATTTTTGATAGAAATTGACACCTTATTATCAAGATACCATTAAATTGATAGAAACACTAGTAATTCCTTGGCTATATTTTTCAATTACTGCTTGTAATGACTGATTTTTTTTTTTAAATTTATTATTCACACATGGTGTGGCACTAGAGACCAGAACTTGCATGTTCTCTCCGTGTCTGCATGGATTTACTCCTGGTGCTCCAGTTTCTTCCCACTGTCCAAAGACACGCAGGTCAGGTGGATTGGTGATGCTTAATTGGCCCAAGTGTGTGTTTGGAATGCGGGTGTGTACGTGAGTGTGTTTGCCCTACAATGGACTGACACCCTATCCAGGGTTTGCACCCTATGCTGGCTGGGATAGGCTCCGCTCACCCCCCATTACCCTGGTCTGGATTGAATGGGTTATAAAATGACATGACACATTCACATATGACTGCAGTGCCCTGATGGGTAACTTCATTAGCATATCCTTAATTAGTCATTTTAAATGCTAATTGGTTATTAGAGAAACCTTTATAACTGAATTAGCACCACCAAAACCTGCTATTCTGTTCAGATTGGTTGCAAGGTACTAGCATTCCTAAAGTGCACGCCCGGGTTCAAAAATAATCAAAATGAAACGGACTCTTCAAGAAACATACTCTGCATAACAGAGTAAGACCAACAGAGTGTGTATTGTGAGAAACAAACGCCTTACAGTCCTCAACTGGCTTCCTCATTAAACAAACACCAAATACCAGTGTCATCTGCAACAGAGAAAGAGTATTTGTATCATAATTTTGGGAGTATTTGACAACACTGCTGCCAATTGTTTTGCTTTCTATTTCCTTGTATCCCCCAAATCAAATAAATATACAATGGATAGGATTTTGGGGGTTATTTAATATTTGGATTTTGTTCACAGGCTTCATTAGCTTACTTCTGTTTGTTCAATTTATTTTAGTATAGATGCCCTCTGATTCACGATAATGATAATACTTTTTATATTATCAACTTTGCCATGGTCAAAGCACTTGCTACAGTGCGATATGACAAGTTTTCCAATATTATACCATAATATTTTGTCAGTATACAGTATGCTGTAAATAACTTTACATTAAAGAATAAGTTTGATTTTTCAAGTCAAACTTATTTCCTCACAAAATGTTACATATGCATTTGCCACACAAAATTGTGATCTAAAGTTAAGCATTTTCTATACATTAAAAAAAAAAAATTATATCTTGCCTGCACTGGAGCTTTATAACGGGCATAATGAGGCACTAGAATCGAACAGAACATAAAAGCATAAAATTTCAAGACAGTTGTTGAGTGTTGATCCATGTCTTGTGATTGCACACACATTGTAAAATGGCTGACACGTGTCACTTTTGAAAAACAAAAAATACCATTATTATGAAATTCACCCATTTTCTACCTAAACACTTAGTCTTCTTGTGCAGTCAGGGCATAGTTTTCTCTTGAAAGACCAAATCACAGTAAACTGTTCGTGCCACATGATTGATTTTTGTTTTTACTTCCGTATTTACGTGAGAATTAACACAAGGGAATAGAAAATGCATCCTTAACACGAGAAAAATAGTACCAGTAGTCTTTTTAACTCGTACTATTTCCAGATCCTTTTGAATTGTCACAAACATCTGTTGGAAACACTGAAGGCATGTTTTCTTCCATCGAAACTCAAAGTGGACACATTCAATACATTTTTAGACTTTTATTTTCTGTTCTTTCGTCATTGTGCCCATTGTTGTGTGCTAGAGGCAAGATATTTTCGATTTTATAGAGAGTGCTTAACTTTGTGAAGAAATAAGTTTGACTTGATAAACACCAAACTAATCTTTTAACGCAGAACTAAATAGCTGAAACAACTGGGGAACAAGTTCGAGGAAATCCATAATAGAAGTAAATCGGGTGGTCAGCAGTTTGGTGTGGGTGCTGTGAACTGACCCTTGACAATGCATTGGCATTTTGAAGTAGTAACAAGGAGCCAAAGTACCAAGAAAGCAAAGTAAAAGGCAAAAGTTAACTACTGTAACTGTACAAAAATTCAAAATGAGTTACTGTTTAGGAGAAATAACTAATATGTCTTGCATAGGAATATTTGACCACCGTTTGTGTGTGGGTTTTAAATAACTATCCTATAACTTATTAATGTAAGATGTAGTCTTCACGGATATTCTTTGTTATTTGATGTTGCACTTTTTCACTGTATTCAGCAATTCTCTTGCATGTGTTTTTTTTCCAGAGAACTACTGGGCAAAGAGGACTACTGGCCCATCCTTCTGTCTACCATTTGCATTCCAGCCATTTTGCAGTTAATCTTCCTGCCTTGGTTCCCTGAAAGCCCCCGGTATTTGCTGATTGATAAAGGAGACCGTAATAAGTGCAAAGAAGGTATAGTAGTTGTTTCAATGTGCCACTTTGCTGGCCTGCTGAATGCTGCTTTGGTCAGCTATTCTAATGGGATAAAACATTGTACACAAGACATTTTCAGAAAGTCTTCTCAACCTATATATATATATATATATATATATATATATATATATATATATAAAAAATATGTATGTCTGTCTGTCTGTGTGTGTGTGTGTATTATATATACACTGTATATATTCGCGTATAAGTCGGGTCTTGAAACCTGAAAAATCGATCATAAAATCAGACCCTGACTTATAAAAAAAAAAAAATGTATTTTTGAACGGGCGTATATCTTCCTGCTTCCTCCAATCTCGCATCAGTTTCTCAGATACATCGAGTTTTGTTGTATCAGCGCAGTTACCAATTTCTTTCGCCACTTCAACGGCTTTTAAAGTAAAATCAGCTTCATATTTTCTTCTGATCGAACGCCCCATTGTAGATAAGGAATGCTCTTACGATAAAGGTGTATAAAGGTGTGAGATACAAAAAACACAAAACAGTACAAACGTCACTTCAGAATAGTTTGGGTATTACCGTGTGGTCACGTAGGCACAATACATACAAAAAAAAAGGCAGTGTGCCCTGTGGTTACTCTCCCAGGTGGTCGTTAGCATATCATAATCTCTTGGACCAATAGCGTGAGTTTTCCGTATTCAACTTATATGACCGACATTATAAAATACCAGAAATTATACGGTAAAATTAAGCCCCGATTTATCCACGAGAGAACTTAAATGCGAGTATGTATGGTATATATATATATATATATATATATATATATATATATATACTGTATATAATTGGACTGTAGGGAGGAGCTGGGATATCAAGTACAGTTCCATCTCCAGTATAATAGATAGCAGTGCGGCAGTAAGGACACGCGCAGGGGATTATGGGAATCATAGTCCTGAGGGACAACTGGATGCCACTAGAGGGCACTGCAGGGCAAAGTGCTCCCTGTTTCAAGAGGCTTCCATCTGACCTGGAAGTGCTTCCATCAGGTACGGCCTGTTACTGGAAGTACTCCAGGGTCTGACATAAAAATGAGCTATCCAGCTTCCTCTGGTGGGTCAAAGTTGGGAGGCAGAAGGCACAGCTAACCTGGAGGAGGAAAAGGGCGATTTATACCTTAGATTATTTAGTGTGGTGTGTCTGAGGTTTTGGGGCCCAGTGGCACCCCCGTCTGGTTGTCTATCTATCTATATAATATTATATTTGTCAGTCAGTCAGTCAGTCATCGTCCAACCCGCCCTATTAATTTATTTTCCTATAAAAATATCCACCTTTTGTTTCTTATCTGTCTCTCTGTTTCTTAGCAAGCAATGTCCAAGTATGGTGGGCAAAAATTCGATAAACTGATGTCAGGCTTTTAGATAACTTTCCTTATTTCAGACCTTACAGCAAATCCACTCACATCATTCCATATCTAAACTTTTAAGAAGGTTGATATTTCCCATTATTTCTAGACTTCCTTGCTTTATGTAATTGATTACAAGTCTCAATTCAAGTATTGTTTGTATTGCTAGTCTTTTCCTTTTCATGGAGTTAGGGAAAATCTGTGTAAAGGAAAAATAAGGTAAAGGCAATTCATTTGCCGAAAACAAAGGTAAAAGAGACTCTGCATTTCTACTGTGCCGTACTGTATAAACGAAAAGAAAAAAAGCAGATTACATACATAGAAGGGGAAAAAGGGAATGAAGTCATTAATGTCCTGCAGAAATACATGATCTAGGGCTGAGAATGGACTGCTTCCATCTGTTTTTCTTTGACAGGTCCCAGATTTTTATACATGGTTAAAGAACACAAACTGCGAGATCAGTGTGGCTATGACCTCAAGATGTGTAACCTTTTATAATAGGCTGTCTCAAGTGTTTGATCCTCACAGCTCAAGTAGACGTCCATTTTCTAGTCCTGCTTTATCCTGAGCAGTGTCATGAGGAAGCTGGAGCTGATCCCAGTAAGTACAGAGCACAAGACAGAAACAAACCCTGGATAGAGTGCCAGTCCATCACATGGTAAGCACACACATATACACGCACAAATGCTCACTACGGCCAAATTAGCATCACCACTCGACCTAACCTCGAAACAATTTGTCAACCGCCCCCCTGTTTCAGCTATGCAGTTATCTGGACACTTTCAGATGCAGTAAATAAGATTTGTGGACTGGCATGAGATGTGTTGTTTAATATTACATTTTCCAAAGGAATCACATGTAGTTAAATCATGTTGATTATGGGGACTTCTGTTACAGTGCCTGGTGGGGAACATCAATATGGCTATGCTTTCAAGAAGTTTGTGGAAAGGCCCTGTCACATTACACTGCCCTTCCAGTGATTTTTCATGCACAGACTTCCATTTACATTATTTTAGCAAGTTCATGTGACCTACAGTCTGACATTTCTGGCAACTCAGTCCAAGCAATCTGCATCTTCCATCCATCCATTCATTTTCCAACCCGCTGAATCCAACAGGGTCACGGGGTCTGCTGGAGCCAATCCCAGCCAACACAGGGCACAAGGCAGGAACCAATCCCAGGCAGGGTGCCAACCCACTGCAGCAATCTGCATCTTGCCCTGAAAAAAATCAAATAGTTGTAGGGGCAAGATTAGTGTGTGAGACAGTTGAAAACCAGTGAGCACTCACTCGGAATTGCACTCCATATGGGCATCCAACAGGGTGCACATGCTCCCTGGGAATGTGTTCTTTTTAGAACTGCAGATTACACGCTGAACCTATATACTCCATAGTAACCATGACGGAAATGTTAAGACAAAAAGAAGGTAAAAAAAAAACTGTATATATTTAGCTTTCACTCCTGTTATACACTGCAGTATAATACATTCATAGAGCCAAAGAGAAGTCATTAGAACCTTACAGTTGTGTTGCACTTCTTCAGTGGGGTTTCCAGCGATAACATTTCCATCATTCCTTTTGGCACAGAGTTGATGCCACAGAGCTTGTGGCTTAGGAGCTTCCTGACAGGCCTTATAGTATATACTCATGACACTCCTTGGTTCTAAAAATGGTCACTGGAAAAAGTTTGACCAACACTACATACGGGTCAATCCTACCAATTTAGCATACCTGAAGAGCTGTTTGCAGGTACTGTTGACCAAGGCTATATATGGCTTACGCTGTCTAAAACCATTTTGCTGCCTTCTATCAGATTGGAACAGGTAGAATCAATAACTTTCATTTTCAGCCCCTTGTTACAGCTGCTTTCTTTAGTTAAAAATCAGTTATTTTTCAGGAAATAGGAATGCAGGTATCATGGGCCACATAAACAGATGAGAGGCTTGTACAGTATGTCTAGTGTTTTAGATACAATGATAGAATTTGAAAAAAGAAAGCTAGACCTGGAAAGCAATCGTATAGCGCCAGCACTCTCAGGCAGCACGTTATTGGCCGTCAGAAAAAGGGGTGGACTCTCTAGATATTATGAAAATGTGTAACTGCAGGAAAGTCGTCACAGGGTCATCTGATTTGTTATCCTTAGTGATGGCCAGCCGTGTAATTGTACAACCTCGGGTGATGAGATCAGCAACTGCTGCCGAAGTTTGATATCCTCGCTGACTTGAAGTCATGTACAGTAATGAGTGAAGGGGAGTTAATCACGGGAGAACTGAGAAGAAATTATTTCTGTGGGAGAATCCATCTGCAAAATAGGTCCAATTTGTTTAATTACTTGAGAGAGAGAGAGAGTTAAGGTGGAAGGGGAGGACCAGCACATTGAAGGTTTCTTTACCGAGGTGAATGTTAAGGGCCTGTCCAAACATGAGAACGGTATCCAGTATTGATTTCTGTACTAAAACACATGGAATAAGGAATTTCTTTATTGTTAAAGGATACCCTTCTCATGTTGTGAACAGGGTCTTCAGTCAGTTCAGACACACCTCCCCTACACAGCTAGAGAGCAGAAAGGAAAACAGTATGAAAAAAATAATCCTTCATTGACCCAAAAACACTCAAAGTTCAGCATGCTCAGTTAATGGAGGATAAAACTAATAAGCACATTCTTAAAAATGTTGGAATTGATCCGCATGAGGTGAATTTATTTCTTGTAATTTTAAATGAAATAGGACATCCTTTATCCCATGGTGTTAGAGTAGGCGAGTTGGGATTGTTCTGGGTGAGCAAGAAAAGGAGGAAGGCTAGAAGTATAAGTGTAAATTACCACAGTAAGATTATACCTTTTTCTCAATCCTTTGCATATTTTCGATTTCTGTAAAAAAAAAAGTACTATGTATTGTCTAATGTGTGACTGAAATCATTTTGCCGTATAGGATTTTTTTACTTGATTGGGGTCACATTAACTTGATTTCTTATTGTAATGCTTGTTTAGATTATTGAAATGTGACTACATTAAGCAGGAGAGGAAGACAAAACTCCATTCTATACAAATCACAAGAAAAATGAATCATTGGGTTTGGAGCCCAGCCCAGTTGGCTCAGTAACCTCTCAGAGAGTATTCTACCATATGCAGGCTTATGTCTAAGATTTTGGTAGAATGAGGAATGTCTAAGGATGGGTCGCTAGCAGTGTTTAATATTAGTCTTATATATATATATATATATATATATATAAACGTCTATGCGTGGAAGTGTGTATGTCTGTCTGTTTGTCTGGCATGGAAGTGATAGGTGGAGTCGGGGTAAGGGCTCCACCTCCGAGGATACACAAGCGTGGCCAGCACGTCGGCAAAGCGAAACCTCCGAAGAAAGAGTCATTCGCTTAGCAGCTAATACAGAAGCGAGGCGAGCACATCGGCAAAACGGTTTCCTTTTTATTTTTTCTTCCGCAGCTACTACACAAGCGAGGCGAGCACGCCGGCAAAAGGAAACCTCCAAAGAAAGACAGTCGCTTAGCAGCTAATGCACAAACGATGTGAGCACGTCGGCAACACAAAACCTCCCAGGAGAGAGATGCCCAGAGTGGCTCCTTACAACTTCCTGACATCTCTGCATTTCAATTTTTTTTCTGATGATTTCAATAGTTTCTAGGACCCAATGCTACACAGCTAGTAAAATAATAATTCTTTACATTCATATATAGTCAAAGAGCCTGAGTGAACAGAAAGCAACTTTACCCAACACTAATGTGCAGAGGCCACCTAGATGATGCAATGGCAGCCATTTTGTGCCAGTATGCGCACAACATATTAGCTGTTAGGTGGTGAAGGGGTGAGAGATAGTTAGCCAATTAGAAACAGGGGATGCTTTGGGGGCCCATAGTGCCAAGGTCATGGTGGGCAATTTAGCCTGGGCGTTGAGATACCCCGTACTCCTTACAAAGGATGTCCAGTGATCTTTATGACCACAGAGAGTCAGGCCCTCGGTTTTATGTCTTATTTGACGGACTATACCAGTTTTTACATTATAGTGTTTGTGTCATTCCACTGGGACATTTAGATCCCCAGTCAGACCACAAGGTAAGCGCCCTCTGCTGGCCTCACCAACACCTCTTCCAGCAGCAACCCAAGCTTTTCCTGGTTGGCATCTAATCCAAGAACTGACCAGTCTGAACCTGCTTAGCTTCAGGTAGATGACCTGTTCTGAAGTGCATGTGGTGTGGCTGCTATGGGTGCTGTGTTTAATGGCTACCATCCACTCTGTGGTCCTGTTCCACAAACAGGAGGGTAACAGTAGTGGCATGTGCCCCACAAGACACAGAGAAGAGGAAAAAAAATGTCTAGTTAAGGACAATCATAGAGTGCTATAATTATTTAGAAGCAGTATGAATAGACACACCACAATGGTGATGAAATATTTTTTTGATTGGTAGGTTCATGGGTACTGAATGTGACGATTCGATAGCTAAAGACTAGGTTTCCTGGAAATTCTGAAAAGACTTGTGACCTCAGTTTGTACTGTCGAGTGTAGTCTTTGTACAGTCATGTCCTGAGGGTAGCTTTTGGTAGACAGTGTGGTGTATTGGTTAAGGTTTTAAACTTTGAACTTTAAACCCTGAGGTTGTGGGTTTAAATCCCTGAACAAGTTGCTTTGCCTGCCTGTGCTCCAATTGGAAAAACAAAAGAAATCGAATCAATTGTATCTCAAATTTTCAAAGTCTCTTTGAATAAAGGTGTCAGCCTAGTAATATTTTCTCTTCAAGTAAAAAGTATGAAGTTAGATTAAAGCAATACGGAGACTTTCAGATGAATATTGTATGATGGTCATTATGTCTAGGTATGATATTGGTTGCAGTGATTTTATTTTTAAGATCACTGGGTGGCATGCATTTCTTTTATTTTGGATTGTATTGGATAGATTAAATTCAACTTTCTAGTTTATCTGAAATACCAAAAACAGTTTCAGTTAACATAAAGTAAGTGCCTAATGTGTAGTATTATCTAGGCTTTTTATATGTATAATTTTACTTAGTGTTTTCTTTTTTGTTTCGACTTGAATTCAAAACACGTTTTTAACATCTTTTTGTTGTGCTTCCGAACTAGGAAAAGAAAGTTTAATAAGGCAATTGGGGGGCAAAATGTAACCATAAATAAACAGAAACAAGGTCAAAACCAGAAAATCTGCCACTCTATAAACCAAAGCCAAAACACGAGATGACTATCTAAGGCAAAAAAATCAGCCACAAGTCAAAGATCGGGAGACAAAAAGGTTTTTGGGAAAGAGTTTTGAATTTGTTGACTTGGATAAAGAAGGGATCCCAAGGACATTTTAACCTGTTGTGCTGGAGGATGAGTCCCTGATGATGCACAAGCTGCCTTAATGATGGGAGTACAAAATGGTGGCAATTGTAAATGAACAAAAACAGAATGAAATATGCAACACCAAGAATAGTAAACCTTAAATCAAAAAAGTAATGTTAGAGTTCTAGAGGTAAGAAAGCTTCCAATTTGAGTGCTAGAACTAGGACAGGAAAAAAGTACAAATAAAAAAATTGAAGTGTCCAGTTATAACACTTTTTGTTATTTATGCAACACTCCGAGTAGTGGCGTATTACAGTCCTGTTACACTGTTGATGTTATGGGATATGACACTGTAAATATGGCAGTGTTCGTATCATTCTGTCTCTCAGTGAATTTACTTGACGAAACTTCCAACGTTCCCGATAGCTTCTTTTTGGGTGGACCCTAGTGTCACACTCTTGAACTCCTATTTGGCCTTGACTTTGATTTTTGTCTTGCCCTCTAGTTTTAGTTTCACGATACTTTTGTCTTTTATGAGTATGACCTCTGCTTGCCTTTTTTGCCCAAAGTTCTGGATGCATTTTGAATCTCCTGGTTTATTTCTCCTCATGATAATTCAATAGCAAAGATCTCTTAACACAATGCAGCTTATCCATACAGACGCAGAACAAGAGATAGAAAATGGTTTTTAATTATTCTATTACCTCTCTTTGACAGGTATCGTGGCTAGTATATATAAAATGACAAAACATCCACTGTCCGGGCATAATGTTGTCTGGTGTCCACAAGAGACACTTGACTCTTATTGCGTGCTTATATTTTTCAACTTGTTTTATTGGCTACTTCATTCTATACAAGGAAAGACTTTTTAGATGGGTTTCTCTTGTTTAGCAGTCTGAGTATTCATTGGTGGGGCTGAGATCAGAGTTTTATGGATTGTCTTTGTAACAGATTGTTTTTGATCTGTTGTGTGTGTGTTTTTTTAATCTGAATTTTGTTCATTAAGGTTCAACTAATGACACCACAGAAATAAAGAATACATCAGCTATAACTGTCCTTCTCATGCATTTAGAAGTTCAAAGAAAGTGAGAGAATTTAAATTTTACTGCCAAGATCTAAAGATACAGGATGAGAATTATTATATGAAAGAGAAAAAACAAAGCTACATGTTACACACCAAATTTGGTACCCTACTGCTCCCAAAAAGGAAAGTGTGGCTTCCTCTACCAATAACAATGAGACAGCATTCCTCATTTGTCATAGCTAATTCAATTCTTTCATTTTTCATCATTGTTTATTTTTTTTAATAATATTTTAATAAGAATATGTACTGTGGCCAGGAAGTGGACCACTGCATTCAGATAAATAGCTGGGGTACCAACCGGGACACCCAAAAGCAGAAGGCTGTCCTTTAGGGCCCAAAAAACACAAATATAAAATGGCTCTGTTCAGCCATAAAAAATTAGCAATAGGTCAAGGCTCAGTCCTCTCTGAACAGCAGGTCAGAATGTGACGCCACCTTCCGGAAGCGGCTCCTTTTTATATTGTCTGTTCAAGACTGGGTGGAGCCTTCTCGGGCCATTGTGGGTGTGGGTGTGGCTAAGCATCCTCCTGCTGCAGCAGTTCGATGCTACAGGATAAGGAGAAGACAGTATTAGCATAAGCAACCGCTCTGGTATCGGGGTGGTACTGCTTACCTCTTCAGAGCCTGGAAGATGTAAGACAATACAACTCCCTGCTAACTTTGGCAGTAAAAGTTTTTCTTACCCTGTCAATGTTTGATAACCTGTCAGTGTGCATCTGTTACACACACAAAGCATACACAGTACAGAATCTGAATTGAAATTTGTTTGGCGAGACCGCAGATGGTAAAGAAATAATAAGTAAAGTTTTTGCCTGGATGCTGTGTATGTCTTTTAAATGCATCTTTGTCTTTATGCTTTTAACAGCTCTGAAGCAACTGTATGGCTCTGGTGGTTTTCAGGCGGAAGAGGAAGACATGGAGCGGGAGCGTACAGAACTAATAGGAGTGAAGCCAATGAGGCCTTGGCAGCTGTTTTCGGATCGTAGCCTTCGATGGCAGCTGACTACAATAATCTTCCTGTGTGCTGCTCAACAGCTCAATGGCATCAATGCTGTAGGTGTCTGGTATGCATCTCGACACCATTCTTAACGCAATGTTTCTTTTTTGTTGTCTAATATGAAACCATAGATTTACAGTAAAATTTGGAAAATATGTGAATAGTTTCATCAAACAAAGTACGTCATGGATCTGAAACTTGAACTCTGCTTTTCAGTATTCATCTTTCAGTCACCATCCAACAGGTCATTTTCTGAACTTGAGGATAATCAGAGGGCCACAGTTAATCTCATTCAGTTTCTTGCTCCGGTTCACAGATGAACTATTTAATATGTGGGAAGTACATTTCCTGATCACGTCCATCCATCCAATTTTCAACACACTTAATCCAATCTGAGCAGCGGAAGAATCAAGCACAATGTTGGAACCCTACTTATACACCCCACACAATTGCATCAGTTACTTAAGTTCTGTATCCTTGGAACGCGGAAGTACCTGAACAAAAACCCAAACGGTCACGGGGGGGACGTGTAAAAGTCACACAGATGACTGGGTTAGTAACCCTTGAAGCAGTGTGAACCACTGTACCACCACACTTTACTGAGGAAATAACTCAACATTCTCAAACCCATCCACTTCAGGGTCATAGGGAGCTGCTGCTTATTGTGCCAGCAGGAGCCAGCCATGGACAAAGATGCCAGTCCATTGCGAGCCCACATACTCTGACACATTACTACATTCATGGCAGTGCATCACCAGGTGGCTCCAGCTAGCTAAGATTATTTAAATGAATTATACGACCTAAAATGATCAGAAGAGTCATCTAATGTGACTGCACTAAATGACCATGATCTTTATTACCTAAAAGAGATAAAAAAAAATGCAGATGTTTTCACTGTTCTACATTTTTCTCAGATTCCTGCCTAATTCAAAGAATTTTGACTCTTTGTTGCGACTAGAACATTAGACCATTCTAGACGAGAACAGGCCTAACAAAGCTCACCAGTCGTATCCACTTCTTCTAAAATAACATCAAGTCAAAGTTTGAAGGTCCCTTCTGTCTACCACAATACCTGGTCACTTATTCGATGTATCTGTGGTACTCTGTGTGAAGAGTAACTTCCTAATTCCTAACCTCCTGACTCCTTCACATTTTTTTCTCCTTGTAATAACTAACTCTTCCATTCCTGCATAGATTTTTCAAACACGCTTAATCTAATCAGTGCCTAGTCTGGGAATATCTGGTGCAAGACAACCACCCATCCCCAGCATCTCATTCTATTAATTTACAGTTTACAATTATTATTAAAATAATTGACAATGGGGGCGGCACGGTGGCGCAGTGGTAGCGCTGCTGCCTCGCAGTTAGGAGACCCGGGTTCGCTTCCCGGGTCCTCCCTGCGTGGAGTTTGCATGTTCTCCCCGTGTCTGCATGGGTTTCCTCCCACAGTCCAAAGACATGCTGGTTAGGTGGATTGGCGATTCTAAATTGGCCCTAGTGTATGCTTGGTGGGTGTGTTTGTGTGTGTCCTATGGTGGGTTGGCACCCTGCCCGGGATTGGTTCCTGCCTTGTGCCCTGTGTTGGCTGGGATTGGCTCCAGCAGACCCCCGTGACCCTGTGTTCAGATTCAGCGGATTGGAAAATGGATGGATGGATAATTGAAAATGGTATTAACAATAATTACAGATTCATTATGCCATTATAGGTTGCACTGTATAATTATTACTGTTCTTCTCTACTAGATTTATTTCTATGCAAATTATGTGTTCACACGAGCTGGCATTCCAGAGGACAAGATCCCCTATGTCACCATTGGCACCGGAGCCTGCGAGTGCCTCACGGCACTAACCTGCGTAAGTATGCAATCTGCAGGGTGCTCATTAGCCTCCAGTCTGGGAAAAATGTGTCTTGGTATGCTATGTCACATGCCAGTGTTCATGGATTAGTTTTTAGCTCAGAGTTGTGCTTTCTGATGTTACAACTAGCAGAGAATGTTTTTGTTGTGCCTCTTTGCCGAAAGTACCAACTTGAAGAAGGGTCACCTACTTTGATTACACAAGCTAAAAGAATAGAGAAGGAGCCAAATATATCATTATGTACAATGTCCATAAAAAATATTAACCCCTTGGAAGTTTTCACATTTTATTGTTCTACTAGCTGTGCTGCCCATCTAAGGTGGGTTGAAGTCTTAAGTAATCAATGTAAACTACAGGGTTAACGTTTGCAGGGTATCATGCAATGCATATGTCTCGGTTATATGACATTTACTATGGGATTTGTAAAAAGAGTGTTAATATTTATGATGTGCCATCTGTTGGAATTACAAATTGCTTGTGATGCACCATCTTGGTGGTATGACAGAGACATAGCAACGAGGCGGACACACAAACAGTCACAGACACTTTTCCTTTTATTAAGGAGGACGTTAAAAAAAAAAAAAAAAAAAAAAAAAAAAGTGTCTGAATAGCCAAATTAAATACACCGGGAGTCAAAGTAAAAATAGGTCACTGCAAAGTGCTCTAAATTATATACAGTATAACATATATATTGTGACCACAAGGGGGCGCCAGAGCACCAAACCACAGACACAGTGAAGCACCACTCGTTAAATGAATAAAATAAAAGCTTTTATTCTTCAACAGCTATGAAAGCTGGGTCCTTTTAAGGCCCCCTTCTGGGGAAGTTGTGTGGCCAGTTGGAAGCACTTCCCAGCTACAAGAAAGCCAGGGAGATCCTCCCTGCTATCCCCCTGGGAACCCTACAGGTCTGACCTTCCAGACTTCCACTCCAATGCAGCCCTGTGGGAATCCAAAATGGGACCCTACATGGGGGACACTGCCACCTAGAATGGTGGGAAATGAATTGTTCCCCTACTAGCTTCTGACATCTTTGAGCATCCTAATCTGGATGGAAATCATAAGGCATCCTTGCCGGATATCGCCTCCACTTATTCCATCCTTCTGTTATGGCCTCCCTCCTGGGCAGGAAGCCCACTTGTCCTCTGGAGTATGTACAATATACATTGTGTGTGTGTGTGTGTGTGTGTGTATTCTTCGATCTGAATCGCAATTTGATTATTTGGGTGGTTACCTACCAGGTAATGCTTGTGGTTGGTTGGCCAGTTGGCAAACATCTGCCCCGTCCTCTCAGAAACAGATCATAGATATGTTATACGGTTATGTGACAGTTAATAATACAATCCGTGCACAACACGTGTTTTGCCCTTATTGGGGTTTGTCAGGTGTACACACTTCTGAATCCTCACATGGGGATCAAACCTTGGATGTCTACTGTATAACATGTCTATGATCTGCTTTTTGCAACAGAGAGGATGTGGTGGATGTTTGCCGACTGGCTGACCAACCACAATCCAGTTGAGAATCTGTTCTTCATGATCTCCATGCAGCCTGACAGAACTTAAGCAGTTTTGCAAAGAATAATAGGGAGCAATGACAGTGTCCAGATGTCCAAAGCTGATAGAGTGCACAGACTCAAGGCTGCAATGGCTGACATCTGCTAAATATGGACTTGAAGGTGGTAAATACTTATGTGATCAGTTAGTCAGTTATTAATTGAGACCACTTTGCAGAGATCTGTTTTCACTTTGACAATAAATAGTATTTTCCTGTTCATCAGTGTCAAAAAGTCAAATTGTGATTCAGTGTTGTATAATGATTAAATATGAAAATCTCCAAAGAAGTGAATACTTTTTCTAGGAGCTGTAAACGCTTTCTGAACATTTGGCCGACTTTGTTTGGGGTTAGCTGGTGTCACTGGCATTCAGTCGTGCCTCTCCATTTCTCATCATCAGACGGTGCTTATGCAGTTGAGCAATCCGGAAACTTCCCTCTCAATTACAGCTTCCAAATCACAAATGTGCCTGTTCAGTTTTCAGGGCTCTCTCCTCTTCCACAGCCAGTGGCCCTCTTTTTCTCACTTGAGCCTTGCTGCCCCTCACTACAAACCACTTTAAGGTTTACTGTCAGTGGGGTATCCATGCATACAAAATGAGGCCGCCTTTGGTATAAGAATGACTGTATGTACTTACGACAAGGTGAATTAATAGCAAGGAAAATGTACGCAATAAAAATAAAGGAAGCATGAAATGTCATTTTGAACAATTGCACCCCTTATAAAATTCTTCAACCTTCATTTTATTCAGGGAATGCTGGTTGATTCTCTCGGCCGTAGGATTCTTATTATTGGCGGTTATTCGTTGATGACACTCTGGTGCATTATCATAACGTTATCGCTCACTTACCAGGTAAGATGCTGTCTTTTGCACACTTGTGAACATTTACCTAATGGAGTATGCTTACCATTTTGGATTTCTACCATGGAATGATGATAAACTAGTTCCTTTCTATTATGCTAGAAATGACGCACACACACACACACACTATGTTGTCCCCATCCATTAGTTTGTTCCTTTCTGTTAATATGACACTGATAGTTTTTGTAACTAATCTAATGATTGTAAAGTAGGTTATGATTTTATGTTTTCTTCATGCATCTGCTTGCAGGATTATGCCCCTTGGGTTCCTTATATAAGCATGAGTTGCATCTTTGCGTTCATCCTGAGCTTTGGCCTAGGACCAGGTGAGTTCTCTCCGACAATAAGCCCACTTAGTTTATTTCTACAAGCACACATACTGATAACCAGACGTTTCTTTTTCAGGTGGTGTGACAAACATTTTGATCACAGAATTGTTTACTCAGTCGTCACGCCCAGCGGCCTACGTGACTGGAGGATCAATTAACTGGCTCGGTTTTTTCTTAGTGGGAATGTTTTTCCCATTTATTGTGGTGCGTATTTTATAACATTATTTAACACTAAGTGGCTTTACAAAAAAACGGATGTTGCACATTAGAAAAAAGATTTGGGGAAAAGGTGTGCTGATGTAAAATGGGAGAAATGTGGGGTCAGCAGCTCTGTGTAGCAAATATTAACTTCAAATGATCCCATGATACAATTATTTCATTTTAACCATTTTGGAGTTGATTTACTAGGATGTAAAATTTTACACAAGAAGAAGTAAATTTTCACTCAGAAATCTCCCTTTGCAACAACATTTCTGTCGCACGTTTTCATACGACAGATGCAGAGCAAAGTACTTTACCAGATGTCAAAGAAGTAGCTACATGCAAAGAAAAACAAATTAAATTTAGCTAAGAATAAATAATGCATAAATAGTATACACAAAAATAAATAATGCAGCCTTCCTTTCAAACATAGTAGGTGTTCGTTTAGGACATGACTTGATGGCACCCGAATAGATAAAAAGGAAGACTGTGACTCAATTCGCCAAAACTGAGCGAAGTGCGTCATCCGACTTTATTGCGGTGTGATCGGCGTCCTGCAGTGAGCCGTCGTCATTCATTAGTTAGTGCTCCTGTTCTATGATATGAAAAGAATCGAGTGCAGTGCACGCTGTGTGTGTGTGTGTGTGTGTGTGTCTGCATTCTCACTGTTTCCCCGCTGTGGGTGGAACATTCATAATGGCGAATACATTTTTAAGGGACTTTGCAGTAATCCCTAGAGCAGGGTTTTGATTTCTGTGCAAGCTCTGATCGTGAAACATCACCAATTGAGGTTTGATTGACATTTTGTTGGGGGTGACAAGGGGGCTTACAAAGAAGAAAGAAACTTGTACATTTCTGCCTAAGATATGACCTCAGTGAAACGCCTTTGTAAGCTGCACCAAGTAGTCATCTATTTGTTTATTACACTTTGCCGTTTCTCTGTTAACTCGATTCATCTATTCATTCTAACCTTGTCACTCTATGCTTCACTACCGTATGTAACGCTTTAGGGGGTCTTTCTTCTATCAGTGGCCACTCCATGTTTACATATTATATAGTGCCTTTTATCTATCATTAATCACTGGAGACCCTGTCACAGTGGTCCATTTGTAAACACCACAAGTTAATCGGTGCCTCAAGGGCTACCTTACTTCAGCAAACAAAAAAATCATGGCTAGCTGAAATGCTCATTGTTCCAAATATTCTATTATAAACTAGACATTAAGCCCGTTACAATAACGGGCGCTAGAACAGTAGTGCATAAACATTGCGCACAGCACCGTGCGATGCGCGGCGCGGCCCCTCGCATGCACACTTCACCAGAAGACACACACACGGACACCCTGGACGCACACAGGGGTTTTATTAAAGAGGATGCCAGACGGCCATGGTGTGATGTCAAAGCAGTTCACTCTCCCGTGAGCCGGTCCCTTTGTCTGTTACTTTAATCAGATGTCGGAGGTGTTCAGTGGAAGTGTAAAATTCTGCCTTGTACAGTTTTGTGTGATGATATGGAAAAACAGTAAGGCTTATAAAACAAATTGTTTTCTGATAAAGCTTTACAGTGGCCTATCGTAGAGTAGAAATGCGTGCATTACAATAAAAACAAATGCATATTTTCAAAAATATGTATTATCCATCCATCCATTATCCAACCCGCTATATCCTAACTACAGGGTCGTCCCAATCCCATCCAACACAGGGTGCAAGGCAGGAAACAAACCCTGGGCAGGGCGCCAGCCCACCGCAGGACACGCACACACACCAAGCACAATTTAGAATCGCCAATCCACCTAACCTGCATGTCTTTGGACTGTGAGAGGAAACCGGAGCACCCGGAGGAAACCCATGCAGACACAGGGAGAACATGCAAACTCCACGCAGGGAGGACCCGGGAAGCGAACCCGGGTCTCCTAACTGCGAGGCAGCAGCGCTACCCACTGCGCCACCGTGCCGCCCTACATAATACTAAATTCACTTTATTACATTAAATTCAGATGCATACAGCAGGAGAACCTTAAAAACACAAGGACACAGACTTGCAGCATAGATAATACAACCAATCAATCAATAAATAAAAGAAGAAACTTAACGAGTACGTCGGCTGGAAGCATTGAATTGTGTCATAGCAGCAGTCAAAAAAAGACCCCAGAGGCACTTCTTGGCCCACTGTGGAGGAATGAGCCTGATGCTAAAAATGCTCCCAGACAGCGCCTCCTGCAGTCATTTCTGTGCAGCACTGTTGGCTGAGTGCAGGCATAGAATGCTGTAACAAGTTCACAGGTGAATGCAAGTACAACATTTACAAATTACTAACTACATTAAGTGTATACACAAAGATAATGCAACGCACACGATTTGCAAACGGGTAGGTAAAAATACTATGTGAAATATGTCATACAGGAACTGGCATCCCAGCCAGAGCTGTGCCAGGATCCTTACCTGGCTGGGACACCACTATCCATATTACTAAACGAGAATGGTAAACCAGATATGGACGCAGGGACATGGGCCGTGGATGCAAAAGACGTAGTGCGCAGGCGCCACACAAAGCCCCCCTCCAAGCAACGGAAAATAAGAAATGAGGTGCTGGGCCCATAGCACACAAAAAAAAGGAGTCCGACGCAGGCGCCACACAAACCCTTGGCACACAGCGCCACACGAAGCCCATAGCACACGAAACGGGACACACACAAAAAAGAAGATTCAGACCCACGACACACAATGCCCCCTTCCACTAACACAAATAAAAAATGAGGCAACGCGCCCCTAGCCCCCCTGCCCAGAGTAAAACGAGAAAGACTACGAACCGTCTGACATGCCGCAAGCAGGATAAAGCGAGGTCAGAAATAAAACGATCGATAGATAGATAGATAGATAGATAGATAGATAGATAGATAGATAGATAGATAGATAGATAGATAGATAGATAGATAGATAGATAGATAGATAGATAGATAGATAGATAGATAGATAGATAGATAGATAGATAGATAGATAGATAGATAGATAGATAGATAGATAGATAGATAGATAGATAGATAGATAGATAGATAGATAGATACTTTATTAATCCCAATGGGAAATTCACATTCTCCAGCAGCAGCATACTGATACAATAAATAATATTACATTAAAGATTGATAATAATGCAGGTGGAAAACAGACAATAACTTTGTATAATAATGTTAAATGTTAACGTTTACCCCCCAGCGTGGAATTGAAGAGTCACATAGTTTGGGGGAGGAACGATCTCCTGAATCTCTCTGTGGAGCAGGACAGTGACAGCAGTCTGTCGCTGAAGCTGCTCTTCTGTCTGGAAAGTGATCAATAAATACAAATAGAAAAATAAAAGTAGAAAAGCACACATTCACATACAGTCATACACGGAGCTACTGGAAACGAAGTAAAACTTTATAAAGGGATTAAAGAACGGGGACAAACACATGGAGAGCGAGTTACAGATGATGAAAACTGAAATGCAACAGCTTCAAAAAAACCTAGGCACGAAACACATGCACACCGAGATACAGAATATAAAGGCAGAAAAGACGACAGTTAAATGTCCACACCACACAGCGCAGGCGGACCCGTACTCCACAATGCACCGCAAAATAGTACGGACGGAGGTCCATTTTAACAGTGGGGAGCCCCCAGAGTGACACGGATGAACACTCCGTATTAAACGTGCGTCATCCTTACACGTGGCTGCCCAGTGGGCACGGGTTCAAAATGCCGGGGGTAGGCGAACGAAGCAAGCAGGGGGCGGAGCCCCCTTGTGATGGAAGGACAGGGGAAGACAAGTTCTTCAGGTCATTGTCTGCCCTCAACACGTTAGATGGCAGCCCTCCTACATTATAGTACTGCTACGGATTCCCACAGGGTATATCAAGAACTGTAGTTCTCTGGGTCAGCCCTGTTGGGTTCCATGGGCGTCATTAAGGGGGTGCCGAGGAGATTTGAAACCCCACAAAGTAAGGCTCACTAATGTACCCAGAAGTACTCCCGAGAAACACTTTCCAGGGGTTGCCAACTCCGGTCCTGGAGGACCACCGTGGCTGCAGGTGTTCATTCGAACCCTTTTCTTAATGTGTGAGCTGTTTTTGCTGCTACGTAATGTCTTTTGAACTAATTGTAATTGACTTGTTCTTGAAGACTCCGACCCCTTAATTGTTTCTTTTTCCTTAATTAGCAGCCAAATAATAATGAGAGATATAAAATGAGCCAAAACAACTGGTGTCCATCATACAATGTCTGAAAATAAAGAAAGGTGAAGGTCTCAGGAGTGTTGATCTGCTCAGGTCCCCAAAACATTTTAACAGGGATCTTAGAAAGAGAAAATTAACAGACAT
Source organism: Erpetoichthys calabaricus (assembly GCF_900747795.2). Taxonomy (NCBI): domain Eukaryota; kingdom Metazoa; phylum Chordata; class Cladistia; order Polypteriformes; family Polypteridae; genus Erpetoichthys; species Erpetoichthys calabaricus. The sequence goes on along the minus strand of NC_041411.2, from coordinate 45,748,966 downwards.
TTCTGAAATTGTTGATGTACCACGAGAACAGCAACAAGCCACAGAATTAAAGAACGGGTTTAATTAACAACAAGAATCAGCACCTCATTAAGCAGCTGGTTGGAGTTGGAGGCCCTGACTTTGTTGGTCTTCTGTTGGCTCACTCACTTCACATTTTATTTCTGTATGGGTGCCATTTAAGGAAAGAAATGAAGCAATTCAGAGGAACAAATCTTAAAAAAGCAATTTAATTAAAATGAATTCACAAGACGTTAATTAGCAGCACAAACAGGGCACTCGTTAAGAAAAAGGGTTAGAATGAAAACCTGCAGCCACAGTGGTCCTCCAGGACTGGACTTGGTGGCCCCCGTTTTAGAGGATACCAAAAGTACTCCCACGTTTTGTATAAAAGGAGCAGCCTACTTCAATATGGGGAGCCAGAGTCGGGAGGACTGATGGAAGGATTGCCAAGTGTTAAATTGTATGGTTTGAAGCCCTGTGTACAAAGTTTTTAAAGGATTAGACCTTTAAAGTACACTGCAACTTGTGTCCTGCTATTGTGTCAAGAGTTTGGCGGGGGGATTTGCAGTGCTCCTTGGTGGTTAAAACAACACTGACGGATGGCTAAGAAACGTCCTAAACTGGACTTTTATCTTAAGCTGACGTCACATTACACGACTTCTAGTCAGAGGGAACGTCAAACTTGACATCTAGTGTTGCCGGTCTTGTCGCTTGAGGATGTCAAATTCCACGATGAGACAGTCGCTGGAGATGTCAGATTACACGACCGCATAACGCCTTTGCAGCACATTTCTAATGTTTCGCAAGCTCTCCAGTTTTCTGGATGTGCTAACTAATGGAGCTGCAATCTCCTCCTTGCATTCTATCATGGTACATAAAACATCAGGAACACGAGCCTCCCTTCCGTTTGTGAGGTCCACTTTCCTTCTTCCTTGTAGCTGCTATATACGATTATATATTTCAAGCTGAGTGCTCATTGATCGCCCACCCCTGCAACTTAAGACAAAACCAAATCTGTGCGACTTTGTTGGGCTGAGTCGCTGACTGATAGTCACTGAGGGTGTCACACTACCAAACTGGGGGTGCACCACGACTGCCCCCAACTTGCAAACATTCTATAAACAAAGTCTACAAGTGAACATCCCTGTAAAAGTCGTGTAATGTGACCTGGCCAGAAGATTGGCTTTAATTGACGCAAGGGCCGCATACCCCCTGTTGTTAACCATCAGGACAAATTCAATAGAATTTAAGGCCATGCAGAATGAGGTTTTTTTTAAATAACTTATTTGTTTTTTTCCTTTTTTAATTCAGATGGGTCTTCAGCAGTACTGCTTCCTGGTGTTTCTTGGCGTGTGCTGCCTGGTTGCCACATATATTTATTTTGTGGTACCGGAAACTAAAAACAAAACCTTTCTGGAAATCAAGCAGGAGTTTCAGTCCCATTATGGAAAACAGAAAAGTGACAAAAGCAACCAAGGCAGAAGCAGTGCTTTGTTGCGGTCTACAGACATGTAAAAGGTGCGCCATACACATGAGACACTGTTGGTTGATGCTCCAAGGATTATTAAAATACAGATCTTGGTGGACTTTATTAACAGTAAAAGAAACCTGCAGTGAGGAGGCAACTGGTAAAAGCTGAATAAAGTTGAAACGTCTAGCTGTCCATTCATTTTTTTTTTTTTTTTGTTGTTTGTTAAGACCACTTGTCCTGGTGAGCATCACAGAAATTGAACGTGATGTACAGGGAAAAAAATAGAAATGTACCATCTTTGCTATCTGTCCAGCAATAACTTTTGCTTTTATTAAAATCGACAGACACGCCTCAAGAAGTTGAGGAACTCGGAGGGAATTAAACAACTGAATGGTTACCGACAGACTAGCCAAAGTCTGTTTAGTGTTCCTTTCAGCCTGCAGCTCCTCGAAAAGCTGTTCTGTACTTCCGGCCTTCATGATGATAACCAGAATTATGGAGAAATGTGAGCAATTACAAGTTTGCAGCCACAGCCTTAACATATTATACTCGGAAATGTTAGGCCACTCGGTGCCAGGGGTTCAAATCCTGGCCTTTCTGTGTGGAGTTTGCATGTTCTCCTCGTGTCCACAGGGTTATATTCCAAACGTCTGTCCATTTAGATTTATTTAGGCAGTGGACTGGTACCTCATTGTAGGGTTTGCACCCCAAGCACCCAAGGCTCTGGTGTTCATGAACCCAAATATGGCTAAGTGGGCATGGAAGTGGATGGAGTAAACACAAGCTTGACAATGTGGAGGTCCTGTTGTATCACCACTACTACAGGGGCAATCAAAAGTAAAGGAGCATTTCTTAATTACACTCGGCCTAGTAGAAGGTATTCTGTATATTTGGAGATGTTCCTACTCCGCTGAGGCGCATATACAGTACCAGGGAAAGGCAAAGGCCATCCTTTCATTTTCTGAATCAGCTTTTATTTATTTGGCTATTGATGGAGACAAAAGTAAAATGTTTCATTGACTAAATTCTGAAATTTGGCAGCAAAAGTAGTCATTTGGTGCTTTAATAAGTGTGCCCTGTGCTTGAATGGCACTCGGTCTCAGGTCCCACCATACCCATCTTTGTGAATAGGCAGTGTCCCCCAAAAACCCTGCATGGAGACAAGCAGGTTAGAGAATGGAAGAATATATCGATACTGGGCTGTAATGGTGTAAATCACCACCGTCCAGAAAGGGTGGCGTTGTAAAATGTGTTTATGAATCAATGAAAATGAATGCACACCATGATGCCAGCATATGATAAAGGGGGCACAACAATTCTCACAACTGTTAACAAAACACCATACAGTGAGGAACATAAGTATTTGAACACCCTGCGATTTTGCAAGTTCTCCCACTTAGAAATCATGGAGGGGTCTGAAATTCACATTGTAGGTGCATTCCCTCTGTGAGAGACAGAATGTAAAAGAAAAATTCAGGAAACCCCATTGTATGATTTGTACAGAATTTATTTGTATTGCACTGCTGCACATAAGTATTTGAACACCTGAGAAAATGAGTGTTAATATTTGATACAGAAGCCTTTGTTTGCAATTACAGAGGTCAAACGTTTCCCATAGTTCTTGACCAGGTTTGCACACACTGCAACAGGGATTTTGGCCCACTCCTCCACACAGATCTCCTCTAGATCGGTCAGGTTCCGGGGCTGGCACTGAGCAACACGGAGTTTCATCTCCCTCCAAAGATTTTCGATTGGATTTAGGTCTGGAGACTGGCTAGGCCACTCCAGAACCTTGATATGCTTCTTACGGAGCCACTCCTTGGTTATCCTGGCTGTGTGCTTCGGGTCATTGTCATGTTGGAAGACCTAGCGACGACCCATCTTTAGTGCTCTGACTGAGGGAAGGAGGTGGTTGCTCAAAATCTCACAATACATGGCCCCATTCATCCTCTCCTTAATACAGTGCAGTCGTCCTGTCCCCTTCGCAGAAAAGCACCCCCAAAACATGATGTTTCCACCCCCATGGTTCACAGTAGGGATGGTGTTCTTGGGATGCAACTCCTTTTTCCTCCAAACATGGCGAGTGAAGTTTAGACCAAAAAGTTCTATTTTGGTCTCATCTGACCACATGACTTTCTCCCATGCCTCCTCTGGATCATCCAGATGGTCATTGGCAAACTTCAGACGGGCCTGGACATGTGATGACTTGAGCAGGGGAACCTTCCGTGCAATGCGTGATTTGAAACCATGACAGCATAGTGTTCTACCGACAGTGACCTTTGAAACTGTGGTCCCAGCTCTCATTGTCATGTCATTGACCAGCTCCTCCCGTGTAGTTCTGGGCTGATTCCTCACCTTTCTTATCATCTGTGATACCCCACGAGGTGAGATCTTGCATGGAGCCCCAGTCCGAGGGAGACTGACAGTCGTCTTTAGCCTCTTCCATTTTCTGACAATTGCTCCATTTCCACCAAGCTGCTTGACAATTGCCCCGCAGCCCTTTCCAGCCTTGTGGAGGTCCACAATTTTGTCTCTGAGGTCTTTTGACAGCTCTGTGGTCTTGCCCATGGTAGTAGTTGGAGTCTGACTGACTGTGGGGTTGACAGGTGTCTTTAAAGAACTCTGACAGGTGCTACTAATTAAAATTACTAAGTGGAGTAGAGGTGGACTTCTTAAAGGCAGAGTAACAGGTCTTTGAGAGCCACAATTCTTGCTGATTGCCAGGTGTTCAAATACTTACAGTATGTGCAGCAGTGCAATACAAATAAAGTCTGTACAAATCATACAATGTGAATTTTTTTTTTTTTTTTACATTCTGTCTCTCACAGTGGGAATGCACCTACAATGTGAATTTCAGACCCCTCCATGATTTCTAAGTGGGAGAACTTGCAAAATCGCAGGGTGTTCAAATACTTATGTTCCTCACTGTATGTAATATTACTAGATGTAATAATATTCTTGTCCCAGTGCTTCTCCCATTCCTCTTAACAGTTCCTATACTCATTTTTATCTTTTGTTAGTGTCTCGAGCCCCCAACATATTTTCCTGGAGGTCTTCCACAGTAGCAAATATTCTTTCCTTCAGTCTTCTTTTTGTTCCTGAAATTAAAATTAAGTCACAGGCGAAATTCAGGGGGCACAAAACATCCACCACTTTGTCTATTTTGTTTGTCAAAGCTCTTTGAATGACAACACGGTGTAGGCAGGGGCTCTGTCATGGTGCAAAATCCATTTTTTTGTGTGCGCCACTTCCATCCATCCATTATCCAACCCGCTATATCCTAACATGGGGGTCTGCTGGAGCCAATCCCAGCCAACACAGGGCGCAAGGCAGGAAGCAAACCCCGGGCGGGGCGCCAGCCCAACACAGGGCGGTGTGCGCCACTTCTCTGCACCTTTTTGTTCTTTTTTGGATGCTTTCCTGTAAATGCCTCGGCAATCCAATGTAATGTGGTTGATTAACAGTCTGTTCAAGGGGGAACAAATCTTTATGAGCAAATCCGTTAGCGTCTGAGACGCTCTCAGCATGGTCTCTTTAAAATCTGCCATGGTGGCTTGGAGAAAAGAAAAAACAAAAGATCTGAATCGCCTGCCCAATTGTAAAATAAACGTCAGAAGTACGCACTCGATCAGCTCGGCAGACTGATTTACCAGATGGTAGCCATACAACAGTCCTGCGGTGGGTTGGCACCCTGCCCGGGATTGGTTCCCTGCCTTGTGCCCTGTGTTGGCTGGGATTGGCTCCAGCAGACCCCCGTGACCCTGTGTTCGGATTCAGCGGGTTGGAAAATGGATGGATGGATGGATGGATAGCCATACAACACCTAGTGGCACATTGGAGAACTACACCCTCCTCCCCTGCTATTGGTCCCTCATCATATTCTAGTCTAGTTTGTGTATACTTCAGTTTCCTATAATGAGCACAGTCTTCAAGTCTACTCCACTGTCACTTGCTGTCCCTTCCTTGTCTGCGTTGGCCATGAGTCACGCCTTTCTGTTACTCAGTATATACCAGAAGTCCCAGCTGTTGTGTGTGGTCATCATCAATGTCTAGCCTTAAATTTTGTGATCTTGAACTCCACCTGCATGACATTGTTGCCACAAGCTTCTTCTATTAGGCTGCTTTAGTCCTGGCTAGCCCACTGCAAAGTTTTACCACACTCTGTTTCCATCATCATTTTTCTGTGTGTCTTCCCAAACCTTCTAAGCTGTTCTGCTCTTTATCCTGATAGAACGTAAAGTTCTGGTTCTTCCTGTTACACTTGTCTTTTTTTAATTCTTTTCCGAACTATCATTTATTAAATGTTTGCCTGCGGAATGCCAACACAGACAGGCTAGCATGGAGCCTTGTAAAAGCAGTGTTGATCTTTGTGATGCGCCATCTGTTGGATTGAAAATTGCAATTCATTTTATTACTAAAATTTGTGATATGCAATCTATTGGAATGAAAAACGCGATGCTTCTTACTGCTAAAATGTTTGTGATGCACCATCTGCTGGAATGACAAAGGCAGCAACTGGATGAACGCACAGATACCTATCCTTATATTAAGGTGGATAAAGACAAATGCCTTTCTACGTTGCAGTGAGTTCAAGGCAGGAAGCAACCATGACAGTGGGACCTGCTCATCACGTGTCAGTAAACACAATGGGTTAAAACCAAGGAGCTGAGAAGATTCATGTTGGTAAAGCAAAGAACATTTGAACTCTGTACCACCTGGGACTAAGCGGAGACGCCTTGCTTATTTTAGGCACTGAAATAAAGTTTAAATTTTGTCATGCCTAACTGGCACATTAAATTCTTACATATGCCCTATTGTTAAAGATGAATTTTGATATATACTTATTGTCAAATGAAATGAGTTCAAGAGTAGATCTCAAGCTGCTGCTTCACAATGAATCAGAATGAGGTGTCAGTCCATTACAAGTCACCAGGGCCTCATGTATAAACGGTGCACAGAAATGTCACGTAAGAACGTTTCCACGTTCAAATCGCGATGTATAAAACCTACACTTGCCGTAAAGCCACGCACATTTCCACGGTACCTCATACCCTGTCTTATGCAAATTCTCCACTCAGTTTTGCAGACTGGCGGCACCTGGCGTCAAAGCAGTGCTACTGTTCCTGTGTGGTTACCCTTTCTTAGATCCACATCCATGGCGGCGGCTTTATCAAATACACTGAAATTAACCGCATATCGTTCATATATTTAATGCATCCGATTGTAATTAACCTGTAACAATATAATAGTTCACAGAATGGTCAAACTATTCTAAATACCATAACTGCTTTAGCGTTGTTACTCTCACTGCACCTTCGTCTTCTTCTTTTAGCTGCTCCCGTTAGGGGTTACCACAGCGGATCATCTTTTTCCATATTACTCGCACTGCACCACTCGGAGTATTTATATCACTGTATCTGAGTGTGAATCACAGATCTACAGCGATTGGAAAGAGAATTATCGGTATACAGCACTCGCTGCCTCAGCCATTCGCTATTTGAACTGCTCTCATCCGACCAACACTTCACAGCCTTTCCTGTTCGGACCTCGCGGTTCACAAACAGTTTCATCCCAAGGACTCTAAACGCACTCAATCAGTCCATCAAGTGCTCCTTGTAGAACTGTTTGTACTTGCAAGTTACCGTGAGGTAATTGTACTTATGATAGTTATAATATTGCACAACCTGAGCCACTTTATAAAGCGCGTATTTACATATGATGACGATATCATTTTTAAGATGAAATGCAGCAAAATATGTTGATTATATTATACAGATAAACTTTAACTACACGGTGCTGCAGCACTAGCGAGCTTGAGCTTCGTTCACGGTTTGTTCCTGCCTCACGCTGTTTTCATGCTGTGGCTGGCACGACACTGGAAGGATAGAATAATTAAACATTACAAAGATATTTCGATGTTCCTTAAAAGTTTTGAAGAATCGGTGTTCTAAGCTTACAGATGGCTTAACGTCTATTACAGAGCTGATTGTGTGGTGATTGGGTATTTGGAGAAAGAAAAGTAAGGACAGGAATTGGAGGTTAGTACGTTTGAAAAAGACAGTACTGCTGTGATAAAGCATTTCATTGAAGGTCGCGCATGGCGCAGCAGGCCTCTTGGTGTAAGACATGAACAATCACTGCGCCACCGTGTTCACATGTTTAATAACATGCTTTAATTCCTATCATCATGAAAATGATGTCACGTATACTTCTCAGTATTTTAATTACTCAGAGAGCTGTAATATCACGAATGTAATGGATTATGTGTCCTGTCGGAGGAAGAGCACATAGTGATTCAGGCACATAGAGCACATAGAAGATCAAATACACAACAAAGCATTTAACGTGCTACTTTAGTTACGATGGGATTTGAGAAACTAGTAAATTAAACAATTTTAAGATGACGTTTATGATGTTCTACTTTAATGACAAAATAAACTACTCGATTAAAGTGGAAATTTCGAGATTAAAGTTGACATTTCGTGCTTTTTTCACACTGTGTGCCTTTTTTTTCCACTGTACCCTAATAAGATTTCATATGACACTCAGACGGTGGGCTACGAGTCGCCTTTTCACGGTGACTTTGATATGTGACAACTTTTTTATTTCGGGCACTGTGCGACTTTGTGAACTTGAACTTTCGAGTTTCTCCGACACGCTATGTCACTCGATCAACTTCCTTTTGTTGCTTATATAACTGTTTAAACCAACAAATAGTACGTTTTTCTTTGCCTCCATTTGGTATTCGCTAAAATTCTTCTATTTTTCCTTGTACTTTTGTCATTGCCTTTTCACAGAACGCTGGGCTTAAGGGCTATTTATATTGATTTGCATATTCAAAGAGGCGTAATTCTGGGAGGAGTTGGAGCGGGACAGCAGGCGCGTGCACGTGCGTTTATTTCTACGCTGAGCGGGATTTATGTAGCGGAAGAACGCAGAAGTTGGCGAACGCACAGATTCCTGCATCTGGATTTTTCTGTGCGTAAGCACATTTCGGCTTTTGTGGTTACGTCATGTTATAGTGCGAATTCTACGCACGGCGTTATGCATGAGGCCCCAGGACTTCCACAAAGCATGTCATACTCAGATCCTAGAGGGCCGTGTTGGCTGCAGGTTTTCATTCCGGCCATTTTATGAATTAGCAACCAATTAATCCAAGTCATGCATTGCTTTATGTATAATAACAAAATATGAATATCAATAATTAAGTATCCACCTTAATAAAGGGACAAGCACCTGTGCATGGCTATGCAACATCTGTTGGAATGACAAATGTAATACGTATGTCCCAGCACATGCTGCTAACCTCCTTCTCCTCTGTCATATGCCATCTTGATAGGGGACTCATAAAACCGGGGCTAACATTTGTAGTGTGCTATCTGTTAGAATGATAAATGCAGGGCATTTTATCACTACAAATGTATGCATTTGTCATTCCAACAAATGGCACATTACAATGCATATTCCTCTGGTATGCCATTCACTATCCATCCATCCATTTTCCAACCCGCTGAATCCGAACACAGGGGTCTGCTGGAGCCAATCCCAGCCAACACAGGGCACAAGGCAGGAACCAATCCTGGGCAGGGTGCCAACCCACTGTAGGACACACACAAACACACCCACACACCAAGCACACACTAGGGCCAATTTAGAACCACCAATCCACATGTCTTTGGACTGTGGGAGGAAACTGGAGCACCCGGAGGAAACCCACACAGACACGGGGAGAACATGCAAACTCCACGCAAGGAGGACCTGGGAAGCGAACCCAGGTCCCCCAACTGCGAGGCAGCAGCGCTACCCACTGCGCCACAGTGCTGCCCGCCATTCACTATGAGATTCATAAAAGCAGTGCTAATGCTTGTGTGGCACCATCTGTTGGAATGAAAACGCAGTGCATTATATTTCTACATGCATTACAAAATACATTTCAATAGAACAGCACATGTTGATCCTGAATACACTGTGGTCTATGTTGATTAGATTTCAATCTGTCTTAGACACATAGCACAGCAAGTAAAAATGATAACTTGTTGCATGTATTATTGCAGAGTCAGAGTTTCTTAATTAACTGAACGTTTTTCTTTTGAATTTTTTTGATTTGTACTGACTGGCTCTGCTACAGCCTCTCATCTCTGATGGCAGATCCACACTTCAAAGTAAAAGTCTTTGTATTATTGTGGGAATTTGTGAGACTTGACAGGTTTGTTACAAGTTTGGTCAATTCCTGTTCTTTAAGATTAATAAAACACACAGATACACGTGTGTGTGCGCGCATACACACACACACACCCTGGTCACTCGAATATCTTCCACATAAGTACATCATTCAAGCCTGTCACTTCTCAGTACAGTACTCCACAGAGGTTTCACTCCCACCAGCACTAACTAAATATATGGCTGTCACCAAGACATGAAGTGGTCAACACCCTTTTGGTTATATGCCACTTACCAACCAATGGAGTCTTACTTCTACCGCACTTGTTCTTCTTATTGAGGTGTGACCCCTTAGCCTTGATAATCCTGTGGGCGAGAAAGGAGCACTTTGATCATACCAGGTGCCCTGATATTTACTTTAGTCAATTAAAGATATAAAGACAAAGTACAGAAATTTAAAAGCAATGTGGAATGTATTAAATGCCAGTAAAAGAAATTATAATAGAAAATAAGATGGCAAAAAGTATGGATATAGTCTTGGAAAAGCATACTTAAAATCAGCTTTGCCAAGGGTGGATGTTGTCCTGGTTGGCAGTTGGCGTGATGCATTAATTTGTGTTCTCCACTTTCCAAACAAAATGGTCTCTGCCCGTCTCTCTTTTTGACACGTCTTGGTCTCGGACGTCTGTTCCATTGTCGTTGTTGCTTTTGCAGTCCTTCAAACAGGCCATTATCAAGGTGGTCTTAACAACATTATAGGCCCTCGAGCAAAGTAGTGCACTGGGGCGCCTATTTTGATAGCAAAACAGAAATATCGTAGGCCCCCATACTCCTGGGGCCCAGTGTCCGTACATTATGACCGCCAGGCCCTGCCTATTATTGTGGAGACTCCAGGACGTGTCACATTACACACATTTGATCGACTAGCTGTCCTTCGTGATGGATGTCTCTGCTCAAATCTTTGGATTCTTTACACACTACTCTGCTTTCCGTTTCCAAGTTATAAGCCAACTGAAACAGCGTTTGATTCTGTGGCAGTTGTACGGTTTTCTGCTGCTGCTACCATTACGTTGTAAACCGACTGAAACTGAGGCATTCAAGTTCTAAATTACTGGTGAAGCACAGGAAGAATATCAATGCAGTGTGAATTTCCTGTGAAGTGAAATTGCTGTAGGAGTCCTGTAAATTCAGTTCATCCTGCTTCATTTGAGCCAAATTAAAATGTAAGCTGTCTAATTTAAAAATGTAACAATTTTACTCTCCGGGATAATTCCCATGTGAAAAGTCGGTCACATAAAGTAAGGCAGAGGGTTTGAAAAAATAAAAGTGTCCGACGTTGACATATCATTTAAATTCCATTCGCACAAAGACGGGGAGAAGGTCTCGATTTCATGATTCTTCTTTGACTTGCGCATCTTGTTTCACTTTTCACAACCTGTCATTTAGAGGAGCGACGCGCTGGGTGAACGAGGCAGCCAAGACCTGCAGGTTAGATGAAATGGCGCTGCTAAAGTAGCACAAGTGTCAGTCTTGGGCCTGATGATTGCCTCGGTGGGCTCCAGCTGCCACGGGACCCTGCGCTAGATACGCTGAAATAAATCGGTTCAGTGGAACTCCACAGTGCTAAAGCGCCGACGTGACGTCATCACAGTCTTCGGTTTTGCTGCTGTCGTTTGATGTGTAAAGCGCATGCGTAAAATCCGCCCGACTCCTAACTCTGTAACCCGACAATCAGACTTAACGATTCTTGTTCATTTGATTCATGATCGAATAATTACGAGTTGCACAGTTCTCATTCACTTTCGATGATGTAATGGAGCGTCTTATTTTAATTACGCATCTTCAATGTGTTATCATGCTTTGTGTACGGAAATAAGGCCCTGGCATATGAATGATCGTATTAAATATATAATACATTGTATATAATTAATTATATTTATAGATAAATAGAAACAATATATTGTATACACACATACATGAAACTAATGCACGAATTACTAAATTATATTTGTGATGCGATCAGAGGGGACCCAACCCCAACCAAACCCCTCCGCATAATAAGGGATCCCTAAAAATTAATGAAATAAGTCGGTTCACATAAACGGGTACTTCGAAAGAATGGATTCTGTAAATTGAATCGAAATGCCAATCACCACTCTGAAGTGGGAAGGTGAAACGTCAAAACGCGGAGCACGTGAACGC